>NC_091989.1:71842135-72142135 GCF_044704955.1 Pristiophorus japonicus | reverse complement strand
CTGGAGAAGTTCTCGGAGGGTGAGGACTGGGAAGCCTATGTCAAACAGCTAGACCAGTACTTTGCAGCCAACGAGCTGGACAGAGAAGGAAGCGCTGCAAAAAGGAGAGCGGTCCTCCTCACGGTCTGCGGGGCACCAACCTACAGCCTCATGAAGAATCTTCTGGCTCTGGTGAAACCCACAGATAAGTCGTATGAGGAGCTGTGTACACTGGTTCGGGAGCATCTTAACCCGAGGGAGAGCGTGCTGATGGCGAGGTATCGGTTCTACACGTGCCAGCAATCTGAAGGTCAGGAAGTGGCGAGCTACGTCGCCGAGCTAAGGCGACTTGCAGGACAATGTGAGTTTGAAGGCTCAGATGCTCAGAGACTTTTTTCTACTGGGCATTGACCATCCCACAAAAACTTTAGACTGTAGAGACACCGACCCTCAGTAAGACCATAGCGATAGCACAGGTGTTTATGTCCACCAGTGATAACACCAAACAAATCTCTCAGCACACAAGTGCTAGCAATGTTCATAAATTAACTGGAACAGTGTCTGCGAGCAGAAATGTACAGGGCAGAAACCACGAGTCTGCAACTGCCAGCAGGCCTCAGGTGACCCAGATGACTCAGAGTCCCCAACAAAGGATGAATGCAAGGCAATTCACAACTTGTTGGCGTTGTGGAGGCTTCCATTCAGCCTATTCATGCCGCTTCAAAGGGTATGTTTGCAAGAGCTGTGGAACAATGGGGCACCTCCAACGAGCTTGCAGACAAGCTGCAAGCTCTGCAAAACCTGCAGAGGAGGATTGGTCCATGGTGGATCAAAGCAATTTCGAGCCTCAAAGAGAGGAGGCAGATGCTGAAGTACACGGGTGCACACATTTTCGACGAAATGTTCACCTATAATGCTAAATGTAAAATTGAATGGCTTACCCGTAGCCATGGAACTGGACACTGGCACTAGCCGATCCATCATGAGTAAAAAGATGTTTGAGAGAATGTGGTTCAACAAGACACTCAGACCAGTCCTGAGCCCCATCCAGACGAAACTGAGAACGTACACCAAAGAGCTCATCACTGTCCTGGGCAGCGCCTTGGCCAAGGTCACCTACGAGGGCACGGTGCATGAACTGCCACTCTGGATTGTCCCGGGTGATGGCCCCACACTGCTTGGAAGGAGCTGGCTGGGCAAAATCCGCTGGAACTGGGATGACATCTGAGCACTATCATATGTCGATGAGGCCTCATGTACCCAGGTTCTTAACAAATTTCCTTCCCTTTTTGAGCCAGGCATTAGAAACTTTTCTGGGGCAAAGGTGCAGATCCGCTTGGTCCCAGAGGCACGACCCATTCACCACAAGGCGCGAGCGATACCTCACATGATGAGGGAGAGAGTGGAAATCGAGCTGGACAGGCTGCAACGCGAGGGCATCATCTCCCCAGTGGAACTCAGCGAGTGGGCCAGCCCGATTGTTCCAGTACTCAAAAGTGATGGCACGGTCAGGATTTGCGGCAATTATAAAGTAACTATTAATCATTTCTCGCTACAGGACCAATAGCCGCTACCTAAGGCAGACGACCTATTTGTGACGCTGGCAGGAGGCAAGGTGTTCACCAAGCTCGACCTGACTTCGGCCTACATGACGCAGGAGCTGGAGGAGTCTTCGAAGGGCCTCACCTGCATCAACACGCACAAGGGACTGTTCGTCTACAACAGATGCCCGTTTGGAATTCGGTCGGCTGCAGCGATCTTCCAGAGAAACATGGAGAGCCTACTCAAGTCGGTACCACGCACGGTGGTTTTTCAGGACGACATATTGGTCACGGGTCAGGACACCGTCGAGCACCTACAAAACCTGGAGGACGTCCTCCAGCGACTGGATCATGTAGGGCTGCGGCTGAAGAGGTTGAAATGCGTCTTCATGGCAACAGAAGTGGAGTTTTTGGGGAGAAAGTTCGCAGCGGACGGCATTCGGCCCACAGATGCTAAGCCAGAGGCTATCAGGAATGCACCCAGGCCACAGAACATCAGGGAGCTGCGGTTATTCCTGGGACACCTCAACTATTTTGGTAACTTCCTACCGGGGTTAAGCACCCTCTTAGAGCCCCTACATGTGTTATTGCATAAAGGTGAGAACTGGGTATGGGGAAAAAAACCAAGTAATTGCTTTTGAGAAAGCCAGAAGCATTTTATGCTCCAACAAGTTGCTTGTATTGTATAACCCGTGTAAAAGACTTGTGCCAGCATGTGATGCATCATCGTAAGGAGTCGGGTGTGTATTACAACAAGCTAACATTGTGGGGAAGTTGCAACCTGTCGCGTATGCCTCCAGGAGCTTGTCTAAGGCCGAGAGGGCCTACAGCATGATTGAGAAAAAGGCATTAGCGTGTGTGTTTGGGGTAAAGAAAATGCATCAGTACCTGTTTGGTCTCAAATTTGAGTTGGAAACTGATCACAAGCCCCTCATATCCCTATTCGCTGAAAACAAGGGGATAAATTCTAATGCCTCAGCCCGCATAAAAAGGTGGGCACTCGCGCTATCAGCGTATAACTATACCATCCGCCACAGACCAGGCACCGAGAACTATGCGGATGCTCTCAGTCGGCTACCATTGCCTACCACGGGGGTGGAAATGGTGCAGCCTGCAAACTTGTTGATGGTGGCGCAGCCCGCAGATTTGTTGATGGTCATGGAAGCGTTTGAAAATGATAAATCACCTGTCACGGCCTGCCAGATTGGGACTTGGACCAGCCAAGATCCTCTGCTGTCCCTAGTAAAAAACTGCTTACTGCATGGGAGCTGAGCCAGCATCCCCGTTGAAATGCAAGAGCTAATCAAGCCATTCCAGCGGCGAAAGGACGAGCTGTCCATTCAGGCAGACTGCCTGTTGTGGGGTAACCACGTAGTGCGACCCAAAAAAGGCAGGGAGATGTTCATCTCGGATCTCCACAGCACACACCTGGGTATAGTAATGATGAAAGCGATAGCCAGACCCCACGTATGGTGGCCCAGTATTGACTCTGACTTCAAGTCCTATGTACGGCAATGCAGCGTGTGTGCTCAGTTGAGCAATATGCCCAGAGAGGCACCACTAAGTTTGTGGTCCTGGCCCTCCAGACCATGGTCGAGGATCCATGTCGACTATGCGGGCCCGTTTCTCGGTAAAATGTTCCTGGTGGTGGTGGATGCTTTTTCAAAATGGATTGAACGTGAAATAATGTCGAGAAGCACCGCCACCGCCACCATTGAAAGCCTGAGGGCCATGTTTGCCACCCACGGCCTGTCTGATATACTGGTCAATGACAATGGGCCATGTTTCACCAGTGCCGAATTTAAAGAATTCATGACCCGCAATGGGATCAAACATGTCACCTTGGCCCCATTTAAACCAGCCTCCAATGGGTAGGCAGAGCGGGCAGTACAAACAATCAAACAGAGCCTAAACGAGTCACAGAAGGCTCAATCCAAACCCGCCTGTTCCGAGTACTGCTCAGCTACCGCTCGAGACCCCACTCACTCACAGGGGTGCCCCCGGCAGAGCTACTCATGAAAAGGACACTTAAAACCAGACTCTCGCTGGTTCACCCCAACCTGCATGATCAGGTAGAGAGCAGGCGGCAGCAACAAAATGTAAACGATGGTCGCGCCACTGTGTCACGGGAAATTGATCTGAATGACCCTGTGTATGTGCTAAACTATGGACATGGTCCCAAGTGGATCGCGGGCACGGTGATAGCTAAAGAAGGGAGTCGAGTGTTTGTAGTCAAACTAGACAATGGACAAATTTGCAGAAAGCATCTGGACCAAACGAGGCTGCGGTTCACAGACTGCCCTCAACAACCCACAGCAGACACCACCTTTTTCGAGCCCACAACACACACCCAAAGGATCAATGACACCACCCCGGACCAGGAAATTGAACCCATCAAGCCCAACAGTCCAGCAAGGCCAGGGTCACCTAGCAGCCCTGCAGGGCCAACAACACGCCAGCCCAGCGAGGGCACAGCCCACACACCAGAACAGACATTTGTACCGAGGCGGTCCACCAGGGAAAGAAAGGCTCCCAACTGCCTCACCTTGTAAATAGTTTTCACTTTGACTTTGGTGGGGAGTGATGTTGCATGTGCATCCCTTGGGAGAACTGTATATAATCTGGCCTCTAAGGCCTGTTCCTCACTCTGGAGTGTCTTAATAAAGACTGAGGTCACTGTTACTTTAACCTCCCTGTGTGCAGTCTCATCTGTGTTAGGAACACAATAGGGGAGACTAGAACTGGAGGACATAATCTTAGAATAAGGGGCCGCCCATTTAAAACTGAGATGAGGAGAAATTTCTTCTCTCAAAGGGTTGTGGATCTGTGGAATTTGCTTCCTCAGAGTGCTGTGGAAGCTTGGACATTGAATAAATTTAAGACAGAAACAGACAGTTTCTTAAACGATAAGGGGCTAAGGGGTAATGGAGAGCGGGCAGGAAAGTGGAGATGAGTCCATGATCGGATCAGCCATGATCGTATTAAATGGCGGAGCAGGCTCGAGGGCCATATGGCCTACTCCTGCTCCTATTTCGTATGTTCTAATGTTTAACACCCTCCTGTAAACCTACCTCATTGACCATTTAGTCACTCCTTTTAAGATCCCAAGTAACTATTTGTACTGCACTTTTTTTGGACAGACAGGTGTCCGTCCAGCACCCCCGACCCCTTTTTTGACAGACAGGCAACAAGCCCCGCCCCTGTCAAGCTCTGTCCCCCCTCCTGGCCCGAATCATTCCCTCCATGTGGTGCTGAGAAACAGGACCTGAGGCTCAGACTCTCTGCCCCCGGGCTGGTCTGGGGCCGAAAGAGAGAGCGGCTGGAGGGATAGAGAGAGGCTGGGGGGAGAGAGAGAGAAGGAGGCTGGGGGGAGGAGAAAGAAAGAGACTGGGGCGGGGGGAGAGAGAGGCTGGGGGGGGAGGGAGAGAGAGAAAGGCTGGGGAGAGGGGAGAGAGAGAGAGGGGCTGGGGGTAGATTGAGAGAGGCTGGGGGAGAGAGAGAGGGGCTGGGGGGAGGGGAGAGAGAGAGGCTAGGGGGGAGAGAGAGGGTGGGGGAGAGGAGAGAGAGAGGCTCCGGGGGAGAGAGAGGCTGGGGGAGAGAGGGAGGTTGGGAGGAGGGAGAGACATGGAGGGGGTGGGGATCGGAGGGGAGAGAGGGAACTCAGGAAAGACAGATCACGTTCTTCCAACCCCTTACAAGGGACATCGTTGGAGTGGATGAAATCCAGAAGTCACAACACTGTCACTATTCACTTCATACCCAATAAACCTGTTAACAATCCGTACATAATGCATCATCTATGGTGAGGGGGCGAAGGATGCACTTGCACTTGGATAAAGTACTTCGGCTGGGGGAGGCATGCACTTGCACTGGAGTGTGGGACTTTGTCTGGGGAGGGATGTACTTGGACTGGGGTAAGGCACTTCAGCTAGGGGAGGGATGCATTTGCGCTGGGACATGGAACTTTGGCTAGCCCTTGCTGTTTTCTGGGGAGCTCCGTCCTCTGTTGCTTCAGGAAGTCAAAGTGGATCGAGTAACAATTTGCAAAGTCAGTGAGACCTTGGGATGGGCGGTTCCAGTGACACACTCCTGTGAAACCTCAGGGTGTGGCTTATCCTCCAAGGAGACCAATCATAGACAAAGGGTGGAGCATGGCGGCCATTTTTGCAGTACAAATAAGCGCGACCTTTAATATCACCTTCCGTGTCATGGTGTCAATCTTTGATTGCGCTCTGTGAAGGGTCTTGGGATCGATTTCTACATTAAAGGCTTTATATGAACGCAAGTTGCTGCAGTTTTTATTATTCTTATTTGAATATTCAAATGCAAATTAGATTAGGGTTCATTTTCTTCCCTTTTGACGATTCTAACATTTTGTTCAATTCTCTCTATAAAGCAGCATTCCCTTGAAAATCTTTTTACATGAAAGACAATCATTTATAAACAATTTTACTGAAAGTTTATGCTGAGACAGATGATATTTACAACAACAACAACTTGCATTTATTTAGCACTTTTAACGTAATAAAATGTCCCAAGGCGCTTCACAGGAGCATTATCAAACAAAATTTTACACCGAGCCACATAATGAGATATTAATGCAGAAGACCAAAAGCTTGGTTAAAGCGGTAGGTTTTAAGGAGCATCTTAAAGGAGGAAGGTGGAGAGGTTTAGGGAGGGAGTTCCAGAGCTTAAGGCTCCGGCAGCTGAAAGCACAGCCGCCAATGGCAGAGCGATTAAAATCGGGTGATAGCTTGGGAAGTGTCGATGTACAGGCGGACCTGGGTGTCCTTGTACAGCAGTGATTGAAAGCAAACATGCAGGTGCAGCAGGCAGTTAGGAAGGCAAATGGTATGTTGGCCTTCATTGTAAGAGGATTTGAGTACAGGAGCAAGGATGTCTTACTACAGTTATACAGGGCCTTGGTGAGACCACACCTGGAGTATTGTGTGCAGTTCTGGTCTCCTTACCTAAGAAACGATATACTTGCCAGAGAGGGAGTGCAACGAAGGTTCACCAGACTGATTCCTGGGATGGCAGGACTGTCATATGAGGAGAGGTTGGGTCGACTAGACCTGTATTCACTAGAGTTTAGAAGAATGAGGGGGGATCTCATTGAAACGTATAACATTCTGAGGATGCTGGACAGACTTGATGTGGGGAGGATGTTTCCCCTAACTGCGAAGTCTAGAACAAGAAGTCACAGTCTCAGGATGCGGGATAGGAAATTTAGGACTGAGATTGTAAAATCCTGTCCCCTCAGTACAGATTCACACGAGGCATGTAGTGAAGTCAAGGTCACTCTGGACCTGCACCTTTATTTCACAGCTCTGGAATGCTGTAGTTGCCTGAGACCTGCCCTTATATACCTGTCTCTTGCAAGTGCACCCCTGATGGTAAGGTATGCTGGTGGTTACAGGTCATATCTTATTACAGTCATGTATAGCATGTTAGGATACAGTTATATATAATAATGTAAGATACATGACAGAGATGAAGAAAAATTTCTTCACTCAAAAGGTGGTGAACCTGTGGAATTCTTTACCACGGAAGGCTGTGGAGGCCAAGTCACTGAATATATTTAAGAAGGAGATAGATAGATTTCTAGAAACAAAAGGTATCAAGGGGTATGGAGAGAAAGCAGGAATATGGTGTTGAGATAGAGGATCAGCCATGATCATATTGAATGGCGGTGCAGACTCGAAGGGCCGAATGGCCTACTACTGCTCCTATTTTCTATGTTTCTATGATGTATGCACAAGAGGCCACATTGGAGGAGCGCAGATATCTCGGAGGGTTGTGAGGCTGGAGGATGTTACAGAGCTAGGGAGGGGCGAGGCCGTGGATGGATTTGAAACAACAAATATTTTAAAATTGAGGCATGCCCAGAACAGATGCCAATGTAGGTCAGCGAGCACAGGGGTGATGGGTGAATGAGACTTGGTGCAAGTTAGGATATGGGCAGCCGAGTTTTGTATGACCTTATGGGAGGCCCGCCAGGAGTGCGTTGGAATAGTCAGTCTGGTTCAGCCTCAAAGTTGCCAGGGAGAGGGCTCGGTGGCTAGGAAGCAGAGTTTGTGATGGGGACCGGAGACAATGGCGAGAATTGACCATAGACAATGGCTTCAGCCTTCCAAATATTTTGTTGGAGAAAATGTCTGCTCATCCAGTACTGGATGTCAGACAAGTAGTCAGATAATTGAGACACTGGAGGGGCCAAGAGAGGTAGTGATGAGGTAGAGCTGTGTTATGTATTTAACCCTTTGTAACCTACATGACACCTGACCACCAGAGGGCCCACCTGTGGGAGTCCCAAGAGATCCCAGCATCCCTTGGGAGCACAGTATATAAGCAGGCCACCCACGAGGTACCTGCACTCTGGAATCTTATTAAAGGAGCTAAGGTCACACTTGCTCATTGTACACAATACTCAGTTTCACCCTTTATTATGAGTGTATCAATTGGCGACGAGGTAATGAACAACTGTGCGAATGCAAAGAGCAAAGAACAGTGAGCATCCTGGAAAAGTTCTCAGAAGGAAACGATTGGGAGGCCTTCGTGGAGAGACTCGACCAATACTTGGTGGCCAACGGGCTGGAAGGGCACGGGAATGCTACCAAACGAAGGGCGATCCTCCTAACTGTCTGTGGGGCAACAACCTATGGCCTCATGAAGAATCTCCTGGCCTCAACAAAACCAACAGAGAAATCCTCCAAAGAATTGTGTACGCTGCTCCGGGAGCACCTAAATCCTAAGGAAAGCGTTTGGATGGCGAGATATCGGTTCTACACGTGTCAACGATTGGAGGGTCAGGAAGTGACGAGCTACGTCGCCAAACTAAGGCACCTCGCAGGACATTGTGAGTTTGAGGGATTCCTAGAACAAATGCTCAGAGACTTTTTTGTACTGGGCATTGGACATAAGACAATCCTTTGCAAACTGTTGACTGTAGAAACTCCGAATCTAAGTAAAGCCATAACGATAGCCCAGGCATGTATGTCCACCAGTGACAACACCAAGCAGATTTCGCAGAATAAAGAAGTTTCGGCCAGTACTGTGCATAAAGTAACGTCAGTCTCGAGCAGAAACATACATGGCAGAATGTACATGCCGGCTGCTGCGGCCCAACCTCAGATAACGCAGATACCGCCATCAATTATTAATGTGAGGAAGTTAACACCCTGTTGGCGCTGCGGAGGTGATCATCAGCCCCATCAATGCTGCTTTAAGCACTATGCGTGCAATGGTTGCAGAACAATGGGACACCTCCAACGAATATGCAGGCGAGCTGCAAACCCTGCAAACCCTGCAAATCACCACGTTGCAGAAGAAGATCGATCTATTGTGGATCAAGCAGAAGTGTACGGGGTACACATATTCACTAGGAAATGTCCACCAATAATGTTGAAAGTTGAACTGAACGGTATTCCAGTATCTATGGAGCTGGACACGGGGGCAAGTCAGTCCATAATGAGTAAAAAGGCCTTCGACAGGCTGTGGGGCAAAAAGGCACACAGGCCCAAGCTCAACCCCATTCACACCAAAGTAAGGAATTGCACCAAGGAATTAATCCCTGTAATTGGCAGTGCAGAAGTCAAAGTCTCCTGTGACGGAACAGTACACGAACTCCCGCTGTGGATTGTACCAGGGGATGGCCCCACGTTGTTTGGCAGAAGCTGGTTAGGAAAAATCCGCTGGAGCTGGAACGACATCCGAGTGCTTTCGTCCGTCGACAACGCCTCATGTACCCAGGTTCTGACCAAGTTCCCATCACTGTTCGAGCCAGGCATCGGAAGCTTCTCGGGGGCAAAAGTGCAGATCCATTTGGTTCCCGGTACGCGACTCATCCATCACAAGGCTCGGACGGTACCGTACATGATGCGTGAAAAAGTGGAAATTGAGCTGGACAGGCTGCAACGTGAAGGCATCATCGCGCCGGTGGAATTCAACGACTGGGCCAGTCCGATTGTCCCTTTACTTAAGGAGGACGACACGGTTAGAATTTATGGGGACTATAAAGTAACGATTAACGTTTTTCGCTGCAGGACCAGTACCCGCTACCCAAGGCAGACGACCTATTTGCGACTCAGGCTGGAGGGAAGACATTCACCAAGCTGGACCTGACCTCGGCCTACATGACGCAGGAGCTGGAGGAGTCGTCGAAAGACCTCACCTGCATCACCACGCACAAAGGTCTGATAATCTACAACCGGTGCTCGTTCGGGATTCGGTCGGCTGCAGCGATCTTCCAGCGAAACATGGAGAGTCTGCTTAAGTCGGTTCCTTGCACAGTGGTCTTCCAGGACGACATATTGGTTACAGGTCGGGACACCATGGAGCACTTGAAGAATCTGGAAGAGGTTCTTAGTTGGTTGGATCGCGTGGGGCTCAGATTGAAACGCTCGAAGTGTGTTTTCCTGACACAGGACGTCGAGTTCTTGGGAAGGAGAATCGCAGCAGACGGCATCAGACCCACCGACACCAAGACAGAAGCCATCAAGAATGCGCCGAGACCACAGAACGTGATGGGGCTGCGGTCGTTCCTGGGACTCCTTAACTATTTCGGTAATTTCTTACCTGGGTTAAGTACCCTGCTAGAACCCCTACTTGCGCTACTGCGCAAGGGAGATGACTGGGCATGGGGGAATTCACAAGAGGCTGCATTTAAGAAAGCCAGAAATCTGTTGTGTTCTAACAAACTGCTTGTCCTGTACAACCCTTGTAAATGATTAGTGCCAGCTTGTGATGCGTCGTCATCTGGGGTCGGATGTGTGTTACAACAGGCAAATGAATCGAGGATTTTGCAACCGGTCGCTTATGCATCCAGGAGTTTGTCCAAGGCCAAAAGGGCCTTCAGCATGATTGAAAAAAAGGCTCTGGCGTGCGTCTACGGGGTAAAAAAAATGCACCAGTACTTATTTGGCCTCAAGTTTGAGCTTGAAACTGACCACAAGCCGCTCATATAGCTGTTCTCTGAGAGCAAAGGGATTACTACCAATGCCTCTGCCCGCATCCAAAGATGGGCACTCACGCTGTCGGCATACAACTATGTAATCCATCACAGACCGGGCACAGAGAACTGCGCAGATGCTCTCAGTTGGCTACCATTGCCCACCACCGGGGTGGCAATGGCACAGCCAGTGGACTTGCTCATGGTCATGGAGGCATTCGAGAACGAGAAGTCCCCCGTTACAGCCTGCCAGATCAGGAACTGGACCAGCCAGGATCCTTTACTGTCCTTGGTAAAAAACTGTGTCCTTCATGGGAGCTGGTCCGGTGTCCCAGTGGAGATGTAGGAGGCGATTAAGCCGTTCCACAGACGCAAAGACGAGTTGTCCCTGTCTATTGTGGGGCAATTGCGTGGTCTTGCCTAAGAAAGGCAGAGACACATTCATATGTGAACTGCACAGCACACACCCAGGCATCGTAATGATGAAAGCCATAGCCAGATCCCACGTGTGGTGGCCCGGCATCGACTCAAATTTAGAGTCATGCATGCGCCAGTGCAACACTTGCTCTCAGCTGAGCAATGTACACAGAGAGGCACCGCTAAGTTTGTGGTCGTGGCCCTCAAAACCGAGAATCCATGTAGACTATGCGGGCCCATTTCTAAGCAAAATGTTTTTGGTTGTCGTGGACACTTACTCAAAATGGATTGAATGTGCAATAATGTCTGTTAGCATGTCCACGACCACTATTGAAAGCCGACGAGCCATGTTTGCCACGCACGGCTTGCCTGATATCCTAGTCAGCGACAATGGGCCGTGCTTCACCAGTGCTGAATTCAAGGAATTCATGACCTGCAACAGGATCAAACACGTCACATCTATCCCATTCAAGCCTGCATCAAACGGCCAGGCAGAACGGGCAGTTCAGACCATCAAGCAAAGCTTGAAATGCGTGTCGGAAGGCTCCCTGCAGACCCGGTTGTCCCGAGTGCTGCTCAGCTACCGCACCAGACCTCACTCACTCACCGGGGTTCTCCTAGTCGAGCTGCTCATGAAAAGGGTGCTAAAAACAAGGCTCTCTCTGATCTCTATGATCACGTGGAGGACAAGCGGTATCAACAAAGTGTGTACCATGACCGGGCAAATTTGTCACGCGATATTGAGATCAATGACCCTGTGTTTGTGCTCAATTATGGACATGATCCCAAATGGCTCGCTGACACGGTCACAGCCAAAGAGGGAAGTAGGGTGTTTCAGGTCAAATTGGCCAATAGACAAACGTACAGAAAACATTTGGACCAAATCAAATTGCGGTTCACCAACATCTACGAACAACCTGAAGAAGACACCACCAACTTTGACCCTCCAACACACACACAAGTGGCAACTGACATCGTGGTTGACCACGAAACTGAACTCACCATCCCCAGCAGCCCGACAAGGCCGGCTGCCCAACAGCCCAGTGAAGAACTGACCAACTCACCCACACCCGCATTTGTACTGAGACGATCGACAAGGGAGCGTAAAGCCCCAGATCGTTTCACCTTGTAAATAAGTGTACTGTTGACTTCACGGGGGAGTGATGTTATGTATTTAACCCTTTGTAACCTGCATGACACCTGACCACCAGAGGGCCCACCTGTGGGAGTCCCAAGGGATCCCAGCATCCCTTGGGAGCACAGTATATAAGCAGGCCACCCACGAGGTACCGGCACTCTGGAATCTTATTAAAGGAGCAAAGGAGCTCATTGTACACAGTACTCAGTTTCACCCTTTATAATGAGCATATCAAGCTGGATGTCGTCAGTGTACATTTAGAAACCAACACTGTGTTTTCGGCTGATGGCGCCGAGGGGCAACATGTAGATGAGAATTAGGAGGGGGCTAAGGACAGATCTTTGGTGGACACCAGAGGTAACGATGCGGGAGTGGGAAGAGAAGCCATTGCAGGTGATTCTCTGACTACGATTAGATCGATAAGAATGGAACCAGGCGAGTGCAGTCCCACCCAGCTGGATGACGGTGGAGAGGCGTTGGAGAAGGATAGAGTGGTCAACCGTGTCAAAGGCTACAGACAAGTCAAGAAGGACGAGGAGGGATAGTTTTCCTGTGTCACAGTCGCAAAGAATGTCATTTGTGAATTTGAAAACGTTTCGGTACTGTGACATTGGCAGAAACCTGATTGGACGGATTCAAGCATAGATTTCCGGGCAAGATGGGCATGGAGTTTGGAGGCGACAACACATTCAAGTACTTTGGAGAGGAAAGGGAGGTTGGAGATCGGGTGGTAATTTGCAAGGACAAAGGGGTCAAGGATTGCTTTTTTGAGGAGAGAGGTGATGACAGCAGATTTGAAGGGGAGGGGGACAGTACTTGAGGAGAGAGAACCATTAACAATATCAGCTAACATCGGGGCTAGGAAAGGTAGTTGGATGGTGAGCAGTTCAGTGGGAATAGGGTCGGGGGAGCAGGAGGTGCGTCTCATGGACAAGATTAGCTCATAGAGGGCAAGAGGGGAGATAGGAGAGAAACTAGAGAAAGATGAAAGTTCAAGACTAGGGCAGGGGGAGGGGTATGAAATATTGGGAAGACCAAAGCCATTGTCTTCGGTCCCCGCCACAAACACCGTTCCTGAGCCATTGACTCCATCCCTCTCCCTGGCAACTGTCTGCGGCTGAACTAAACTGTTCGCAACCTTGGGGTCGTATTTGACCCCGAGATGAGCTTCCGACCACATAGCCACTCCATCACCAAGACTGCCTATTTCCACCTCTGGAACATCCCCCAGCAGATGATACAAAACTTGGAAATATAGTGAACAGTGAGGAGGAGAGTGATAGACTTCAAGAAGATGTAGACAGGCTGGTGGAATGGGCGGACATGTGGCAGATGATACTTAACGCAGAAAAGTGCGAAGTGATACATTTTAGTAGGAAGAATGAGGAGAGGCAATATAAACTAAAGGGGGTGCATAAACAGAGAGACCTGGGGGTATACGTGCACAAATCATTGAAGATGGCACGGCAGGTTGAGAAAGCGGTTAAAGCTTACGGGATCCTGGGCTTCATAAATGGATGCAAGAAAGACAAAACCAAGGAAGTGATGATGAACCTTTATAAAACACTGGTTCGGCCTCAACTGGAGTATTGTGTCCAATTCTGGGCACCGTACTTTAGGAAGGATGTGAAGGCCTTAGAGAGGGAGCAGAAAGGATTTACAAGAATGGTTCCAGGGATGAGGGACTTCAGTTACATGGATAGACCGGAGAAGCTGAGGTTGTTCTCCTTAGAGCAGAAAAGGTTGAGAGGAGATTTGATAGAGGTGTTCTAAATCATAAGGGGTCTGGACAGAGTTGATAGAGAGAAACTGTTCCCATTGGCGGAAGGGTCGAGAACCAAAAGACACAGATTTAAAGTGATTGGCAGAAGAACCAAAGGTGACATGAGGAAAAACCTTTTTATACAGCAAGTGGTTCGGATCTGGAATGCGCTGCCTGAGAGGGTGGTGGAGGCAGACTCAATTGTGGCTTTCAAAAGGGAATTGGATAAGTACCTGAAGGGAAAAGATTTGCAGGGCTACGGGGAAAGGGCGGGGGAGTGGGACTGGCTGAAGTGCTCCTGTAGAGAGCCGGCACGGGCTCGATGGGCTGTAACTATTCTATGATTGTATGTCTCCGCCCCGCCTCAGCTCATTGGCTCATGAAACCTCATCCATGCCTTTGTTACGTTTAGTCTTGACTTTTCCAATATGCGCCTGGCCAACCTCCCATTTTCTACCCTCTGTAAACTTGAAGTCATCCAAAATGCTGCTGACTGTGTCTTAAATTGCACCAAGTCCCGCTCACCCATCACCCCTGTGCTTTCTGACCTACATTGGCTCCTGGTTAAGCAAGGGCTCGATTTTAAAATTGTCATCCTTGTTTTTAAATCCCTCCATGGCCTCGCCCCTCCCTATCGCTGTAAACGCCTCCAACCCTACAACTCCCTCCAAGCTGTCTGCACTCCTCCAATTCTGGCCTGTTGAGCATCCCCAATTTTAATCACTCTACCATTGGTAACCATGCCTTCAGCTGCCTGGGCCCGAAGCTCTGGAACTCCCTCCCAAAATCTTTCTGCCTCTTTACCTCTCTTTCCTGCTTTAAGATGCTCCTTAAGACCTACCTCGTCATCTGCCCTAATATCTCTTTATGTGGCTCAGTGTCAAATTTTGTTTGAGAACTATGCTGTGCAGCATCTTGGGATGTTTTAGTCTGAAAAGCTGCTATGTAAATACATATTGGTGTTATTTATGTTGGAACCTGAGAGGAAGTTTGACCCGGTGGGCGAGGGGAAGGGAGGGAAGCGGCAGAGGCAGCCGACAGATGCTCTCAATCTTAGTGACAAAGAAGTCCATGAGCTCTTTACACTTGTTGTTGGAGGTGAGGGTGGAAGAGACAGAGGACACATTCAACAACAACAACCTGTATTTATATAGCGCCTTTAACATCGTGAAATGTCCCAAGGTGCTTCACAGCCTTCATTGAAATAAAAAATTTGACACCCAACCGCATAAGTAGAAATTAGCGCAGGTGCCCAAAAGCTTGGTCAAAGAGCTATGTTTTAAGGAGCGTCTTGAAGGAGGAAAGAGAGGTAGAGAGGCGGAGAGGTTTAGGCAGGGAGTTCCAGAGCTTGTGGCCTAGGCAACAGAAGGCACGGCCACCGATGGTTGAGTGATTATAATCATGGATGCTCAAGAGGGCAGAATAGAAAAGCGCAGACATCTCGGGGGGTTGTGGGGCTTGAGGAGATTACAGAGATAGGGAGGGGCGAGGCCCTGGAGGGATTTAAAAACAAGGATGAGAATTTTGAAATCGAAGCGTTGCTTAACCGGAAGCCAAATGAAGGTCAGCGAGCACAGGGGTGATGCGTGAGTGGGACTTGGTGCGAATTAGGACACAGGCTGCCGAGTTTTGGATGACCTCAAGTTTACGTGGGGTAGAATGTGGGGGAGGCCAGCCAGGAACAGTCAAGTCTAGAGGTAACAAAGGCATGGATGAGGGCTTCAGCAGTGGATGAGCTGAGGCAAGGGCGGAGACGGGCGATGTTACGGAGGTGGAAAATCGCAGTCTTAGTTATGCTGCCGACATTCATTGCAAAGAATATCACAAGTTAGAAACAAAATCCTTCACAAATCTCGACTGGCACTGTTGCAGTGGAACAAGAAATAATAAGCTTGAAAAATGTTTTACAAAACCTAAAAACTCACGTTTTCTGTAAAAAGTGTTTTTTTTTCTCAACCACTTTTTAAAGACAAAAATGGGCTGCACTTATTGTAAATGGCTAGAGGGGGAGGCCAAAGTCTAAACTGGTCCAATTCCAATCTATTGGAATATAGAAAAAAATCTACAGAACTCGTCCTCTCTTAAACAAAGTTGCAGCAAAATGATTTATCACCTTATGCAGGAGTAAGCATGTAGTCGACACGTTCAGGATTCATTTTAAAATCTAGAATCAGTGATTTCAATTTGTTCACTTATTACAGCAGAGAAATACAACAAATGTTTCCCTTCAATCACACAAACATACAACACTGAAGGGCAGGAAAAGACCAGCCTGTCCTACACCTCATGATGACTGGAGCATCATAACTCAATGCTTTCTACCCCCCACCCCTCACCCTACCCCCTCTTCCCACACCCCCTCCCCACACCCCCACCCTACACCACCCCATACCATCCCCATTCCCCACCCTACCCCCTCTCCCCACACTCCCACCCCACACCACCCACAGCACTCCCTCTCCCACCCCACCTCACCACCCCACACTACCCCACCCCCCCAACCCACACCACCTCCTTCCACCCCCCATCCCCCCACACCCACCCCCCGCCTGCTGAACCAGTCCAGCTCCCTCCTGCAGACAGAGAGTCAGCACCCACTGCACCAACAGACAATGTGTTCCAGAGTCTCGCTGCTCTCTGGGGAAAGAGGAACCACCCGGCATCCAGTCTATTCCTACTCTGACACAGTTTAAACCCGTGTCCCCTGGTCCTCCCCAATCTGTCAAACTGGAATAATCTTTCAATAGGGATGCTATCCAGGTCTTTAATTATTTTACAGATCTCTATCAAGTCACCTCTAAGGCTTCTAATCTATCATTCATTATTAATTTACTAGAAATAAATCATATTTCTAGTGATATTATTCAGAGTGGATGATGAACTGATTCGATAAAGTGCTGCTTCCTTTCATTGTGGGAGTTAAAGGAAGCAATCCTCTGCCAAATGAAACAACAAGGCATGTGGCATTGGCACCGGAGGGAATAGGACCAGTCACATCTTGCTGTGTTTGCCCTCAGCTCTTTCGCAAATGACTTGTAACCTTCAGGGATCACTTGCAGACTCTTGTCTGCTGTGCCTCAGTGGGTAGCACTCTCGCCTCTGAGTTAGAAGGTTGTGGGTTCAAGCCCCACAAAAAACTCTAGGTTGACACTCCAAAGCAGTGTCAGAGGTGCCATCTTTCGGATGCCCCGTCTGCCTTCTCAATTGGATGTAAAAGATCCCATGGCACTATTTCGAAGAAGGACAGGGGAGTTATCCCCGGTACCCTGGCCAATACTTATCCCTCAATCAACATAACAAAAAACAGATTGGCTGGTCATTATCACATTGCTGTATGTGGGAGCTTGCTTGTGCGCAAATTGGCTGCCACGTTTCCTACATTACAACTACACTCCAAAAGTTGGCTGTAAAGCGCTTTGAGGCGTTCGGTGTTCTCGTCACCAAGAGTGTTATGTCTTGGATAAAGAGTCAGACTAGATACTGCAAGCTCAAATTAAGTGTGACCGTAGTCCTTTATTACAGATCTCAGAGTGCCTCTCCAGCCTGTGAGGCCTCCTTATATACAGGTGCTCCCAAGGAATTGTGGGATCCCTTGGGACTCCAGGGGATAAGCCCTCTGGTGGTTAGACATGGTAATTACAGGTTTACATACATAACAACACTCCCCCGCAAAGTCAATAGTGTAAGTATTTACAATGTGGGGGTCAATCTGGGGCCTTCCTTTCCCTGGTTGATCGTCTCGGTGCAAATGCTGGTGTTGGTGAATTGTTTGTTGGGCCTTCGCTGGGCTGCTGTGCAGCTGGCCTTGCTGGACTGCTGGGGGTGGTGAGTTTTGCTGGGCTTCTATGGGTGATGGGTTCTGTTTCGTGGTCAACCACTGGGTCGGTTGCCACTTGTGTGTGCGTTGGAGGGTCGAAGAAGGTAGAGTCTATTGTGGGTTGTTCTGGATAGTACGTAAATCTGAGTTTGGTTTGGTCCAAGTGTTTTCTGCAGGTGAGTCCATTTGCGAGTTTGACCACAAACACCCTACTCCCCTCTTTTGCCAAAATAGTGCCAGCAATCCACTTGGGACCTTGTCCATAGTTCAACACAAATACAGGATCGTTTACTTCACTTTCTCGTGACACATTTGCGCGATCATGATATGTATTCTGTTGAAGCCGCCTGCTTTCTACTTGTTCGTGTAGATCAAAGTGGACAAACGAGAGCCTTGTCTTAAGTGCCCTTTTCATGAGCAGTTCGGCGGGAGGGACCCCGGTGAGCGAGTGAGGTCTTGTGCGGTAACTAAGCAGGACTCGGGATAGGTGAGTCTGCAGTGAGCCTTCAGTTACCCTTTTCATTGTAATGATAAAAGCGATAGCCAGATCCCACGTGGGGCCCGGTATCGATGCAGACTTAGAGTCCTGTGTGCACAAATGTAATACATGTTCCCAGTTAAGCAATGCACCAAGGTAGGCGCCACTAAATTTATGGTCTTGGCCCTCCAAACTATGTTCTAGGGTTCATGTCGACTATGCAGGCCCATTGTTGGGAAAAATGTTTTTAGTGGTTGTAGATGCGTACTCCAAATGGATTGAATGTGTGATAATGTCGGCAAGTATGTCCACTGCCACCATTGAAAGCCTACGGGCCATGTTTGCCATGCACGGCCTGCCTGATGTCCTTGTAAGTGACAATGGGCCGTGCTTTACCAGTGCCTAATTCAAGGAATTCATGACCCGCAATGGGGTCAAACATGTCACGTCTGCCCTGTTTAAGCCAGCGTCCAACGGTCAGGTAGAACGAACAGTTCAAACAATCAAGCAGAGATTCAATTCAGCGACTGGGCAAGCCCCATCGTCCCTGTCCTAAAAGCGGATGGCTCGGTCAGGATCTGTGGCGACTACAAGGCCGCTATCAACCAAGTGTCACTACAAGACCAATACTCGCTTCCGAAAGTGGAGGATCTTTTTGCCATGCTGGCAGGCGGCAAGCTGTTCACCAAGTTGGACCTCACTTCAGTCTACATAACCCAGGAACTGGCCGAAGAATCCAAGCTACTGACCACCATCACCACGCACAAGGGGCTGTTTGTCTACAACAAGTGTCCGTTTGGCATTCGATCAGCGGCCGCTGTCTTTCAAAGGAACATGGAAAGCCTGCTCAAATCCATCTCTGGAACAATTGCATTTCAGGGCGACATTGTTATCACTGGTCGAAACACTGAGGAACACCTCCACAACCTGGAGGAGGTGCTACGCCGACTGGACCGGGTAGGCCTGCGACTAAAGAAGTCCAAATGTATGTTTTTGGCCACAGAGGTCGAGTTTTTGGGCAGGAGGGTTGCCGCAGATGGGATCCGGCCTACCGAATCCAAAACGGAGGCAATTCATCATGCGCCCAGGCCCGGCAACACATCGGAGTTGCATTCGCTTCTGGGACTCTTGAACTATTTCGGGAACTTTCTGCCGAACTTAAGCACATTGTTGGAGCCGCTACACGTGCTCCTGCATAAGGGTTGTGATTGGTTTTGGGGGGACTGTCAGGAACGGGCTTTCAATCGGGCGTGGAACCTGCTTTGTTCTAATAAGCTGTTGACTCTGTACAACCCCTGTAAGAAATTGGTTTTGACATGTGATGCATCATCCTATGGGTTGGGTGCGTGTTGCAGCAGAGTAATGATGAGGGCCAACTCCAACCTGTGGCTTATGCCTCCAGGTCGCTCTCCCAAGCAGAACGGGGATATGGGATGTTTGAAAAGGAAGCACTCGCATGTGTCTATGGGGTGAAAAAATGCACCAGTACCTTTTTGGCAGAAGGTTCAAGTTAGAAACGGACCAGAAGCCGTTAACATCCCTGTTGTCAGACAGCAAAGCTGTCAATGCCAATGCGTCAGCTTGCGTACAGCGATGGGCTCTCATGCTGGCTGCGTATGATTACACCATATGGCACCGGCCAGGCACCGAAAATTGCACTGACGCGCTCAGCAGGCTTCCACTGGCCACCACTGAGGGGGCACAGCGGAGCAAAGCGCTGAGATGGTCATGGCTGTTGAAGCCTTTGACAGTGCAGACTCCCCCATCACAGCCCACCAGATCAAATTCTGGACCAACAGAGATTCCCTCCTAGCCTTGATTAAGAAATGTGTCCTGACTGGGGATTGGGCGCCCGCACACGGAGCATGGCCTGAGGAGGTCAGACCGTTTCACAGACGGATGGATGAGCTCTCCATCCAAGCCGACTGCCTACTATGGGGCAGCCGGGTAGTCATGTCCCAGAAGGGAAGGGAAGCATTCATCAGGGAACTCCACAGCGAGCACTCAGGCATCGTGCTAATGAAGGCCATTGCTCGGTCACATGTATGGTGGCCAGGAATTGACTCAGACCTGGAACACTGTGTTCACAGGTGCACGACGTGTGCCCAGCTGGGCACTGCCCCCAGGGAGGCCCCACTCAGCCATGGCCCTGGCCCACCAGGCCATGGTCACGTATTCACATAGACTATGTGGGCCCGTTCATGGGAAAAATGTTCCTCATTGTTGTTATTGCGTACTCGAAATGGATTGAGTGCATCATATTGAATTCGTGCACGACATCCACCACTGTGGAGAGTCTGCGTGCAGCCTTTGCGACCCACTGCTTGCCGGACATCCTGGTTAGCGACAACGGCCCGTCTTTCACTAGCTATGAATTCCGGGAGTTCATGTCAGGTAATGGCATCAAACATGTCAAAACGGTACCGTTCAAGCCGGCTTCCAATGGCCAGGCAGAACGTGCAGTCCAAATCATAAAACAGGGCATGCTCCGGATTCAAGGACCCTCCCTTCAGTGCTGCCTATTGCGCCTCCTGCTGGCCTACAGGTCCCGACTGCATTCGCTCACGGGAGTCCCGTCCACGGTACTACTCATGAAACGTACACTTAAAACTCGGCTGTCCCTCATTCATCCTGTCCTGTCAGACATTGTTGAGGGCAAGCATCAGTCCCAAAATGAGTGCCATGACCGTAACTCAAAGGGGAGATGTATAGAAATCGATGACCCTGTATTTGTTCTTAATCATGCTTTGGGGCCCAGGTGGCTTGAGGGTACTGTAATTGGTAAAGAGGGGAATAGGGTCATAGTGGTCAGACTTAACAATGGACAGATATGCCGCAAGCATCTGGACCAAGTAAAAAAAAGGTTCAGCATGGACACTGAGGAACCTGAGGAAGATCATGAGATGTTGCCCACACCACCGCCAGTGAACGAGCAACAAGAACATTCAGCAGCATGCACAGTCCCTGCAGCCAGCCCGGACAGGCCGGAATCACCACAGGTGACAGAGACACATGCCAAGGCTCAACAACCAGAGCCCCAACTGCGGCGCTCCATGAGAGAGCGTCGACCGCCTGAAAGACTTAATCTTTGACCCCATAAGACATTGGGGGGGGAGGTGATGTCATGTATGTAACCTTCATGTAACTGTAACCTTCATAACAACACTGCATACTGTATACACCTAAGAAATGCACACCTTGACCACAGGGGGTGAACTTGTGGGAGACACTCCTCACCTGGTCATCCAGGTATATAAAGGGAGGTCCTACGCAGGGTCATCACTGCTTGGTCCTGTGAATAAAGGTTCAGGTCACAGAGTGACCTTGTCTGCAGAATGTGCCTCGTATGAATTTATAGTAGTGTGTAAGGACATTACACATACGTTGGAGGTGTCCCATTGTTCCACAGCCCTTGCAAACGTATTCTTTGAAGCGACATGAATGGAATCGATGTTCACCCCCGCAGCGCCAACAAGTTGTTAATTGCCTTGTATTCACCACCCTTGATGGTGGACTCTGAGTCATCTGCGGACATGCAGCTACAGGCGTGTAAGTCCTGCCATGTACATTTTGATTCGAAAACAATGTTACTTTGTTCACAGTACTTGCAGCAGCACTAATGTGTTGGGAAATTTGCTTGGTATTGTCACTGGTGGAGATAAATGCCTGGGCTATCGCTATGGCTTTACTCAAGGTTGGGGTCTCTACAGTCAAAAGTTTGCAAAGTATTACTTCATGGCCAATGCCAAGTACAAAGAAGTCCCTGAGCATATGCTCCAAGTGTCCTTCAAATTTGCACTGTCCTGCAAGGTGCCTTAGCTCGGCGATGTAGCTCACCACTTCCTGGCCTTCGGACCTCTTATACGTGTAGAACCGATACCTCGCCATCAGAACGCTTTCCTTCGGGTTTAGATGCTCCCGGAACAGTGTGCACAAATCATCGTACGACTTGTCTGGGGGTTTTGCTAGAGCGAGCAGGTTTTTCATGAAGCCGTACGTTGATGCCCTGCAAACGGTGAGGAGGATTGCTCTTTGTTTGGCAGCGTTCCCTTATCCTTTCAGCTCGTTGGCCATGAAGTATTGGTCAAGTCGCTCCACGAAGGTTTCCCAATCATCTCCCTCCGAAAATTTCTCCAGGATGCCCACAGTTCTCTGCATTGTTGCGTTGGGGTTCATCATCTGTATCTCGTCGCCAGTTGTTATGTCTTGGATAAAGAGTCAGATTAGATACTGCAAGCTCAAAGTAAGGTGTGACCGTAGTCCTTTATTACAGATCTCAGAGTGCCTCTCCAGCCTGTGAGGCCTCCTTATATACAGGTGCTCCTAAGGGATTGTGGGATCCCTTGGGCCTCCAGGGGATAAGCCCTCTGGTGATGAGACATGGTAATTACTGGTTTACATACATAACAGAAAGCATGCAGAAATCTAGCGCAGGCAGCGGAAAGAGCGTGCAGCAAACCTGTTCCACCCACCCTTACCCTCAACGACTATCTGTCCTACCTGTGACAGAGAATGTGGTTCTCGTATTGGACTGTTCAGCCACCTAAGGACTCATTTTAAGAGTGGAAGCAAATCTTCCTCGATTCCGAGGGACTGCCTATGATGCTCGTGAAAGGCGTTATAGAAATGCAAGTCTTTCTTTCTGTCTTTTTTCTTGATGTTTAACTCTACGAACTCCTCATGGAGCAGCTGCTGAGCTCCTTTCAGTCCCAGTGCCCGAATCAAAGCCACCCAACAACTTGAACTGCACAGCCACATTCCCAAAATATAAGTGCATGTGTACTGTCAGCGGTCGGGGAGTGTCGCGCTGCATGGCTACGTAATACACTTAGAAAATGCTCCACTTGTCAGGAGGACATCAGTTGAGAATTTGTTGAAGCTTGCATTAAGGGTGTCATGAATTCCATTGTTATTTCAGTATACGGACCATTTGGCACATCTGAGTGTTGAATTGTGGTGTCTTGCGGGCATGCTTAATACAACGCACAGCAGTGTGCTTTGAACAGAGAACACTATATCAGAACTTGTGCTGTTAAAAAGTAAATTTTTCTTGCAGCTGTTGGCACTAATTTCAAGATCTATTGTGTTGTTATCCAATACTGTTGTTTGCAATAGCTGTAACTGCAACAGCAGCTGCCAGAAATAATTGTGAACTGTCGCCGATATTTTATTTCACAAGGACAATACCTTCCTGTAATTATAGTTACAAGGTTGCTGCACAACTTCTGTATCATAAACTTTCTACATCATCATTATAGGCAGTCCTTCGAAATCGAGGACTTGCTTCCACTCTAAAAGTGAGTTCTCAGGTGGCTGAACACTCCAATACAAGAACCACAGCCTCTGTCACAGGTGGTTGAAGGAAAGGGTGGGTGGGACAGGTTTGCCACACGCTCTTTCCGCTGCCTGCGCTTGATTTCTGCATGCTTTCGGTGACGAGACTCGAGGTGCTCAGCGCCCTCCCGGATGCACTTCCTCCACTTAGGGCGGTCTTTGGCCAGGGACTCCCAGGTGTCAGTGGGGATGTTGCACTTTATCAGGGAGGCTTTGATGGTGTCCTAGTAACGTTTCCTCTGCCCACCTTTGGCTCGCTTGCTGTGTAGGAGTTCCGAGTAGAGCGCTTGCTGTGGCAGTCTTGTGTCAGGCATGCGAACAATGTGGCCTGCCCAGCGGAGCTGGTGGAGTTTCTACATTACAACAGCGACAACACTTCAAAAAGTACTGTGAAGCACTTTGGGACATCCTGAGTGTTGTCGAGCCGACTAGTGGACTACTGATGTAATAACAATAAAGTCAGGTGCTCTGCACAGTTCTACCTGGGAGTCATGTTGTGCAAGTGAGTGTGTTTACTGTGTCTCAAGATTTCACAGATTGGCGATGTGGATGCGATTTCTGGATTCCTAGCAAAAATTTTTGTTGGTGGATAATCCTGCCAACCAACACAGAGACTGGTAGAGGTTCTTCGATTTGCAGAAAAGCTTAAAAATCCGGGGTAAATTTTGAGCACATCTGGCTGAACTGTTGACATTGCCAGAGTCCAGATGGCTGTGCCTATAGGAATAATCTGGAGCTTGGGTGAGTTCCAGTGTGACCAAGAGACTTTCGGAGTGTATGTGGAGTGGCTCAAAATGTTTTTCACTGCAAATAGTATCATTGAGGTCCCTGATGATAAAAACCATAACTGGGCAGTTTTAGAAATGAAAATGGCTATTTTCTTGACTGAATCAGGCTCCGAGGTGTAAGAAAGCCTGAAAAATGTGCTTGTTTCTGCCAAGCCGAAGGATAAGGTGCAGTCAGAATCAGGTAGTTTCATAATGGGGAACAAGGAATTGGCAGACCAATTGAACAAATACTTTGGTTCTGTCTTCACTAAGGAAGACACGAATAACCTCCAGAAAATACTGGGGGACTGAGGGTCTAGCGAGAAGGAGGAACTGAGGTAACTGAGGGAAATCCTTATTAATCAGGAAATGGTGTTAGGGAAATTGATGGGATTGAAGGCCGATAAATCGCCAGAGCCTGATATTCTGCATCCCAGAGTATTTAAGGAAGTGACCCTAGAAATAGTAGATGCATTGGTGGTCATTTTCCAACATTCCATCGACTCTGGATCAGTTCCTATGGATTGGAGGGTAGCTAATGTAACCCCACTTTTTAAAAAAGGAGGGAGAGAGAAAACGAAATTATAGACCAGTTAGCCTGACATCGGTAGTGGGGAAAATATCGAATCAATTATTAAAGATGTAATAACAGCACATTTGGAAAGCAGTAACAGGATCGGTCCAAGTCAGCATGGATTTATGAAAGGGAAATCATGCTTGACAAATCTTCTAGAATTTTTTGAGGATGTAACGAGTAGAGTGGATAAGGGTGAACCAGTGGATGTGGTGTATTTGGACTTTCAAAAGGCTTTTGACAAGGTCCCACACAAGAGATTGGTGTGCAAAATTAAGGTACATGGTATTGGGGGTAATGTATTGACATGGATAGAGAACTGGTTGGCAGACAGGAAGCAGAGATTCGGTATAAATGGATCCTTTTCAGAATGGCAGGCAGTGACTAGTGAGGTGCCGCAGGGCTCAGTGCTGGGACCTCAGCTATTTACAATATACATCAATGATTTAGATGAAGGAATTGAGTGTAATATCTCCAAGTTTGCAGATGACACTAAACTGGGTGGCGGTGTGAGCTGTGAGGAGGACGCTAAGAGGCTGCAGGGTGACAGGTTAGGTGAGTGTGGAAATGCATGGCAGATGCAGTATAATGTGGATAAATGTGAGGTTATCCACTTTGATGACAAAAACAGGAAACATAGAAACATAGAAAATAGGTGCAGGAGTAAGCCATTCGACCCTTCCAGCCTGCACCACCATTCAATAAGATCATGGCTGATCATTCCTGCTTTCTCTCCATACCCCTTGATCCCTTTAGCCGTAAGGGCCATATCTAACTCCCTCTTGAATATATTCAATGAACTGGCATCAGCAACTTTCTGCGATAGGGAATTCCACAGGTGAAGGACTCTCTGAGTGAAGAAGTTTCTCCTCATCTCAGTCCTAAATGGCTTACCCCTTATCCTTAGACGGTGTCCCCTGGTTCTGGACTTCCCCAACATCGGGAACATTCTTCCTGCATCTAACCTGTCCAGTCCCGTCAGAATTTTATATGTTTCTGTGAGATCCTCTCTCATTCTTCTAAACTTCAGTGCATATAGGCATAATTGATCCAGTCTCTCCTCATATATCAGTCCTGCCATCCACGCGAATCAGTCTGGTGAACCTTCGCTGCACTCCCTCAATAGCAAGACATCCTTCTTCAGATTAGGAAACTAAAACTGAACACAATATTCCAGGTGAGGCCTCACCAAGGCCTTGTACAACTGCAGTAAGACCTCCCTGCTCCTATGCTCAAATCCCCTAGCTATGAAGGCCAACATACCATTTGCCTTCTTCATCGCCTGCTGTACTTGCATGCCAACTTTCAATGTCTGATGTACCATGACACCCAGGTCTCGTTGCACCTCCCCTTTTCCTAATCTGCCGCCATTCAGATAATATTCTGCCTTCGTGTTTTTGCCACCAAAGTGGATAACCTCACATTTATCCACATTATACTGCAACTGCCATGCATTTGCCCACTCACCTAACCTGTCCCAGTCACTCTGCAGCCTCTTAGCATCCTCCTCACAGCTCACACCGTCACCCAGCTTAGTGTCATCTGCAAACTTGGAGATATTACACTCAATTCCTTCATCTAAATCATTGATGTATATTGTATAGGAAGGCAGATTTTTATCTGAAAGGTGACAGATTAGTAAAAGGGGAGGTGCAACAAGATCTGGGTGTCATGGTACATCAGTCATTGAAAGTAGGCATGCAGGTACAGCAGGCAGTAAAGAAAGCAAATGGTATATTGGCCTTCATAGCGAGAGGATTTGAGTATAGGAGCAGGGAGGTCTTACTGCAGTTGTACAGGGCCTTGGTGAGACCACATCTTGTGTATTGTGTGCAGTTTTGGTCTCCTAATCTGAGGAAGGACATTTTTGCTATTGAGGGAGTGCAGCGAAGGTTCACTAGACTCAGTGTTGTGTATGTATAATACAAGTATACTCTCTGTACACTCAATGTACAGTTACATAAGACTACTGACTGTGTACACTATGCTTGTACCACCAGAGGGTGCAACTGGTGGAGACCTAGAGGTCACCTGTATACGACAGGTAACCAGGTATAAAAGGGATCTCATCATACTCTACCCTCACTCAGGAGCTGCAATAAATGGACTAAGGTCACCCCAAGTCACCACAATACCTTGCCTCGTGGAGTCATTACTAGAGTGCTTACAGACACAATAACTGGCGACGTGATTACGAATTTCCATGCGAAAAATGGTTAGCCTTGGCATGTTTCAACAATTCGCCAATGGGAAAGATTGGGAGGCCTTTGTGGAAAGGCTCAAACACTTTTTCATTGCGAATGACCTGGTGGGAGACACACCGACCTCGCTGGCTGATAAGTGCAGAGCTATCCTGCTCAGCAGTTGTGGGCCCACCGTCTATGCCCTCGTCAGGGACTTGCTAGCCCCAGAGAAGACAACAACCAAAATATATGCGGAGCTCGTAACGATGAACAGCTCAAACCTAAAGAGAGCATCCTCACAACCAGCCACCGGTTCTACACCCACCGGCAGCCCGAAGGCCAAGAAATCGCAAAATATGCTGCAGACCTGAGACGATTGGCTGCATCGTGTGATTTTGGTGACCATCTCACCGAAGCGCTGTGGGACATTTTCGTTATTGGAATCGGCCACGAGGGCCTTCTCCACAAGCTGCACTCTGCGGACACCACGGTCACCCTGCAGAAGGCAATTAACATGAGCCAGGCGTTCATGGTCTTGGCCTGCGATTCCAAGCTTGAATTAGGAGATGATACAATGGCTACAAAACTTGCACAAGAACTTCAAAATAACAAGCTATTAGATACAGATCCCCTTGAAGATGAGAATGGAACCAGGGTTGACTATGATCGAGCAGATGATGAATCCAGGAGAAATACAGGCAACGTAGACCAAATTAATCAAGAGCTCCTGGATGCATTGAACTGGCAAGTTATGTGAACCGACTGCCACCTTTTAGAGGCAAGGCTGCTGCTCGCAGTCTCTCTCAGGGTAGAGAGAACAGAACCCCGAGTCCCGCAACCCTGAGTCCACCACATGGGGCCAACCGGCCAACCCCTTACTGGCGCTGTGGAGGAAATCACAGGGCCCACCAGTGCTGCTGCAAACACTATACTTGCAAAGGTTGTAACATGAAGAGCCACCTCCAGCGAATGTGCAAGAGAAATTGTATTCACCGAGTCGATGAAGAGTTGGACGATCATCTGGACTCCAGCGACGATGAAGAGAGAGTCCATGAGGCAGCTCAGCCCCACGATGAGGTGTACGGAGTGTTTACCTGCATTATCTAGACTTCCCCGTTGAAAATAAAAGTCGAAATCAACGATGTTCCAGGCACAATGGAGGTGGACACAGGGGCGAGCCAAATGCTGATGAATCAGGCGGCCTTTGAGAAACTCTGGGACAATCCAATCAATAAAATGATCCCGATCCAAGTGAAGCTGCTCACCCACACAAACGACACCATCCCAGTTGTTGACAGCGTGGATGTCCAGGTGTCCCATGACGGCACGATGCACAAGTTACCTTTGTGGATCGTTGTTGGTGAGGGTCCAACGCTGCTAGGAAGAAGATGGACGAAACAAATCCGTTGGAGCTGGGAGAACCTCCAGCCTCTGGCGATCGACGCCCTACGCGGCCCCAAATTTGGATCCAACACAGCACCTGAGAAACCAGCCGCTCAACTCGACTGTGAGGCGACGACACAGACCGCTCAACCCAACGGCGAGATGATCCAGCCCAAACGACCCGACCTCATCTCCCAGGCTCCAGTGGCAGGACTCCGGAGGAAGAGAATCAGCGTAGAAGGCAACTTCCCTGTTTCCATGGCAGAATCTGGGGAAAAAAGGAACACCGCAGCCTATCTCGTGGAGAGAAAGAAGATGGCGCCCGCACCACTAGGTGAAGCGCCTGAAGTAAAGATGATGGCGGCCAGACCACGAGGGACAGCGTTGAGGGAGCAATATGTGATGCCGAGCAGCGAACCGGATTAGGGTAAAGATTGCAAGGCCGTCTTAAAGGAGACCGGCAACCCATCACAATTAAAGAGACAGTTCCACTCTTGATACAGCGATACTGATGATACATATGTAAGCGATGTAATTGACAAATGCAAGTATGAAAATGTAACTAACCATGTTAAGTCGGGCGATTGCGGTCGGAACCAATGTAAGATGACTGTCAATGAAGTGATGATGTGCGATGTCGGGTTCTACACGTATGCCGACAAAAACAAGGGCAATCTCCCTTTGGAAGCACCCGGGTCCAGCGGACTACCCGATCATGTAGCCTGTGCCTCCACGACCAATGTAATGCCCCAGGGAGCGTGGCCACACACAGGGACTATACCACCTGCAGGGCCAGCGATCAGCCCGAGGTGGCAGGACTGACATATGAAGAAAGACTGGATCATAGAAACATAGAAAATAGGTGCAGAAGTAGGCCATTCGGCCCTTCGAGCCTGCACTGCCATTCAATGAGTTCATGGCTGAACATGCAACTTCAGTACCCCATTCCTGCTTTCACGCCATACCCCTTGATCCCCCTAGTAGGAAGGACTACATCTAACTCCTTTTTGAATATATTTAGAGAATTGGCCGCAACAACTTTCTGTGGTAGAGAATTCCACAGGTTCACTACTCTCTGAGTGAAGAAGTTTCTCCTCATCTCGGTCCTAAATGGCTTACCCCTTATCCTTAGACTGTGACCCCTGGTTCTGGACTTCCCCAACATTGGGAACATTCTTCCTGCAGCTAACCTATCTAAACCCATCAGAATTTTAAACGTTTCTATGAGATCCCCTCTTATTCTTCTGAACTCCAGTGAATACAAGCCCAGTTGATCCAGTCTTTCTTGATATGTCAGTCCCGCCATCCCGGGAATCAGTTTGGTGAACTTTTGCTGCACTCCCTCAAAAGCAAGAATGTCCTTCCTCAAGTTAGGAGACCAAAACTGTACACAATACTCCAGGTGTGGCCTCATCAAGGCCCTGTACAACTGTAGTAACACCTCCTTGCCCCTGTACTCAAATCCCCTCGCTATGAAGGCCAACATGCCATTTGCTTTCTTAACTGCCTGCTGTACCTGCATGCCAACCTTCAATAATTGATGTACCATGACACCCAGGTCTCTTTGCACCTCCCCTTTTCCTAATCTGTCACCATTCAGATAATAGTCTGCCTCTTTGTTTTTACCACCAAAGTGGATAACCTCACATTTATCCACATTATAATTCATCTGCCATGCTTTTGCTCACTCACCTAACCTATCCAAGTCACTCTGCAGCCTCATAGCATCCTCCTCGCAGCTCACACTGCCACCGACCTTAGTGTCAACCGCAAATTTGGAGATACTACATTTAATCCCCTCGTCTAAATCATTAATGTACAATGTAAATAGCTGGGGCCCCAGCACAGAACCTTGCAGTACCCCACTAGTCACTGCCTGCCATTCTGAAAAGTCCCCATTTACTCCTACTCTTTGCTTCCTGTCTGACAACCAGTTCTCAATCCACGTCAGCACACTACCCCCAATCCCATGTGCTTTAACTTTGCACATTAATCTCTTGTGTGGGACCTTGTCGAAAGCCTTCTGAAAGTCCAAATACACCACATCAACTGGTTTTCCCTTGTCCACTCTACTGGAAACATCCTCAAAAAATTCCAGACGATTTGTCAAGCATGATTTCCCTTTCACAAATCCATGCTGACTTGGACGTATCATGTCACCTCTTTCCAAATGCGCTGCTATGACATCCTTAATAATTGATTCCATCATTTTACCCACTACCGATGTCAGGCTGACCGGTCTATAATTCCCTGTTTTCTCTCTCCCTCCTTTTTTAAAAAGTAGGGTTACATTAGCTACCCTCCACTCCATAGGAACTGATCCAGAGTCTATGAAATGTTGAAAAATGACTATCAATGCATCCGTTATTTCCAAGGCCACCTCCTTAAGTACTCTGGGATGCAGACCATCAGGCCCTGGGGATTTATCGGTCTTCAATAACATCAATTTCCTCAACACAATTTTCCGACTAATAAGGATTTCCCTCAGTTCCTCCTTCTTACTCAACCCTCTGACCCCTTTTATATCCGGAAGGTTGTTTGTGTCCTCCTTAGTGAATACTGAACCAAAGTACTTGTTCAATTGGTCTGCCATTTCTTTGTTCCCTGTTATGACTTCCCCTGATTCTGACTGCGGGGGACCTACTTTTGTCTTTACTAACCTTTTTCTCTTTACATATCTATCGAAGCTTTTGCAGTCCATTTTAATGTTCCCTGCAAGCTTCCTCTCGTACTCTATTTTCCCTGCCCCAATCAAACCCTTTGTCCTCCTCTGCTGAGTTCTAAATTTCTCCCAGTCCCCGGGTTCGCTGCTATTTCTGGCCAATTTGTATGCCACTTCCTTGGCTTTAATACTATCCCTGATTTCCCTTGATAGCCACGGTTGAGCCACCTTCCCTTTTTTATTTTTACGCCAGACAGGGATGTACAATTGTTGTAGTTCATCCATGCGGTCTCTAAATGTCTGCCATTGCCCATCCACTGTCAATCCCTTAAGTATCATTCGCCAATCTATCCTAGCCAATTCACGCCTCATACCTTCAAAGTTACCCTTCTTTAAGTTCTGGACCATGCTCTCTGAATTAACTGTTTCCTTCTCCATCCTAATGTAGAATTCCACCATATTATGGTCACTCTTTCCCAAGGGGCCTCGCACAACGAGATTGCTAATTAATCCTCTCTCATTACACAACACCCAATCTAAGATGGCCTCCCCCCTAGTTGGTTCCTCGACATATTGGTCTGGAAAACCATCCCTTATGCACTCCAGGAAATCCTCCTTCACCGTATTGCTTCCAGTTTGGTTAGCCCAATCTATATGCATATTAAAGTCACCCATGATAACTGCTGCACCTTTATTGCATGCACCCCTAATTTCCTGTTTGATGCCCTCCCCAACATCACTACTACTGTTTGGAGGTCTGTACACAACTCCCACTAGCGTTTTCTGCCCCTTGGTATTCTGTAGCTCTACCCATACTGATTCCACATCATCCAAGCTAATGTCTTTCCTTACAATTGCATTAATTTCCTCTTTAACCACCCCACCTCCTTTTCCTTTCTGTCTATCCTTCCTAAATGTTGAATACCCTCGGATGTTGAGTTCCCAGCCTTGGTCACCCAGGAGCCATGTCTCCGTGATGCCAACCACATCGTATCCGTTAACTGCTATCTGCAGTTAATTCGTCCACCTTATTCCGAATACTCCTCGCATTGCGGCACAGAGCCTTCAGGCTTGCCTTTTTAACACATTTAGACCCTTTAGAATTTTGCTGCAATGTGGCCCTTTTTGTTTTTTGCCTTGGGTTTCTCTGCCCTCCACTTTTACTCATCTCCTTTCTGTCTTTTGCTTCTGTCTCCATTTTGTTTCCCTCTGTCTCCCTGCATTGGTTCCCATCCCCCTGCCATATTAGTTTAACTCCTCCCCAACAGCACTCGCAAACACTCCCCCAAGGACATTGGTTCCGGTCCTGCCTAGGTGCAGACCGTCCGGTTTGTACTGGTCCCACCTCCCCCAGAACCAGTTCCAATGCCCCAGGAATTTGAATCGCTCCCTTCTGCACCACTCCTCAAGCCACGTATTCATTTGAGCTATCCTGCAATTCCTACTCTGACTACCACGTGGCACTGGTAGCAATCCTGAGATTACTACTTTTGAGGTCCTACTTTTTAATTTAGCTCCTAGCTCCTTAAATTCATCTCGTAGGACCTCATCCCGTTTTTTACCTATATCGTTGGTACCACTGTGCACCCACAACAACTGGCTGTTCACCCTCCCTTTTCAGAATGTCCTGCACCCGTTCCGAGACATCCTTGACCCTTGCACCAGGGAGGCAACATACCATCCTGGAGTCTCGGTTGCGGCCGCAGAAACGCCTATGTATTTCCCTTACAATTGAATCTCCTATCACTATCGCTCTCCAACTCTTTTTCCTGCCCTCCTGTGCAGTGCTGCTCCCCTCTGATGAGTCATCCCCCTCAACAGTACCCAAAGCGGTGTATCTGTTTTGCAGGGGGATGACCGCAGGGGATCCCTGCACTACCTTCCTTGCACTGCTCTTCCTGTTGGTCTTCCATTCCCTATCTGGCTGTGGACCCTTTACCTGCGGTAAGACCAACTCACTAAACGTGCTATTCACGTCATTCTCAGCATCGTGGCTGCTCCAGAGTGAATCCACCTTCAGCTCCAATTCCGCAATGCGGTCCGTCAGGAGCTGGAGGCAGATACACTTCCCGCACATGTAGTTGTCAGGGACACCGGAGGCGTCCCTGATTTCCCACATAGTACAGGAGGAGCATATCACGTGACCGAGCTCTCCTGCCATGACTTAACCCTTAGATTAACTTAAATTGGCAACAAAAATGCTAAAAGTTACTCACTGATATAGAAGAGAAAAAAGAAAAACTACTTACCAATCACCAGCCAATCACTTATCCCCTTGGCTATGACGTCACCTTTCTATTTCTTTCTACGTCTTCTTTGCCTCCCTGCTGCAGCTGCACAAGCTGGGCCTTTTGTAGGCCTCTGCTGCTCCGACCCCGGACTCACGCCTCTCGCCAACGCACTTCCCAACGCCTCTCGCGGCCTTTTGTAGGCCTCTGCTGCTCCGACCCCGAACTCACGCCTCTCGCCAACGCACTTCCCAACGCCTCTCGCGGCCTTTTGTAGGCCTCTGCTGCTCCGACCCCGGACTCACGCCTCTCACCAACGCACTTCCCAATGCCTCTCGCGGCCTTTTGTAGGCCTCTGCTGCTCCGACCCCGGACTCATGCCTCTCGCTGACGCACTTCCCAACACCTCTCGCGGCCTTTATAGGCCTCTCGCCGACCCCGGACTCACGCCTCTTGCCGACGCACCTCCCAACACCTCTCGCGGCCTTTATAGGCCTCTCGCCGACCCCGGACTCACGCCTCTCGCTGACTAGACTTTTCTTCATTAGAATTTAGAAGAATGAGAGTGGATCTCATAGAAGCATATAAAATTTTGAAGGGATTGGACAGGTTAAATGCAGAAAGAATGTTGCCGATGTTGGGGAAGTCCAGAACCAGGGGTCACAGTCGAAGGATAAGGGGTAAGTCATTGAGGACCGAGATGAGGAAAAACTTTTTCACCCAGAGAATTGTGAACCTGTGGAATTCTCTCCCACAGAAAGTTGTTGAGGACAGTTCATTGAATATATTCAAAAGGGAGTTAGATGTGGCCCTTTCCGCTAAAGAGATCAGGGGGTATGGAGAGAAAGCAGGAGTGGGGTACTGAAGTTGCATGATCAGCCATGATCATATTGAATGGTGGTGCAGGCTTGAAGGGCTGAATGGCCTACTCCTGCACCTATTTTCTATGTTTCTATAAGCCACTGAAGGAGTTTGCACTACAGTCCTGAGCCCCTGGAAATTGATGAAAGCTATCATTTTGGAATACGCGATTAATTAAATGATGAGGGTACCAGTGAGAACATTGTAGCTTTAAAAAAGCTAGCCACTCGCTGTCATTTTGGAAACTTTCAGGACTGTGCTTTGCGTGACCGCTTTGTTTGTGGATTGAAAAATGAAGGAATCAGAAGTAAATTGCTGACAACCCCAGCTTGACTTTTGATTTAGCTTGACAGACAGCTACGTCGATGGATATGGCCGACCGATACTCCTGAGAATTTCCAGTCGTCAGACAACCAAGGTGAATCGGCTGCAGGCTAAAAGTAAAAGGCAATTGGGCTCCAAGGCCTCAGCTACTGGCCAATATAACAGTGCATTGAAGTGGTGCTATCGGTGCCTGGGACAACACATCGCTCAAAGCTGTCCATATGAGAAGGCAGAAAGATTTTACTGCAAGACAACTGGGCATGCCAACTGAAGAGTAAACCGATGTTCAATGCTAGAAGTAGAAATTGCCAGATGTTACATAACATTGAAGAGAAGCAACAGGACAAAAAGGTTCTGGAGATACACGTCATGAGGAGCACGAGGGTATCTAACAGCGATTCGCGAAGTATCATCATCCAAGTAGACATCGCAGGAACCAGGATACCCATGGAAATCGACACTGGTGCATCCGTGAGCGTAGTACCGGAATCGCTATATCATGACAAGTTGCGTGATTATCGACTAAAGAAATCAAAGATAGAGCTGCGAGGCTACTCGGGAGAGCTAATCCCTGTAGAAGGAAGTTTCACCATACCAGTGAAATACAAGGATCAGTGTCAGAGCTTGCCTTTCACAGTAGTGGCAGGACACAAATCTGCCTTGATAGGTAAAAATTGGTTGGGATCACTGAAGCTGGGTTAGAATGAGATTTTTTGTAGGGAAATAAAATTTGAAAGAAAAAAGACATGGATCTATATAGCTCCTTTCACGACCACCGGATGTCTCAAAGCACTTTACAGCCAATGAAGTACTTTTTTTTTTGGAGTGTGGTCACTGTTGTAATGTGGGAAATTTGCATCGAAAGATGATGTCATCAAGCAGTATCCGAAGGTGTTCCGTGAAATAAGCAGTCCGATCCAAGACTTCAAGGTGAGTGTCTGAGTGCAGAAGGACGCAAGAATAGTTTACTGCAAGCCACATCTCATACCATACGCACTCAAGGAGAATGTTGAGCAAGAACTCAAAAGACTAGAAACGGAGAACATTATCTCAAAGGTAGATCTGAGTAATTGGACTACACCCATTGTTGTTGTACCTAAGTCAGATGGTAAGGTAAGGTTATGTGGTGATTATAAGGTAACCGTAAACCACGTTCTAGAGGTTAATCTACCCAATATATTGCCAAATGTAGAAGATTTGTTCACAACGCTGACAGTTGGCCAGATTTTTTCAAAGTTGGATCGAACAAATCCCTGCCTACACCTTGAGTTAGATGAAGAGTCCAAGTCATGCTTGACTATAAATACTCACCTAGGCCTATATCAGTTCTATAGGCTATCATTTGGAGTGTCTTCCGCTCCCAACATATTCCAGGGGGTGATGAACCCCAAATTTTGCAAAGGATTGAAGAGGTAGTATGTTATTTGGATGACACACTCATTTCAGCACCAAACAGGCAAATCCATGATAAGTGTTGAATGAAGTGCTCAAATGGCTAGAGAAGCACAGAGTACGAGTGACTGCTCACATGTGTGAGATGTTTCATAACTTTGTGGAGTACTTTGGGTACAGAGTAGACAAAGATGGTTTGCATCCAGCCAAGGGAAAGCTGGATGCAAACAGAAAGCCACCCACTCTCAAGGAACATAGAAATAGAAACATCGAAATTTACAGCGCAGAAGGAGGCCATTTCAGCCCATCGTGTCTGCGCCGGCCGACAAAGAGCTGCATGGCCTTCGGTCAGCAGCCCTAAAGGTTACATACAAACCCATGAACAATAACGGAAAGGCAAAGAGCACTCAGCCCAACCAGTCCGCCCCACACCACTGCAACACCCCTTATACTAAAAACATTCTACACTCCACGTCAACTGGAGTCATGTGATCTCCTGGGAGAGGCAAAAACCACCCAGGCCAATTTAGGGAGAAGAAAATCTGGGAAAATTCCTCTCCGACCCATCCAGGTGATCGAAACTAGTCCAGAAGATCACCCCAGCTGTATTCTATTCCCTGCAGTACTTACCATTATATCTGCTCCGTCCAACAAAAGGTCATCCAGTCTAATCCCAATTACCAGCTCTAGGTCCGTAACCCTGCAGGTTACTGCACTTTAAGAGCCCATCCAACCATCTCTTAAAAGTGGTGAGGGTTTCTGCTTCCACCACTCTTCCAGGCAGCGAGTTCCAGATCCCCACAACCCTCTGTAGAAAGAAGCCCCCCGGTCAAATCCCCTCTAAACCTTCCACCAACCACCTTAAAACTATGCCCCCTCGTAATAGCCCCCTCCACCAATGGAAATAGACCCACTATATCCAGGCCCCTCAATATTTTGTACACCTCGATGAGGTCTCCTCTCAACCTCCTCTGTTCCAATGAGAACAAACCCAGCCTATCCAATCTGTCCTCATAACTAAGATTCTCCATTCCAGGCAGCATCCTAGTAAATCTCCTCTGCACCCTCTCTAGTGCAATCACGTCCTTCCTATAATACGGTGACCAGAACTTCGATCGTTTTTGAATTATAACGGAAAGTTCCTCCCAAGCTTGGCTACAGTGTTACATCCACTGAATGAGCTGTTGAGAAAACAGGTCCCTTGGAAGTGGCCAAAAGAATGCAATACAGCATTCAAAGAGTGTAAAAGCCAGTTAGTTCACTGTGATGTATCTAAGAAGATCAAGCTAGCATGTGACGCCTCTCCGTACGGAGTTGGGGCAGTGATCTCTCATGTACTACATAGTGGGGAGGATTGCTTTTGCTTCAGTGCCAGTGAGTGGAATTATACCCAGCTCAAAAGGGTAGCTTTGGCATTGACTTTTGGGGTCAAGAAGTTCCACAAATACTTGTATGGTTATAAGTTTATCATATTTACTGACCATAAGCCCCTGACAGCAATCCTCCATCCGAAATCTCCAGTTCCAACCTTAGCTGCAGCCTGAATGCAGAGATGGGCTTTGATTTTGTCAGTATATACATATGGTATTGAATACAGATGATCAACTGATCACAGTAATGCTGATTCTATGTCCAGGTTGCCATCCCCATCACAAGTCACATCCAATAGGGAAGAAGTGTTCTATTTCTCATACATTGATGAGCTGCCAGTCACAGCTGAAGAGATTGGTAGAGTAACCAAACGTGACCCAGTGATGTCAAAGGTGCATGATTACATAACAAACGGCTGGCCAAACCAGGTATCAGAGGAAGATATTCATCCATACTTCGTTCGTAGGAATGAATTGTCAGTGGATAAAGATTGTATCATGTCGGGAGCAAGACTGGTTATCCCAAATAGGTTCAGGTCTAAATTGCTAGGAGATCTTCATGACCAAGAGTTTGACCAAGAGTTTTTCACGCAGTTAATTATGGTGGCCAGGTTTAAATAAAGATGTAGAGTACATCGTGAGTCAGTGTACAACATGTCAATCAGTGAGCAAGAAACCACCATCTGTACCATTTCAGCCATGGAAATGGCGTTCCAGGGCGTGGCAAAGGTTACATTTAGATTTTGCTGAGCTCGAAGGGCAGCAATTGTTCATAGAGATAGATAGCCATTCAAAGTGGGTCGAGGTGTTTCTGATGCAGAAAATAACAAGCAAAACACTAGCCAATTTACAAAGATTGTTTTCTTCATACAGCCTCCCAGAAGAAATTGTGTCTGATAATGGGCCGTAATTTTGTTCAGAAGAGTTTGCATAGTTCATGAGCAGAAACGGTGTGACGCATACCAAAGTTCCACCATAGCACCCTGATTTAAATGGTGCAGCAGAGCGCACAGTGCAAATTGTAAAACATGCTCTCATCAAACAAATGTTGGATCCAAATCCAAAGACCCGTCAGTTGTCGTTGGACCATAAACTGGCAAATTTTCTGATTACTTATCATAATACTCCTCATACCAGTACCGATAGAAAACCAGCAGAGTTGTTTCTCAAATGACAGTCATGAACCAGGTTCTCATTATTAAAGCCAAACTTGGCACAGTCAGTAGAAGAGAAACAATCAAGACAGAAAGAGAGTCATGGCAGAGGTAGAGTAAGAGAGAGAAGTGTGAAGTTGAATCAGAAGGTTAGAGTGAAGAACCATCACCATAAATGGTTAAAGTGGTTACCAGGAAGAGTAGTGAAGATATGTGGCCTTCGCACATAATTGACCAAGATGTTTGATCATGGACAGGTTAGGTTTGTTCACATTGATCTTATCTTATCTACAGATTTGGAAGGAGATGAAAGTTAGGATGATCCAATTTATTCTGATGAGTCAGATAGTCTTGTTACAAGTAAAGTACCAGTAGCAAATCCTACATCACTTGTACCAGAAACAAATCCAAGAGAAAGTCAGAATTTAAGTCTGAGTTTGACTCAGGCAGACAAACAGTCTGAAAGAGTAGAGAGTCCAAATGTAGATCAAGGTCAGCCCTTGGAGAAAAACTCTCCTCAGGCTCAGCTTAGAATGAGTCTAAGTTCTACAACAAGATCGGAAAGTTCTGTTCAAGAAATAAGGGGGTCGAAATTGGGGAAAGCCCCCACCCGCCCAAGTGCCGCCCAAAGGACCGCCGATGGCCATCAAGGTACCTGATGGTACTTTGGGTGGGGATTTCATCAAAAAGGTCTGTCAAAGTTCGGTGGGCGACAAAAGTGGGACTTACGCTGCCAAGCTGGGCGGCAGCCAATGGGAGCTCCCAATCTCGGCAGCAAAGGCACTTGCTGCCCAAGGGCCGCCGAGGATGGAGTCGAGCCCACGGAGGGTCGAAGACCTGAAAAGGAAAATCATTAAAAAAACATCGGAAGACCTTCAGGGGACCCCCATCCAGGTAAGACCCTGCAAAGAAAAAAATTATAAAATGTTTACTCACCTGTTTTTCAGATCGTCATACTCACCGTCGGGGACAGACCAGCCTCCAGCCAGTGGTCCACCCTCGTTCTGGCGCCGACTCCCGCCGACTCCCGCCTGCATCAATATGGCATCTCCGCGGGCGGGAGTCCACTTACGCCACTCGGCCGTCCGCTGACGTCAGCAGGTGGTTCCCGGCAGTTCTCCCCTCCCGGCCGCTCCAGCCCAAATCGAGGAGGAATGTCGGCGGCAGTGGGCGGCAGTCAACGGCAGTGGGCGGTAAGGCCATCAATTTCGGGCCCAAGGTGTCCTCTTCGAAACAGAAAACCAGTGGTTAAGTTTAATCTGTAAATATGGAAAATAAGTTCATATCTTTTGTTTGTGTTGCAGAACTCTAGAGTAGAATTTGGAAATATAAAATGGGTTCCATTTGAGAAATGTATACCAAGAGTTGTGTATACCATGGAAGCCATGTACAATGATTATTTGTTATGATTAACTTCTTCAATAAGGAAGGGAGAATTGTTATAGAGCCACCTAGTGGAGTACTGATGTAATAACAATAAAGCCATGTGCTCTGCACAGTTCTACCTGGGAGTCACGTTGTGCATGTGTGTGTGTTTACTATGTCTCAAGATATCACACCGAGCTCATGAAAAGCACTGTATAAATGCAAGTTCTTGCTTTCTATGTAAAATTGCGAGACCGGTATTGACACTGTGAATTAGAATGTCAAAGTCATCTCAATAAAGCTAGAGGTTGTCTATGTTCAATTCTCGCGGGATGCCAACTCCCGATAATGAGCATGGACTAACTGATGTAGGTTTTCAACCTCCGCCACAAGGGGCTGTCAAATTCCTTAGAGCATATCCAAAATTTCCGCTGCACTTCCGGGGAAGTTACGGTGGCAGCAGGGCTGGAGATTTGTCCAGTGTGGGGCCTTCTATGGTTTACTAGAGAACCAAATACTTATCATTGGGTCCATCCGGGGGCCCTGTCCGGCCTGGGGACCCCAATCCAAACCTTGCCTCTGATTGGTGGAGTAGGAGCAGCTCCGAGGAAATTCCCGGCCAGGGTATTGGGAAAATTGATCAATTACAACAACAGCCAAATCTTGATAACCCACGATAATTCCTTGTGGGACTCATTGGTCATTAGTGTACAAAGGATCTACAGCAACAATAACTTGTGTTTCTATAGCGCCTTTAACGTAGTAAAACGTATCTAGATGCTTCACAAGAGCATTATCAAACAAAATTTGACACCAAGCCAAAGAAGGAGACATTAGGGCAGGTTCTAAGGAGAGTCTTAAAGGAGGAGAGAGTGGTAGAGAAGCTTAGGGACGGAATTCCAGAGCTTAGGGCCCAGGTGGCTGAAGGAACGGCCGCCAATGGTGGGGCGAAGGATGTGGGGGATGGACAAGAGGCCAAAGATGGAGGAATGCAGAGATCCAAGAGATTGAGGGCTGGAGGAGGATACAGAGGCAGGGAGGGGCAAGACCATGGAAGGATTCGAACATGAAGATGAATATTTTTAAATCAAATTGTTGGTGGACCGGGAACCTATGTAGGTTAACGGGCACACGAGTGAAGGGTGAACGGGACTTGGTGCGAGTTAGGATAAGGGTGACAGAGATTTGGATGAGCTCAGGTTTAAATTGAATGGTTGTAATTAATTGTTCACAGTCTGGATTCTTGATTCAGCAGGATAAGTAGTTACCTCGATATCCTACCCACATCTCCTCTGAAAGACTTATAGAGGGGCTTTCAATTATTCACCAATTTTCACTATATGTTGGGTATTTCCCCTTCATTGTGACAGATAAGCAAGCTTGCAATGTAGCTGATTGTACATGAAAAGAACCACAACATCTCATTGGATCATTGGTTACTGCATAGAAGGCCATTCAGCCCGTCGAGCCTGTGCCAACTCTCTGTTAGTCCCACTCCCCGACCTTTCCCCATAGCACCGCAATTCTTTTTCCTTCAGCTACTGTTATGTATGCAACCCTAGGTAACCTGTATCATACCACCACCAGAGGGCATACCTGTTGGAGTCCCAAGGGATCCCAGCATCCCTTGGGAGCACTGTAAAAAAACAGGCCTCCCATGCTGTACCAACACTCTGGAGTTTGAATAAAGGAGTTGAGGTCACACTTACTCATGTCTACAGTACTCAGTTACATTACTTTATTATGAACATAACAGATACTGTTATAAATCTATGGAATTCTCAGCCCCAGAGAGCTGTGGAGGCTGGGTCATTGAATATATTTAAGGCAGAGATAGACAGGTTTCTGAGCAATAAGGGAGTAAAGGATTATGGGGTGTGGGCAGGGAAGTGGAGTTGAGTCCATGATCAGATCAGCCATGATCTTATTGAATGGTGGAGCAGGCTCGAGGGGCCAAATGGCCGACTCCTGCTCCTATTTCTTATGTTCTTATGTAACTCCCTTTTGAAAGATATAATTGAGTCTGCCTCCACCACCCTATCAGGCAGTGCATTCCAGATCCCAACGATCACTGCGTAAAAACGCTTTTTCTTACTTCGCCTTTGGTACTTTTGCCAATCACCTTAAATCTGTGTCCTCTGGTTCTCGACCCTTCTGCCAATGGGAACAGTTTCTCTATCTACCCTGTCCAGACCCCTCATCTCCTCTCAATCTTCTCAGCTCCAAGAAGAACAACCCCAGTTTCTCCAGTCTATCAACGTAACTGAAGTTCCTTAATCCTGGAATCATTCTTGTAAATCTTTTCTGTACCTTCTGTAAGGCCTTCACATCCTTCCTAAAGTGTGGTGCCCAGAAATAGATACAGTACTTCAGTTGGAGCCGAACCCGTGTTTTATAGAGGTTCATCATGATCTCCACACTTTTGCACTCTATACCTCTATTTATGAAGCCCAGGATCGCGTCAGCATTTTTTAAAAACTGTTTTCTCAACCTCTCTGCCACATTCAACAATTTATGCCCCAAGTCTCTCTGTTCATGCACCCCTTTAGAATTGCACCATTTAGTTTATACGTCCTCTCCTCATTTTTGCTACCTAAATGCATCTCTTCACACTTCTCTGCGTTAAATTTCATCTGCCACGTGTCCGCCCTTTCCACCAGCCTGTCTATGTCGTCTTGAACACTATCCTCCTCACTGTTCACTATACTTCCAAGTTTTGTGTCATCTGCAAATTTTGAAATTGTGCCCTGTACACCCAAGCCCAAGTCATTAATATATATGAGGAAAAGCAGTGGTCCTAGTACCGACCCTGGGAACACCACAGTATACCTTCCTCCAGTCCGAAAAACAACCGTTCACCACTACTCTCTGTTTCCTGTCACTGAGCAAATTCCGTATCCATGCTGCCCCTGTTACTTTTATTCCATGGGCTTCAACTTTTCTGGCAAGCCTATTATGGGGCACTTTGTCAAATGCCTTTTGGAAATCCATGTACACCATCTCAACTGCATTACCCTCATCGACCCTCTCTGTTACCTCATCAAAAAACTCGATCGTTGGTTAAACATGATTTACCTTTAACAAATCCTTAACTAATCCACCCCTATCCAAGTGACGGTTAATTTTGTCCCTGGTTTCTGTTTCTAAAAGCTTCCCCACTACCAAGGTTAAACTCACTCGCCTGTAGTTGCTGGGTTTATCCTTACACCCTTTTTTGAACAATGGTGTAACATTTGCAATTCTCCAGTCCTCTGGCACCACCCCCATGTCTATGGAGGATTGGAAGATTATGGCCAGTACCTCCACAATTTCTGCCCTCAATTCCCTCAGCATCCTAGAATGCATCCCATCAACTTCTGGTGATTTATCTACTTTAAGTGCAGCCAGCCTTTCTGACACCTCTTCTTTATCAATTTTTATCCTCTCAAGTGTCTCCACTACCTCCTCCTTCACCGTCTATGGCAGCATCCTATCCCTTAGTGAAGACAGATGCAAAGTACTCATTTAGTCCCTCAGCCATACCCTCTGCCTCCTTGCGTAGATCTCCTTTTTGGTCCCTAATCGGCCCCACCCTCCTCTTACTACCCTTTTACTATTTATGTGCCGATAGAAGACTTTTGGATTCCCTTTTACGTTGGCTACCATTGTATTCTCATACCCTCTCTTTGCCCCTCTTATTTTCTTTTACACGTCCCCTCTGACCTTTCTATATTTAGCCTGATTCTCAGATGTATTTGCAACCTGACATCTGTCATACACGCTCTTTTTCTGCTTCATCGTATTCTCCATCTCTTTCGTCATCCAGGGAGCTCTGGCTTTAGTTGCCCTATCTTTCCCCCTCGTGGGAATGTACTTCGACTGTACCCAAACCATCTCCTCTTTAAAGGCAGCCCATTATTCCATTAGTTTTGCCTGCCAATCTTTGATTCCCGTTTACCTGGGCCAGATCCGTTCTCATCCCTCTGAAACTGGCCTTGCTCCAAATAAGTAGATTGCTCCTGTCCTTTTCCATAGCTAATCTAACCTTATGATACTATGATCACTGTTCCCTAAATGTTCCCCTACTGACACTTTCTCCACTTGACCCACCTCATTCACCAGAACCAGATCCAGCAATGCCTCCTCCCTCTCTGCGTTTTGTAATCCCTTCGGAAATTCTGACATTCTGCTGGTTAACAACATGGAGCAATCTTAAATGTTCCTTTTCTGTACGGATAAACATAGAAACATAGAAACATAGAAAATAGGTGCAGGAGTAGGCCATTCGGCCCTTCGAGCCTACGCCGCCATTCAATAAGATCATGGCTGATCATTCAACCTCAGTACCCCTTTCCTGCTTTCTCTCCATACCCCTTGATCCCTTTGGCTGTAAGGGCCATATCTAACTCCCTTTTGGGAATATATTTAACGAACTGGCCTCAACAACTTTCTGCAGTAGGGAATTCTACAGGTTAACCACTCTCTGAGTGAAGAAGTTTCTCCTCATTTCGGTCCTAAATGGCTTACCCCTTATTCTTAGACTGTGACCCCTGGTTCTGGAACTCCCCAGCAACGGGAACATTCTTCCTGCCTCTAACCTGTCCAATCCCGTCAGAATTTTATATGTTTCGATGAGATCCCCTCTCACTCTTCTAAACTCCAGTGGATACAAGCCCAGTTGATCCAGTCTCTCCTCATATGTCAGTCCTGCCATCCTGCGAATCAGTCTGGTGAACCTTCGCTGCATTCCCTCAATAGCAAGAATGTCCTTTCTCAGATTAGGAGACCAAAACTGAACACAATATTCCAGGTGTGGCCTCACCAAGGCTCTGTACAACTGCAGTAAGACCTCCCTGCTCCTATACTCAAATCCTCTAGCTATGAAAGCCAACATGCCATTTGCCTTCTTCACCGCCTGCTGTATCTGCATGCCAAACTTCAATGATTGATGTACCATGACACCCAGATCTCGTTGCACCTCCCCTTTTCCTAATCTGTCACCATTCAAATAATATTCTGTCTTCCTGTTTTTGCCACCAAAGTGGATAACCTCATGTTTATCCACATTATACTGCATCTGCCATGTATTTGCCCACTCACCTAACCTGTCCAAGTCACCATAAACACTAATGTGATGGGCCGAATGGCCTCCTCGAAAAAGTATCAAATAATAGACTTGTTAGCAACATTAAAGCCCGTGGGATTAATGGGGCACTGGCAGCATGGATACAAAATTGGCTACGGGATAGAAAGCAGAGAGTAGTGGTGAACGGTTGTTTTTTAGACTGGAGGGCAGTATAGAGTGGTGTAACCCTGGGGTCGGTACTGGGACCACTGCTCTTTTTGATATGTATTAATAACCTGGATTTGGGTATTCAGGGCATAATTTCAAAGTTTGCAGATGATTCGAGTCTCGGAAATGTAGTAAAGAATGAGGAGGATAGTAACAGATTTAGGAGGACATAAACAGACCGGCGAGGAGTCTCCACTGCTGTCCCTGTCAACACCATCTGCTCTTGCTCACTTGTGATGTGTGAGACACCAGGTGACAACACTACTCTATGTCGCACTGGACCCATCGAGGTGTGTGTATCTGCGCTGGTGCTGGGTGCGCTTGGGTCTGGTGATGGTGCGCCCTCAGAGGCTGGAGCTTCCTCTGAGGAATCATCTTCCTCCGCCGGCTGGACAGTGGGAGGGTCACTCGATGGACCTGCGAGAGAGTAAAGAGATGAATTAGACCTCTTAGGATAAGAATGTGTAACAGTGCCATCATGCACATGAAGATATTTCACTGGCTGCTGACATCAATCACCATGAGTGAGTGTTGTATGCCGTGTGGGATATTTAATTCTGTCACCAGGTTGTTGGGAGGTGCCCCTCTCTCCATCTCCCAGTGCCATCAGCTCAATCACCAAGAATGGTAGCATAGTGGTTAAATTATGGGACTCGTAATCCAGAGGCCTGTGCTAATAATCCAGAGACATGAGTTCAAATCCCGCCACGGCAGCTATGGTATTTAAATTCAGTTAATTAAATAAATCTGGACTAAAAAACTGGTGACCATGAGATTTCCGGATTGTCATAAAAACCCCTCTGGCTCACTGAGGTCCTTCAGGGAAAGAAATTTGCCGTCCTTGCCTGGTCTGGCCTACATCTTGGCTGTGGTGCTGAAGACTTGTGCTCCAGAACGAGCCGTGCCTTTAGCCAAGCTGTTCCAGTACAGCTACAACACTGGCATCTACACGACAATGTGGAAAACTGCCCAGGTATGTCCTGTCCACAAAAAGCAGGACAAATCCAATCCAGCCAATTACCTCCCCATCAGTCTACTCTCAATCATCAGCAAAGTGATGGAAGGTGTCGTCGACAGTGCTATCAAGCGGCACTAACTCATCAATAACCTGCTCACCGATGCCCAGTTTGGGTTCTGCCAGGATCACTCAGCTCCAGATTTCATTACAGCCTTGGTCCAAACATGGACAAAAGAGCTGAATTCCAGAGGTGAGGTGAGAGTGACTGCCTTTGTCATCAAGGCAGCATTTGACCAAGTGTGGCATTAAGGAGCCCTAGTAAAATTGAAGTTAATGGGAATCAGGGGGATAAACTCTCCACTGGCTGGAGTCATACCTAACATAAAGGAAGATGGTTATGATGGTTGGAGGTCCACCATCACAGCCCCAGGACATCGCAGCAGGAGTTCTTCAGGGCAGTTTCCTTGGCCCAACCATCTTCAGTTGCTTCAGCAATGACCTTTCCTCCCTCTTAAGGTCAGAAGTGGGGATGTTCGCTGATGACTGCACAGTGTTCAGTGCCATACGCAACTCCTCAGATAATGGAGCAGTCCTTGCCCGCATGCAGCAAGACCCGGACAACATTCAGGCTTGGGCTGATAAGTGGCAAGTAACATTCGCACCACATAAGTGCCAGGCAATGACGATCGCCATTGAGAGAGAGTCTAACCAAGGCCCCTTGACATTCAACGACATTACCATCACCGAATCCCCCACCATCAACATGCTGGGGACCACCATTGATCAGAAACTTAATTGGACCAGCCACATAAATACTGTGGCAACAAGAGCAGGTCAGAGGCTGGATATTCTGCGGCAAGTGTCTCACCTCCTGACTCCCCAAAGCCTTTCTACCATCTACAAGGCACAAGCCAGGAGTGTGATGAAATACTCTCCACTTGCCTGGATGAGTGCAGCTCCAACAACACTCAAGAAGCTCAACACCATCCAGGACAAAGCAGCCCGCTTGAATGGCACCCCATCCACCACCTTCAACATTCACTACCTCCACCACCGGCGCACCGTGGCTGCAGTGTGTACCGTCTACTAGATGCACTGCAGCACCGCACCACGGCTTCTTCAGCAGCACCTCCCAAACCCGTGACCTATACCACCTAGAAGGACCTGCAAGTTCCCCTCCAAGTCAAACAGCATCCTGACTTGGAAATATATCACCGTTCCTTCATCGTCGTTGGGTCAAAGTCCTGGACCTCCCTCCCGAACAGCACTGTGGGAGCACCTTCACCACACGGACTGCAGCGGTTCAAGAAGGCGGCTCACCACCATCTTCTCAAGGGCAATTAGGGATGGGCAATAAATGCCGGCCTTGCCAGCGACGCCCACATCGCAGGAATGAATAAATAAATAAATAACTTATTTTGCGTGCATCCACCTCTGCTGCCATGAAATTAGTGTGTATTGGAGAGCTACCTCCGATTCTCTTGCTTTCCCCTTTGTTCTGAGCTTTCTTCTCCTGCAAGGAGGAAAAGAAGACAACTTTGAGTGAGAGTGATGGAATGAGTGTAAGGAATGGATGGGTACATCTGTAGAAGGTGACTATGAGGGAGTGATGTGACATTACTAAATAGCCTCTTCTGTGGTGTTACTTTTTAGGATTGCATGAGGATGAGGGTGAGTGTCAGTGGTGGATAGTCAGAAGGGGATGTAAGTAGATGCAGAGATGGTGAGCGTGGGTGCACCTGCAAGGCAAGTTGGTATGAGGAGTAGGATAGGCTTGGGAAGGCAGAGTGATGGGGTTGGGATGACACGCATATCAGGATGTAGCTGAATGTGGCATTGTATTCACCCTTCCTGATTTCACAAGATCATTAAATCTCTTTTGGCATTGAATCCAGGAGTGGCTGACAACACCCCTACTGCTCACCTCTTCTGCGATCTCCATCATCATCATCATAGGCAGTCCCACGGACTCGAGGAAGACTTGCTTCCACTCTTAACATGAGTTCTTAGGTGGCTGAACAGTCCAATATGAGAACCACAGGCTCTGCCACAGGTGGGACAGACAGTCATTGAGGGAAGGGGTGGGTGAGACAGGTTTGCCGCATGCTCTTTCCGCTGCCTGCGCTTGATTCCTGCATGCTCTTGGTGACGAGACTCGAGGAGCTCAGCGCCCTCTCGGATGCACTTCCTCCATTTAGGGCGGTCTTTGGCCAGGGACTCCCAGGTGTCATTGGGGATGTCGTACTTTATCAGAGAGGCTTTGAGGGTGTCCTTATAACGTTTCCGCTGCCCACCTTTGGCTCGTTTTCCGTGAAGGAGGTCCGAGTAGAGCGCTTGCTTTGGGAGTGCGATCTCCAGCGTTTCTCTGGCTGCTCTTTTCCTTCCGCTGCCGGGGAATAGGACCTCCCTGCGCACTCCGACTCCCTGCACCAGGACTTCCAGGGAGACATCTGAGAGCCTGGGCAAAGCCTTCTGTCACTGTGACTCCATGGCTGCTTGCACCCACACAAAGCTCTGCCATAGGTAAGAATAGTCACCTCTCCCAACCATCTTTATGCCTCCTCCAACAACTTTCAACTGGTTCCATTAAATATCTGAGCTGAAAGTGAGTCACCGGTGACGTAATCAGACCGCTCCTTTTAATCGGCTGGGAAACCCACATGACTGTTACAACTGATGTGATTGAGTTAAGCGTGCAATGTTGGAAACACGTAATGCACCTGTCCGACTCTAAGGTAAAGATTCTGGCCATTGTGTCCAATTCTGGGCACCACACTCTAGGAAGGATGTTTAATACTTGCAGAAGAGGTTTACTAGAGTGATTCCAGGGGTGAGGGACTTCAGTTATGTGGATAGACTGGAGAAGCTGGGGTTCTCCTTAGAGCAAAGAAGGTTAAGAGGAGATTTGATCGAGGTGTTCAAAATCATGAACGCTTTTGATAGAGTAAATAAAGAGAAATTGTTTCCAATGGCAGGCAGGTCGGTAACCAGAGGATGCAGAGTTAAGGTGATTGGCAAAAGAACTAGAGGCGATATGAGGAAACATTGTTTTTTCCGCAGCGAGTTGTTGTGATCTGGAACGCGCTGCCTGAAAGGGCGGTGAAAGCAGATTCAATAGTAACATTCAAAAGAGAATTGGATAAATGAAGATCTAAAATTTACAGAGCTATGGAGAAAGAGCAGGGACTGGTATTAATTGAATAGCTCGACCCAACAGTCCCTTGCTTTTTGTGGTATATATCAATGATTTAGACTATAAGGTAGGGGGCATCATGAAGAAGTTCACAGATGATACAAAAATTGGCCGTGTTGTTGATAGTGAGGATGAAAGCTGCAGACTGCAGGAAGATATCAATGAACTGGTCAGGTGGGCAGAAAAGTGGCAAATGGAATTCAATCTGGAGAAGTGTGAGGTAATGCATTTGGGGAGGGCTAACAAGGTAAGGGAATGCACATTAAATGGTAGGATACTGAGAAGTGTAGAGGAACAGAGGGACCTTGGAGTGCATGTCCACAGATCCCTGAAGGTAGCTGGACAGGGATACTTGCCTTTATTAGCTGAGGTATAGAATACAAGAGCAGGAAGGTTACGCTTGAATTGTATAAAACACTAGTTAGGCCATAGCTAGAATACTGCGTGCAGTTCTGGTCACCACATTACAGGAAGGATGTGATTTATTTGAGAGGGTACAGAGGAGATTTAAGAGAATGTTACCTGGACTAGAGAATTTTAGCTGTGAGGAAAGATTGGATAGGGTGGGGTTGTTTTCTTTGGTACAGAGGAGGCTGAGGGGAGACTTGATCCCTCTCCCCAGCATCTGTCTGAGGCTGAACCAGACTGTTCGCAACCTAGCTGTCATATTTGACCCTGAAATTAACTTCCGGACACATATCCGTGGCATAACTAAAACCGTCTATTTCCACCTCCGTAACATCGCCCATCTCCGCTGCTGCCTCATATCATCCGCTGCTGAAGTCCTCATCCATGCCTTTGTTACCTCTAGACTTGACTATTCCAACGCACCCCTGGCTGGCCTCCCACGTTCTACCCTGTGTACACTTGAGGTGATCCAAAACTCGGCTGCCCGTGTCCTAACTCGCACCAAGTCCCACTCACCCATCATCCCTGTGCTCGCTGACCTACATTGGCTTCCAGTTAAGCAACGCCTCGATTTCAAAATTCTCATCCTTGTTTACAAATTCCTCCATGATCTCCCTATCTCTGTCATCTCCTCCAGCCCCACAACCCCTCGATATGTCTGCGCTCCTCTAATTCTGCCCTCTTGAGCATCCCTGATTATAATCGCTCCACCATTGGTGGCCATGCCTTCTGTTGCCTGGGCCCTAAGCTCTGGAACTCCCTCTCTAAACCTTTCCGCCTCTCTACCTCTCCGTCCTTCTTTAAGATGCTCCTTAAAACCTACCACTTTGACCAAGCTTTTGGTCACCTGCCGTAATTTCTTCTTATGTGGCTCGGTGTCAAATTTATTTGTTTTGACTTAAAACACTCCTGTGAAGCGCCTTGGGAGATTTTACTACGTTAAAGGGGCTATATAAATACAAGTTATTATTGTTGATTGAAGTGTAAACTTATGAGAAGCCGAGATAGAGTGGATAGAAAGTACTGTACCTATTTTCCTAAGGAGAGAGGTCAATAACCGGGGTCATAGATTTAAAGTAATTGGTAGAAGGATTAGACGGGAGTTAAGGAGAAAAAAAATGTCACCCAGAGGGTAGTGGGCATCTGTAACTCACTGGCCGAAAGGGTGGTCGAGGCAGAAACGCTCATCGCATTTTCAAAAGTACTTGAATCAGTTGAAGTGCTGGAACATACAGGGCTGTGGACCAAGAGCTGGAAATTTCATTCATTCATTCATAGGCAGTCCCTCGGAATCGAGGAAGACTTGCTTCCACTCTTAGAATGAGTCCTTAGGTGACTGAACAGTCCAATACGAGAGCCACAGACTCTGTCACAGGTGGGACAGATAGTCGTTGAGGGAAAGGGTGGGTGGGACTGGTTTGTCGCACGCTCCTTCTGCTGCCCGCGCTTGATTTCTGCATGCTCTTGGCGACGAGACTCGAGGTGCTCAGCGCCCTCCCGGATGCACTTCCTCCACTTAGGGTGGTCTTGGGCCAGGGATTAGGCTGGAAAGCTCTTTTCGGCCGGCACAGAAACAATGGGCCAAATGGCCTTCTTTTGTGCCGCAAATGTCTGTGATTTCCGTGATTCTATGATGGGCCGAATGACCTCTATTTGTGCGGTATCGGCCTATGATTCTGTGATTCTGTGCTGTGATTTTTATGCTTCTGTGAATTCAGTTCATGATCGGCAATGTTATTGAGTAATTTCAGAGGCCTCATCGATACTGCAAGCAGCAGTTTTGTGTGGGATGCACAGCAAATATCATCACCTATGTTGAATAAATTGGCATTGCTAGGGATAGACTGGGTAGTGTTGCTTTTTGGTTGCATCTGATTGAACTTCACTCTGCCTTTTGTCCCGACTCATCAGGACTCAGGTGTTATTGCCACCTAGTGGATTGGATGGCAACAGCTGGCAAGTGGTTTTATTTAGAATCATTGGCCCTGATATTTACAGGATGGGGACACGGGGGGGGGGACGGCGGGGGAGGCGGTGGGGAGGAGTTCTGGACGGGATGCGAGGATGTACGGGTTTTTCACCCTGTTTCCCGCCCGACAGCTAGCCTGATTGGCAGTGTCATGTATGTAACCTTCATGTAACAACACTGCAATAGTGTATGTACTTGAGAAATGCACACCTTGACCACAGGGGGTGAACTTGTGGGAGACACTCCTCACCTGGTCATCCAGGTATATAAAGGGAGGTCCCACGCAGGGTCATCACTTCTTGGTCCTGTGAATAAAAGTGCAGGTCACAGAGTGACCTTGTCCATAGAATGTGCTTCGTGTGGATTTGTGGTATTGTGTAAGGACTTTGCAGTAACGACGAGAAACGGTAATCAACGACCCACGAGAATGGCCACCGGTAGCACAGAGCAACGGTACTGTGTTGGTGAGGACTGGGACGATTTCATTGAGAGGCTCCAGCAGAGCTTTGTCACGAAGGACTGGCTGGGAGACGCAGCGGCAGACGAGCGACGGGCTCATCTACTGACCAGCTGTGGATCTAAGACATACGCGCTCATGAAAGACCTGCTAGCACCCGAGAAGCCGGTGGACAAAACCTTTGAAGAGCTCAGCAAACTGATCAGTGAGCATCTCAAACCGGCGAGCAACATACACATGGCCCGACACAGATTTTATGCCCACCGGCGTCGGGAAGGACAGAGCATACTGGACTTCGTTGCGGACCTCCGGCGCTTGGCCAGCCTCTGTAAGTTCACAGACACCTGCAGGGGCGAGATGCTAAGGGATTTCTTTATTGAGGGCATCGGTCATGCCGGGATTTTCAGAATGTTAATCGAGACCAAGGACTTGACCTTGGAAGCGGCGGCGTTGCTGGCTCAGACTTTTATGGCGGGGGAGGAGGAAACCAAGATAATATACGCGCACAATTCTGACTCCAGCGTGGCGATGGATCAGGGGGTCAATATCATAAACACGACCCAGAGCCCAGCAGGCAGGCAAGGGCAGTTTGACACACCCCAGGCAGCAATAGACCCCAGAACAGGTTTTCAACACAGACAAAGGCAGGCTGAACGGACATTTATGCCATCCCAGTGGACAATGCGTTCTGGGATGGGGCCATTGACACCCACTAACAGGGTGCTCAAGAGCAGTCAAAGGGGCAATCAACGAGGAATGCCTTGTAACAGCTCGTTTGTTCACAACAATGGGAATCTCAGTTCATGCTGGAGGTGTGGGGGCAGACATGCTGCTAGGACTTGCAGGTTTCAACAGTTCGCCTGCAGAAATTGTAACCTCAGTGGCCATTTAGCCAGAATGTGCAGGAAGCCTGTAACCAGGCTAATTTACGAGGTGGATGGACCAGAAGAAGGGTCTGCAAGGCAGGATGATGCGTGGGGCAAATCAGTGGAAGCTGAAGTTCAACGGGTTCATGTGGCAAACATTCATAGCTCATATACCAAAACGCAACCGACGATGATGAAGGTCCTATTAAATGGCATCCTGGTACACATGGAGCTGGACACGAGGGCCAGCCAGTCACTCATTAGCGTTCAACAATTCGAAAAGCTATGGCCACTCAAAGCCAGCAGACCCAAACTAGAACGCATTGAGGCTCAATTACGGACGTATATCAAATAAATCATTCCAGTGCTAGGCAGTGAAATGTTGGCTGTCACACACAATGGATCAGTGAAGTGGCTGCCACTCTGGATTGTCCCGGGCAATGGTCCCGCACTGTTGGGGAGGAGCTGGCTAGCTGAGATGAACTGGAAATAGGGGGATGTGCATGCAGTGTCATCTGTGGAGCGAAGTTCATGCTCACAGGTCCTACAGCAATTTGAGTCGCTATTCCAACCTGGCGTCGGGACGTTCAAAGGTACCAAAGTAGTTATTCGCATCACCCTGGACGCCAGACCAGTGCACCACAAAGCCAGAACTGTGCCGTATGTGATGCGGGAGAAAATTGAAAGCGAATTGGACCGTTTGCTGAGAGAGGGCATCATCTCGCCCGTTGAATTCAGCGACTGGGCAAGCCCCATTGTTCCCGTCCTAAAAGTGGATGGCTCGGTCAGGATCTGTGGCGACTACAAGGCCACTATCAAACGGGTGTCACTACAAGACCAATACCCGCTTCCAAGAGCGGAGGATCTTTTTGCCACGCTGGCAGGCGGCAAGCTGTTCACCAAGTTGGATCTCACTTCAGCCTACATGACCAGAGAACTGGCCGACGAATCCAAACTACTGACCAGAATCACCACGCACAAGGAACTGTTTGTTTATAACAGGTGCCCGTTTGGCATTCGATCAGCGGCCGCGATCTTTCAAAGAAACATGGAAAGCCTGCTCAAATCCATTCCTGGAACGATTGTATTCCAGGACGATATCCTCATCACGGGTCGGGATACCGAGGAACACCTCCACAACCTGGAAGAGGTGCTACGCCGACTGGACCGAGTAGGCCTGTGACTCAAGAAGCCTAAGTGTGTGTTTTTGGCTCCTGAAGTCGAGTTTCTGGGCAGGAGGGTTGCTGCAGACAGGATTCAGCCTACCGAATCCAAAACAGAGGCAATTCAACGAGCATCCAGGCCCGGCAACACATTGGATTTGTGTTCATTTCTGGGACACTTGAACTATTTCGGGAACTTTCTGCCGAACTTAAGCACATTGTTAGAGCCACTACACGTGCTCTTGCGTAAGGGTTGCGATTGGTTTTGGGGGGACTGTCAAGAACGGGCTTTCAATCGGGCACGTAACCTACTCTGTTCAAATAAGTTGTTGACCCTGTACGACCCCTGTAAGAAATTGGTTCTGACATGTGATGCATTGTCCTATGGGATTGGGTGCATGTTGCAGCAGGGCAATGCTGAGGGGCAACTACAACCTGTGGCTTATGCCTCCAGGTCGCCCTCTCAAGCAGAACGTGGATATGGGATGGTTGAGAAGGAAGCACTCGCATGTGTCTATGGGGTGAAAAAGATGCATCAGTACCTTTTTGGCAGGAGGTTCGAATTAGAAACGGACCACAAGCCATTAACATCCCTGTTGTCAGACAGCAAGGCTGTCAATGCCAATGCGTCAGCTCGCATACAGCGATGGGCTCTCACGCTGGCTGCGTATGACTACATCATTCAGCACCGGCCTGGCACTGAAAATTGCGCTAACGCACTCAGCAGGCTTCCACTGGCCACCACTAAGGGGGCAGCGGAGCAAACTGCTGAGATGGTCATGGCCGTTGATGCCTTTGACAGCGCAGGCTCCCCCATCACAGCCCACCAGATCAAAATCTGAACCAACAGAGATCCCCTCCTATCTTTAATTAAGAAATGTGTCCTGACTGGGGATTGGGTGCCCGCACACGGAGCATGCCCTGAGGAGGTCAGACCGTTTCACAGGCAGATGGATGAGCTCTCCATCCAAGCCGACTGCCTTCTATGGGGCAGCCTGGTAGTCATGCCCCAGAGGGGCAGGGAAGCTTTCATCAGGGAACTCCACACCGAGCACCCAGGCATCGTGCTGATGAAGACCATTGCCCAGTCACTCGTTTGGTGGTCGGGAATTGATTCAGACCTGGAACACTGGGTTCGCAGGTGCACGACGTGTGCTCAGCTGGGAAATGCCCCCAGGGAGGCCCCACTCAGCCCGTGGCCCTGGCCCACCAAGCCATGATCACGCATTCACGTAGACTATGCGGGCCCGTGCATGGGGAAAATGTTTCTCAATGTAGTTGATGCATACTCGAAATGGATCGAGTGCATCATTTTGAATTCGTGGACGACATCCACCACTGTGGAGAGTCTACGTGCGGTCTTTGCGACCCACGGTTTGCCGGACATCTTTGTTAGCGACAATGGCCCATGTTTCACTAGCTATGAATTCCGGGAGTTCATGTCTGGTAATGGCATCAACCATGTCAGGACAGCACCGTTCAAGCCGGCCTCCAATGGCCAGGCGGAACGTGCGGTCCAAATCATAAAACAAGGCATGCTCAGGATTCAAGGTCCCTCTCTTCAATGCCGCCTATCGCGCCTCCTGCTGGCCTATAGGTCCCGACCGCACTCGCTCACGGGGGTCCCGCCCACGGAGCTCCTTATGAAACGTACACTCAAAACTCGGCTGTCCCTCATTCATCCTGTCTTGTCCGACTTTGTTGAGGGCATGCGCCAGTCCAAAATGAGTACCATGACCGTAATTCAAGGGGGAGATGTATAGAAATTGATGACCCCGTATTTGTTCTCAATCACGCTTTGGGGCCCAAATGGTTTGAAGGTACTATAATAGGCAAAGAGGGGAATAGGTTCATCGTGGTTAAACTTAACAATGGGCATATATGCCGCAAGCATCTGGACCAAGTAAAAAAAAAGGTTCAGCATGGACTCTGAGGAACCTGAGGAAGATCATGAGATAGTATTCACACCACCGCCAGTGAACGAGCAACAAAAACATTCAACAGCATGCACAGTCCCTGCAGTCAGCCGGACAGGCCGGAATCACCACAGGTGACAGACACACAGGCCAAGGCTCAACAACCAGAGCCCCAACTGCGGCGCTTCACGAGGGAGCGCAGACCACCCGAAGGACTTAACCTATGATCCCAATAAGACGTTGGGGGAGGAGGTGATGTCATGTATGTAACCTTCATGTAACAACACTGCAATACTCTATGTACTTGAGAAATGCACACCTTGACCACAGGGGGTGAACTTGCGGGCGACCTATAAAGGGAGGTCCCACACAGGGTCATCACTGCTTGGTCCTGTGAATAAAGGTTCAGGTCTCAAAGTGACCTTGTCCATAGAATGTGCCTCGTGTGGATTTGTGGTATTGTGTAAGGACTTTACAGGCAGGCTGATGGACCTGCCGGGCCGGAAAGCCTGCGGCACAAAAGCCACAGCCAGGAAGCAGAGAGGGGGTCGGGATCATGGTCGGGTATTGGGGGAGGGGGCAATTGTGGTCGGGAGGGGAAAGCGTGCCGGTGGTGGGAGATCGGGTGGGATTTGTGAGATCGTGGGGAGGTTGGGGGAAAATCATGGAAGAGTGCGATGGGGTCAGGGTCGGGGGGGTGATTGGTGGAGGTCGGAGGTCGGAGGTCATGGGGGCGTTGGGGGAAATGGGGAGTCAGAGATCGTGGCGGTGGGGGGGTTCAGACGATTGCAGGGGGTGGCAGGTTAGCTTGGGGGGCTAAGGGGGAGGCACTCCTGCCCCTCCAGGTGCACAAACAGTGCTGGAAAGGCACATAACTCATGGATCCGGCCTCGCCTCCCTTGAGCTGCCGGGGTTCCCGAGGCCCAGGAAACTCAGTCAGAACGGGTAAAAAATAAAAAGCCTGTAAAAGTGGAGGCATGCAGCCTCCTTATGAGATTCACACTTGCATTCCTCAGTACCTGTAATTTATTTTAGGTAGAAATAGGAGCAACTTGATATAATTCAAATTATTCGGGATTTTATCTCTATCTCCCCATGTGCAGATTTGCAAGTTGCTGCTGATTTGTGAAGCTGTGTGTGACACCTGCCCGCAGCCTTAATCCGGCCCTGTCTAGTTTGTCTATCGTATTTATACAGCCTATGTTTTTCTTAGACATGTGAGATAATCGTTGCGGTTTCTGGCATCTTTAACCGAGTCATTAACCTTGCTTATTTCCACAAATCTATCAGAGACCCTTGCACCAATGTGGAACAATCAGTAGCGACAGAAGAAAATCAGCCGCTTGACTCCACTTTTGCTCTCCTGCCCGGCCTCCCATCTTCCACCCTCCATACATTTCAGCTCATCCAAAACTCGGCTGCCCGTGTCCTAACTCGCACCAAGTCCCGCTCACCCATCACCCCTGTGCTCGCTGACCTACATTGGCCCCCGGTTAAGCAATGCCTGAATTTAAAAATTCTCATCCTCGTGTTCAAATCCTTCCATGGCCTCACCCCTCCCTATCTCTGTAACCTCCTCCGGCCCTACAACTGCCCGCCCCCGCCCCGAGATATCTGCGTTCCTCCAATTCTGGCCTCTTCTGCACTCCCGATTTGCATCGCTCCACCTTTGGCGGCTGTGCCTTCAGCTGTCTGGGCCCTGAGCTCTGGAATTCCCTCCCCAATTCTCTCCACCTCTCCAGCTCCCACTCCTCCTTTGAGATGCTCCTTAAAACCTACCTCTTTCACCAAGCATTTGGTCACCTGTCCTAATTCGTTGTCTTTGGCATGGTGTCAATTTTGTCTGATTACCTTTCTGTGAATTACCTTGGGATGTTTTACTATATAAATGCAAGTTGTTACATAAGAACATAAGAAATAGGAGCATGAGTCGGCCATTTGGCCCCTTGAGCCTGGTCCGCCATTCAATAAGAACATGGCTGATCTGATCCTGGCCTCAACTCCACTTCCCTGCCCGCTCCCCATAACCCTTATTACTCAAACATCTGTCCATCTCCACCTTAAATATATTCAATGACCCAGCCTCTACAGCTCTCTGGAGCAGAGAATTCCAAAGATTCACCACCCTCTGAGAGAAGAAATTTCTCCTCATCTCCATTTTGAATGGGCGACCCATTATTCTGAAACTATGCCCCCTAGTTCTAGATTTCCCCACGAGGGGAAACATCCTCTCTGCATCTACCTTGTCGAGCCACCTCAGAATCTTAGACATTTCAATAAGATCACTTTTCATTCTTCTAAATTCCAGTGAGTCGAGGCCCAACCTGCTCAACCTTTCTTCAAAAGACAACCCCTTCATCTCAGGAATCATCCTCGTGAACCTTCTCTGAACTGCCTCCACTGCAAGTATATCCCTCCTTAAATACGGAGACCAAAACTGTACGCAGTATTCCAGGTGTGGCCTCACCAATACCCTGTACAGTTGTAGCAGGACTTCTCTGCTTTTATACTATATCCCCCTTGTAACAAAGGCCAACATTTCATTTGGCTTCCTAATTGGTTGTGGTGTTTCACTTGAAGGGGAAGGAAAGTTTTGGGGAAATATATTTTGTTCAAACTGTTCCCCATACCCCTATTTGAAGATCATGGGTACAGGCATTAAAATCAGAGGCAACCAGTATCAGGCACTCTGTACTATATTTTTGCATTATTCAGTACTCCATGGATATTTAAATTGCCCAATGTTTTCATTTTTTGCGCTCTTACTTACATGCCATTAATGTGAATTAACAAGTTCAATGCATCGTTATTGGTTTCTCCAAATCCAAATGCAGAAATGATTCAATATATAAAGTAGAAGGCCCGATGCCTGGTCACAATACAAGTTGGGCAGATTACCCTGTTAATGGGTTCGGAGCATTGGATCATCTGGTCCCAGCGCACAGAGGCTGAATGTGCTCAGGTAACGCAGTCTGCTCAGTGTTCCATTCATTCATTTCAATGGATGAAAAATGTTCAAAAGGTAATTGAAGCAAAAAGAAAATCAATATCGCAATAGAAGGCCAAACATAAAAACAGCATCGTGCATCTTTCATGACCTCAGGACGTCCCAAAGCGCTTCACAGCCAATTAAATACTTCTTTGAGGTGTAGTCACTGTTGTAATGTAGGAAACATGGCAGCTAATTTGTGCACAGCAAGCTCCCACAAACAGCAATCAGAATACAGATAATCTGTGTTACTGATGTTAATTGAGGGATAAATATTGGCTAGGACACCAGGGATAACTCCCCTGCTTTTTTTCAAATAGTGCCATGGGATCTTTTACATCCACCTGAGGGGGCAGACGGAGCCTCGGTTTAACATCTCAGCCAGAAGACAGCACCTCCGACAGTGCAGCACTCTCTCAGCACTCCCCTAGAGCGTCAGTTTAGAATTTGTGTTCAAGTCCCTGGAGTGGGACTTGAACCCACAACCTTCTGACTCAAAAGGTGAGTGTGCTACTCACTGAGTCACGGCTGACATGGTGAAAGGACTCTCCAGCTGCTGTGAAGCCTGCGGCCCCTGCCGATCACTGAAACACGGATTGGTGCGGGGTGCGGCCCCTGCCGATCACTGAAACACGGATTGCTGAGGGGTGCGGCCTCTGCCGATCACTGAAACATGGATTGCTGAGGGGTGCGGCCCCTGCCGATCACTGAAACACGGATTGGTGCGGGGTGCGGCCTCTGCTGATCACTGAAACACGGATTGCTGAGGGGTGCGGCCTCTGCCGATCACTGAAACATGGATTGCTGAGGGGTGCAGCTCTCACTCAGATCCTGTTCTGACCCAGAGAAACACCAACAGAAAGTGTGAGTACGCCAGGGAGGAGAGAATTGTGGGAGAGACGCACGGTAGCACCGACACTTCCTGGCGTCCTCGTCACGGATTAAAACCAAACATCGGCCATCGGTAAATACCGTGCAGGGGTTAATGAGGTGCGAAGAACTGCCCAAAGTTATAAACAGCGCCACTGTAATTCACTCCCATGTTGATGCCAAACGGTTTCCTTGATATCGGCGGCTGCACGTTGTCATATCTTCGGAGAGCACACATCACACAACCTGTAAGATGGCTGCAGGTTCCGGAAACTTCCCCTGCTGGTCAGGTGACCTGCTCTTTATTAACAGCACTAGCTGCAGTAACACAGACATCCACAGTGTGGAGCTATAGACATTACACTTCTCCCTCCTGAATGAAGAGTTATTGCAACAAACAACATCATACATAACTTGCATGGTTATACATAACAAAGGATATGGACTTATTTTGCCATATTTACAAATTAAGCTTAACCACTTGTTTTCTGTTTCGAAGAGGATACCTTCGCTCTCGAACAGAACCTTCCAAATATGGTGTTGAATTTGAACTCATTCGAGGCTGGTCCTGAGGGAAGTTTTCCTCCAAGGGATGCCTTGATTTCCATTTGAACTCTCTCTAACTTCAGACTGTTTGTTTTCCTGACTCGGACTCAGACTTAAACTCTGACTTTCTCTTGGATTTGTTTCCAGTACGTTGGATGTAAGATATGCTACTGGTGTATCAAAACTATCTGATGAGTCAGAAATAATTGAATCATTCCCATCTTCAACTCCTTCCATGTCTGTGGATAAAATATGATCAATGTGAACAAATCTAACATGTCCATGATCAAACATCTTGACCAAATATGTGCGAGGACCACATAGCTTCACCACTCTTCCTGGTAATCACTTCACCCATTTATGGTGATGGTTCTTCACTCTCACCTTCTGATTTAATTTCACATTTCTCTCTTTTACTCTACCTCTATCATGATTCTCTTTCTGTCTTAATTGTGTCTCTTCTATGGGCTCTGCCAAGTTTGGTTTTAACAACGAGAATCTGGTTCGTGGCTGTCGTTTGAGAAACAACTCTGCTGGTGTTCTACCAGAAGTTGTGTGAGAAGTATTACGATACATTATTAGAAAATTTGCCAATTTGTGGTCCAATGACAACTGTCACTTCTTTGGATTTGGATCCAACATGTGTTTGATGAGGGCACGTTTTACAATTTGTACAGTGCACTCTGCTGCACCATTCGAAGCAGGGTGGTATGGTGGAACCTTGTTATGTTTCACATCATTTTTGCTCATGAACTGTGCAAATTCTTCTGATCAAAATTGTGGTCCATTATCTGAAACAATTTCTTCTGGGGGACCAAATGAAGAAAATAATCTTCGCAAAATGTCTAATTTTTACGTGTTGTTATTTTCCACATTGGAAACACCTCGACCCACTTCGAATGGCTATCAATCACAATGAACAATTGTTGTCCTTTTAGCTCAGATATGTAGCCTTTGCCACACCCTGGGAGGCCATTGCCACAGCTATTATGGTACTGATGGTGGTTGCTTGCTTACCGATTGACATATCGCACACTGACTGACGATGTACTCTATATCTTTATCAAGACCTGGCCACCATAAGTAACTGTGTGCAAAACTCTTGGTCAAGCACATTCCCAGGTGCTGGTCATGGAGGTCTCATAATAATTTGGACCTGAATTTATTTGGTATAACCACTCTTGCACCCCATATGGTACAATCTTTATCGACTGATAATTCATTCCTACAAATGAAGAATGGATGAATATCTTTGTCTGTTACCTGATTTGGCCATCCGTTTGCAAGATAATCATACACCTTTGACATAACTGGGTCACGTTTGATTGCCCTCCCAATCTCTTCAGCTGTAATTGGCAGTTAATCAATGTATGAAAAATTGAACACGTCATTCCTTTCGGTTTAAACTTGTGATGGAGAAGGCAATCTAGACATAGCATCAGCATTACTGTGCTCAGCTGATCGTCTGTATTCAATATCATATGTATATGCTGACAAAATGAAAGCCCATCTTTGCATTCAGGCTGCAGCTAATGTTGGAACTGGGGACTTTGGATGGAAAATTGCTGTCAGAGGCTTATGGTCTGTAACGAGAGTATCTTACAAGTATTTGTGGAACTTCTTGACTCCAAAAATTAATTTGCGCATAATTACGCTCACTGGCACTGTTAAGCAAAAGCAATTGGTCTCTCCTCCCCACTACGTAATACACGAGCGATTATTGCCCCAACTCCATACGGAGAGGCATCACATGCTAGCTTGATCTCCTGAGATACGTCACAGTGAACTAACATGGTGCTCTCTACCAATTTGCTTTTACACTCCTTGAATGCTGTATCGCATTCTTTTGACCACTTCCAATGGACCTGATTTTTCAATAGGTCATTCAGTGGATATAATACTGTAGCCAAATTTGTTAGGAACTTCCCATAATAGTTCAAAAGACCCAAAAATGATCGAAGTTCAGTGACAATTCTTGGGAGTGGGTGCATTTCTGGTTGCATCCAGCTTTCCCTTGGTTGGATGTAAACCATCTTTGTCTACTCTGTATCCTAAGTACTCCACTGAGTTTTGAAATAACTCACACTTGCAAGCAGCCACTCATACTCTGTGCTTCTCCAGCTGTTTGAGGACTTCATTCAATATGTTATTATGAATTTACATATTTGGTGCTGAAATTAGTATGTCATCTAAATAACATACTATCTCTTCAATACCTTGCAAAATCTGGTTCATCACCCCTTGGAATATGGCAGGGGCGGAGGACACTCCAAATGGTACCCTATTAAATTGATATAGGCCTGGATGAGTATTTATAGTCAAACATGACTTGGACTCTTCATCTAGTTCAAGCTGTAAGTAGGCATTTGTAAGATCCAACTTTGAGAAAATCTGACCCCCTGTCAGTGTTGTGAACAAATCTTCTATATTTGGCAATGTATTGGGGACATTACCTTTTAGAACCTGGTTTACAGTTACTTTATAATCACCACACAATCTGACCTTACCTTCAGACTTAGGTACAACAATGGGTGTAGCCCAATTACATCGATGGGTGTAGCCCAATTACATCGCTCTATCTTAGAAATAATTTTCTCAGTCACTAGTCTTTTGAGTTCTTGCTCAACTTTCTCCTTGAGTGCATATGATACGGAATGTGGCTTTATGTAAACCGATCTGGCATTCTTCTGTACCCTGACACTTGAAGCCTTGGATCGGACTGCCCGTTTCACAGAACACCTTCGGATAATTCTTGATGACATCATCCTTTGACGCAAATCTCGTTTCAACATGAAAAATCTCACTGCAATCCAGCTTCAGTGATCCCAACCAATTTCTTCCTGATAAGGCAGGCTTGTCTCCTGCCACTACTATTAGAGGCAAGCTCTGAACTTGATCCTTGTATTTCACCGGTACGGTGATACGACTTACTACCAGAGTGTTCTTTCCTGAGTAGCCTCGCAGCTCTATCTTGGCTTTCTCCAATGTGAAATCTCGCAATTTGTCGAAAATAGCGACTCCGGTACTACACTCACGGATGCACTAGTGTCGATTTCCATGGGTATCTTGAATCCTGCAACATCTATGTGGATTATGATACTTTTCAAATCGCTGTCCATTAACCTTGTGCTTCTGATGATGTTTATCTCTAACATCTCCTCGTCCAGTTGTTGTTCTTCCATGCTATTTAGTCTCTGGGGATTTCTAATCATAGCTTTCAAAGCTGGTTTACCCTTCAGTCGGCATGCCTTCACAAGATACCCAGTTTTCCTGCAGAAGAAACACTCTGCCTTCACATTTGGACAACTTTGAGCAATGACTTCCCTGCTCCTATACTCAAATCCCCTAGCTATGAAGGCCAACATACCATTTGCCTTCTTCACTGCCTGCTGTACCTGCAAGCCAACCTTCAATGACTGATGAATCATGACACCCAGGTCTCGTTGCACCTCCCCTTTTCCTAATCTGTCACCATTCAGATAATATTCTGTCTTCGTGTTTTTGCTCCCAAAGTGGATAACCTCACATTTATCCACATTATACTGCATCTGCCATGTATTTGCCCACTCGCCTAACCTGTCCAAATCACCCTGCAGCCTCGTAGCGTCCTCCTCACAGCTCACACCGCCACCTAGTTTAGTGTCATCTGCAAACTTGGAGATATTACACTCAATTCCATCATCCAAATCATTAATATATATTGTAAAGAACTGGGGTCCCAGCACTGAGCCCTGCGGCACTCCACTAGTCACTGCCTGCCATTCTGAAAAGGACCCGTTAATCCCGACTCTCTGCTTCCTGTCTGCCAACCAGTTCTCTATCCACGTCAGTACATTACCCCCAATACCATGCGCTTTGATTTTGCACACCAATCTCTTGTGTGGGACCTTGTCAAAAGCCTTTTGAAAGTCCAAATACACCATATCCACTGGTTCTCCCCTGTCCACTCTACTAGTTACATCCTCAAAAAATTCCAGAAGATTTGTCAAGCATGAGTTCCCCTTCATAAATCCATGCTGACTTGGACCAATCCTATCACTGCTTTCCAAATATGCTGCTATTTCATCCTTAATGATTGATTCCAACATTTTTCCCACTCCTGATGTCAGGCTAACTGGTCTATAATTACCCGTTTTCTCTCTCTCTCCTTTTTTAAAAAGTGGTGTTACATTAGCAACCCTCCAGTCCATAGGAACTGATGCATCCATTATTTCTAGGGCCACTTCCTTAAGTACTCTGGGATATAGACTATCAGGCCCTGGGGCTTTATTGGCCTTCAATCATGTCAATTTCCTGAACACAATTTCCCACCTCAAAGGGATATCCTTCAGTTCCTCCTTCTCACTAGACCTTCGGACCCCTAGTACATCAGGAAGGTTATTTGTGTCTTCCTTTGTGAAGACAAAACCAAAGTACTTGTTCACTTGGTCTGCCATTTCTTTGTTCCCCATTATAAATTCACCCGAATCCGACTGCAAGGGACCTACGTTTGTCTTCACGAATCTTTTTCTCTTCACATATCTATAGAAGCTTTTGCAGTCATTTTTTATGTTTCCGGCAAGCTTCCTCTCATACTCTATATTCCCCCTCTTAAGTAAACCCTTTGTCCTCCTCTGCTGTATTCTAAATTTCTCCCAGTCCTCCGACTTGCTACTTTTTCTGGCTAATTTGTATGCCTCATCCTTGGATTTAACACTATCCTTAATTTCCCTTGTTAGCCACGGTTGAGCCACCTTCCCCGTTTTATTTTTACTGCAGACAGGGATGTACAATTGTTGAAGCTCGTCCATATGATCTTTAAAGGTTTGCCATTGCCTATCCACCGTCAACCCTTTAAGTATCATTTGCCAGTCTAATCTAGCCAATTCGCACCTCATACCATCAAAGTTACCTTTTCTTAAATTCAGGACTCTAGTTTCTGAATTAACTGTGTCACTCTCCATCTTAATAAAGAATCCTACCATATTATGGTCACTCTTCCCCAAGGGGCCTCGCACAACAAGATTGCTAATTAGTCCCTTCTCATTACACATACCCAGTCTAGGATGGCCAGCTCTCTGGTTGGTTCCTCGACATATTGGTCTAGAAAACCATCCCTAATACACTCCAGAAAATCCTCCTCCACCACATTGCTATCAGTTAGATTAGCCCAATCAATATGTAGATTAAAGTCGCCCATGATAATTGCTGTACCTTTATTGCACACATCCCTTATTTCTTGTTTGATGCTGTCCCCAACCTCACTACTACTATTTGGTGGCCTGTACACAACTCCCACTAGCGTTTTCTGCCCTTTGGTATTCCGTAGCTCCACCCATACCGATTCCACCTCATCCAAGCTAATGTCCTTCCTTACAATTGCATTAATTTCCTCTTTAACCAGCAACGCCACCCCGCCTCCTTTTACTTTCTGTTTATCCTTCCTAAATGCTGAATCTGTTAGAATCTGTTCCAGCATTGTATCCTTTGGCTTGTCAGGCACAAGCAAATTTATCAGCATTTCATACAACTCGGGCCCGGCCTCAGTTAAGAATGTAGCTCTTTTTCATTCCAACACTGCCCGGTTATTGTCTTCATTACCGGGAATTTCGATTATACTTTTTGCAGTGAAAAACATTTCTAGCCGATCCACATACGCACCGAAACTTTCACGGTCATGTTGAAATGCCCCCATATGCCCTATAACTCCCATAGGGGCAGCTATTTTGACTCTGGCAGTTTAACCAAGTGCGCTCATAATTTACCTCGGATTTGTAGCTGTTTCCAAAAACAGAGAAGCTCTCAAAGTTTCGCTGTCGACTGGCTGAATCCTTCACCATCAAAAATTTCAGCTTTGTATTATCCGATTAGATCCCATTCCCGTCGCCAAATGTCATATCTTCAGAGAACACACATCACACAGCCTGTAAGATGGCTGCAGGTTCCAGAAACTTTCCTTGCTGGTCAGGTGACCTGCTCTTTATTAACAGCACTAGCTGCAGTAACACAGGCATCCACAGTGTGGAGCTACAGACATTACACACATGATAAGCATGGTTGCTATAAATTATGTACTATATACTGAATAAATCTATGAAAGCTTGACAACAACATTTCAAGAATATCATTGCCCGCTGTGATTCAGTGGATAGTACTTTTGTCTCTGAGTCAGAAGGTTGTGGGTTCAAGTCCCAGTCCAGGAAATCTTTCTTTCTTTCTCATTGATCTTGAGGAACAGATAAAACATCTTATCATACATTAAAATCTATCCTCTAAAAAGTTAAAGACCAAGGGCTCAGAAGGGGCGGCCAAAAGTTTGGTCAAAGAGATGGGTTTTAAGTCGAGCTTTAAAGGAGGAGAGGGAGGTGACGAGGTGGATGGGGTAAGGGGAGAGAGTAGGACCGATACAGCTGAAGGCACAGCCACCAGTGGAGCAGGTAAAAGGAGACGGGAAAGGTTCCAAACCCAACTTGTGCAAATCAACAACAAAGCTGCTGGACTGGAAAATAATTTTAGAGGACAGAGAGAAAAAAGAAAGAAAGACTTGCTTTATATGGCGCCTTTCACGACCACCGGACATCTCAAAGCACTTTACAGCCAATGAAGCACTTTTTGGAGTGTAGTCACTGTTGTAATGTGGGAATCACGGCAGCCAATTTGCACACAGCAAGCTCCCACAAACAGTAATGTGATCATTGTTATATATGTATACTTGTATTTACTCTGTACAACCACCAGAGGGCTCATCCCCTGGAGTCCCAAGGGATCCTATAACCTCTTGGGAGCACAGGTATTTAAGGAGGCTTCACAGGTTGGAGAGACACTCTGGAGACCTGCAATAAAAGACTAAGGTAACACTTTACTTTGAGCTCGCAGTGTTCAGTCTGACTCTTTCGGCATACACAACAACTGGCGGCGAGATACAGATAGCGAACCCAAAGATGCAGAGAACAGTAGGCATCCTGGAGAAATTCTCGGAGGGAGATGATTTTGTGGAGCGACTCGACCAATACTTCTTGGCCAATGAGCTAGATGGGGAAGACAGCGCTGCCAACCGAAGGGCGATCCTCCTCACCGTGTGTGGGGCACCAACGTATGGTCTCATGAAGAATCTTCTCACTCCAGCGAAACTCACGGAGAAATTGCACAACGATTTGTGCACACTGGTCTGAGAACATTTGAACCCGAAGGAAAGCATTCTGATGGCGAGGTACTAGTTCTACACCTACAAAAGGTCTGAATGCCAGAAAGTGGTGAGTTATGTCGCCGAGCAAAGACGCCTTGCAGGACATTGCGAATTTGAAGGACATTTGGAGCACATGCTCAGAGATTTTTTCGTACTTAGCATTGGCCATGAAACCATACTTCGCAAACTTTTGACTGTACCCAACATTGAGTAAGGCCAAAACGATAGCCCAGGCGTTCATTGCCACCAGTGACAATACGAAGCAAATCTCTCAGCACACAAGTGCTGCTACAAGTACTGTGAACAAAGTGATGTTGTTTTCGAATCATAATGTACAGGGCAGGACACACATACCTGCAGCTACACATCCGCAGATGTCTCAGAGTCCACCATCAAGGGTGATGAATGCAAGGTCATTAACACCTTGTTGGTGCTGCGGGGGTGATCATTGTTTCCATTCATGCCAATACAAAGAGTACGTTTGCAAGGGCTGTGGAACAATGGGACAACTCCAACGAGTGTGCAGGGGAGCTGCTAAGCCTGTTAAACCTGCAAACCACCATGTTGCAGAGGAGGACAGATCCACGGAGGATCACGACGAACCAGAACCTCAGATCGAGGAGGCAGAGGTACATGGAGTGCACACATTCACCACGAATTGTCCCCTGATAATGCTGAATGTTGAACTAAATGGACTCCCGGTGTCAATGGAGCTGGACACGGGCGTGAGCCAGTCCATCATAGGCAAAAAGACTTTCGAAAGGTTGTGGTGCAACAAGGCCTCAAGGCCAGTCTTCACTCCAGTTCGCACAAAACTAAGAACTTACACGAAAGAACTGATTCCTGTAATCGGCAGTGCTACCATAAAGGTCTCCTACAGTGTAGAGGTGCACAAGCTACCACTCTGGGTGGTACCGGGTGATCGTCCCACGCTGCTCGGCAGGAGCTGGCTGGGAAAGATACACTGGAACTGGGACGACATCCGAGCGCTATCGCCCGCTGACGACACTTCGTGTGCCCAGGTCTTAAACAAATTTCCTTCGCTGGTCGAACCAGGCATCGGGAAATTCCAAAGAGCAAAAGTGCAGATACACCTAATTCCGGTGGCGCGACCCATCCATCACAAGGCGAGAACAGTACCGTACATGATGAGAGAAAGGGTAGAAATTGAGCTCGACCGGCTACGAAGAGAGGGCATCATTTCACCGATCGGGTTCAACGAGTGGGCCAGTGCTATTGTCCCAGTCCACAAGGGAAACGGCACCGTCCGAATCTGTGGCGATTACAAAGTAACTATCAATCGTTTCTCCCTGCAGGACCAATACCCACTACCAAAGGCCGACGACCTCTTTGCAACACTGGTGGGAGGAAAGACGTTCACGAAGCTGCATCTGACTTCAGCCGACATGACGCAGGAACTGGAGGAATCATCGAAGGCCCTCAGCTGCATCAACATGCACAAAGGTCTTTTTGTTTATAACAGATGCCCATTTGGAATCCGATCAGTGGCGGCGATATTCCAGAGAAACATGGAAAGTTTACTGAAGTCAGTCCCGCACACCGTGGTCTTCCAGGATGATATCTTAGTCACAGGTTGGAACATAGTCGAGCATCTGCAGAACCTGGAGGAGGTTCTTAGTCAGCTCAACCGCGAGGGGCTCAAGTTAAAATGCTCGAAGTGCGTTTTCCTGCCACCTGAAGTCGTGTTCCTGGGAAGGAGGATTGCGGCGGACGGCATCAGGCCCACCAACGCGAAGACGGAGGCAATCGAGAACACACTGAGGCCACAGAACGTGACGGAGCTGCGGTTCGTTTCTGGGACTCCTGAACTACTTTGGTAACTTCTTATCGGGTCTCAGCACACTGTTAGAACATAAGAACATAAGAACATAAGAACATAAGAATTAGGAACAGGAGTAGGCCATCTAGCCCCTCGAGCCTGCTCCGCCATTCAACAAGATAATGGCTGATCTGGCCGTGGACTCAGCTCCACTTACCCGCCCGCTCCCCGTAACCCTTAATTACCTTATTGGTGAAAAATCTATCTATCTGTGATTTGAATACATTCAATGAGCTAGCCTCAACTGCTTCCTTGGGCAGAGAATTCCACAGATTCACAACCCTCTGGGAGAAGAAATTCCTTCTCAACTCGGTTTTCAATTGGCTCCCTCGTATTTTGAGGCTGTGCCCCTTACTTCTAGTCTCCCCGACCAGTGGAAACAACATCTCTGCCTCTATCTTGTCGATCCCTTTCGTTATTTTAAATGTTTCTATAAGATCACCCGTCATCCTTCTGAACTCCAACGAGTAAAGACCCAGTCTACTCAATCTATCATCATAAGGTAACCCCCTCATCTCCGGAATCAGCCTGGTGAATCGTCTCTGTACCCCCTCCAAAGCTAGTATATCCTTCCTTAAGTAAGGTGACCAAAACTGCACGCAGTACTCCAGGTGCGGCCTCACCAACACCCTATACAGTTGCAGAAGGATCTCCTTGCTTTTGTACTCCATCCCTCTCGCAATGAAGGCCAACATTCCATTCACCTTCCTGATTACCTGCTGCACCTGCAAACTAACTTTTTGGGATTCATGTACAAGGACCCCCAGGTCCCTCTGCAGCACAGCATGTTGTAATTTCTCCCCATTCAAATAATATTCCCTTTTACTGTGTTTTTTCCCAAGGTGGATGACCTCACATTTTCCAACATTGTATTCCATCTGCCAAACCTTAGCCCATTCACTTAACCTATCTAAATCTCTTTGCAGCCTCTCTGTGTCCTCTACACAACCCGCTTTCCCACTAATCTTTGTGTCATCTGCAAATTTTGTTACACTACACTCTGTCCCCTCTTCCAGGTCATCTATGTATATTGTAAACAGTTGTGGTCCCAGCACCCATCCCTGTGGCACACCACTAACCACTGATTTCCAACCCGAAAAGGACCCATTTATCCCGACTCTCTGCTTTCTGTTAGCTAGCCAATTTTCGATCCATGCTAATACATTTCCTCTGACTCCGCGTACCTTTATCTTCTGCAGTAACCTTTTGTGTGGCACCTGATCGAATGCCTTTTGGAAATCTAAATACACCACATCCATCGGTACACCTCTATCCATTATATCCTCAAAGAATTCCAGTAAATTAGTTAAACATGATTTCCCCTTCATGAATCCATGTTGCATCTGCTTGATTGCACTATTCCTATCTAGATGTCCCGATATTTCTTCCTTAATGATAGCTTCAAGCATTTTCCCCACTACAGATGTTAAACTAACCAGCCTATAGTTACCTGCCTTTTGTCTGCCCCCTTTTTTAAACAGAGGCGTTACATTAGCTGCTTTCCAATCCGCTGGCACCTCCCCAGAGACCAGAGAATTTTGGTAGATTATAACAAATGCATCTGCTATAACTTCCGCCATCTCTTTTAATACCCTGAGATGCATTTCATCAGGACCAGGGGACTTGTCTACCTTGAGTCCCATTAGCCTGTCCAGCACTACCCCACTAGTGATAGTGATTGTCTCCAGGTCCTCCCTTCCCACATTCCTGTGACCAGCAATTTTTGGCAGGGTTTTTGTGTCTTCCACTGTGAAGACCGAAACAAAATAATTGTTTACGGTCTCAGCCATTTTCACATTTCCCATTATTAAATCCCCCTTCTCATCTTCTAAGGGACCAACATTTACTTTAGTCACTCTTTTCCATTTTATATATCGGTAAAAGCTTTTGCTATCTGTTTTTATGTTTTGCGCAAGTTTACTTTCGTAATCTATCTTTCCTTTCTTTATTGCTGCCTTAGTCATTCTTTGCTGTCGTTTAAAATTTTCCCAATCTGCTAGTTTCCGACTAACCTTGGCCACCTTATACGCATTGTTTTTTAATTTGATACTCTCCTTTATTTCCTTGGTTATCCACGGCTGGTTATCCCTTCTCTTACCGCCCTTCTTTTTCACTGGAATATATTTTTGTTGAGCACTATGAAAGCGCTCCTTAAAAGTCCTCCACTGTTCCTCAATTGTGCCACCGTTTAGTCTGTGTTTCCAGTCTACTTTAGCCAACTCTGCCCTCATCCCACTGTAGTCCCCTTTGTTTAAGCATAGTACGCTCGTTTGAGACACTACTTCCTCACCCTCAATCTGTATTACAAATTCAACCATTCTGTGATCACTCATTCCGAGAGGATCTTTTATTAGGAGATCGTTTATTATTCCTGTCTCATTACACAGGACCAGATCTAAGATAGCTTGCTCCCTTGTAGGTTCTGTAACATACTGTTCTAAGAAACAATCCCGTATGCAGTCTATGAATTCCTCCTCAAGGCTACCCCGTGCGATTTGGTTTGACCAATCGATATGTAAGTTAAAATCACCCATGATTACTGCCGTTCCTTTTTCACATGCCTCCATTATTCCCTTGATTATTGCCCGCCCCACCATGAAGTTATTATTTGGGGGCCTATAAACTACGCCCACCAGTGACCTTTTCCCCTTACTATCTCTAATTTTCACCCACAATGATTCAACATTTTGTTCATTAGAGCCAATATCGTCTCTCACAACTGCCCTGATATCATCCTTTATTAACAGAGCTACCCCACCTCCTTTCCCTTCTTGTCTATCTTTCCGAATTGTCAGATACCCCTGTATGTTTAATTCCCAGTCTTGGCTACCCTGCAACCACGTTTCTGTAATGGCCACCAAATCATACCCATTTGTAATGATTTGTGCCGTCAACTCATTTACTTTATTTCGAATGCTGCATGCGTTTAGGTGTTAATTCCCGGATTCTTTTACCTCAATCTGGTTCAGTAAAATTACTGAGTCGAATACCTCTTGTGCTTTGAACAAAGCAGTCTTTATTACCGGCCAGTAAGACCTATCAGACAGAAGATATACTCTCTGGATAGAGCGTACACACTCCCTACGGATAGGTGAAGTTACATCGTAAAGCGTTAACAGTTATACAGTTTTGAAATCAGATAACAAAATACAAATGGATTGACAGTCTAACTCAGCCACTCATTAGTCAATCTATATGAGATGTTCTTCTTGAAAGCTCAAGTATTACCTCTAAATGTTTCAATCTAATGGTGTGACTATTTACTGAGACCTTGCAATTCTGCAGATGTATTTCATGTTACAATTATATATTATTGGCAGGATTAGTGACTTGAAACCTTGAGACAGACTGTTAGCTATGCTGATGTTGCACTATTTGCAATCTGACATTCTCCCAGCTATTCTTCCATGGCTTATACATTTTCATATATCCCGTTTACTTTACTGTCCTTAATTCCATATATTCCGTTCAGATATCCACATAGGTAGAGTGTTTTAATACTAGTTTTTAAACCATGATTTTTAGTTTTGACCCCTCCTGCAGCCCCTTTATATTCATACATATTGTCCCTTCCTATCACCTTGTGGTTTACACTTACCCCAGTGCTACTCTGCTCTGTTACCTCCTGCCTTTTGCATTCTTTCTTGGGGTCCTGTTCATCTGAGCTCTCACCCACTCTAACTAGCTCAGAGCCCTCTTCTGGGTTACGAATACTCCTTGCATTGAGGCACCGAGCTTTCATGCTTGCCTTTTTATTACACTTTGACCCTTTAGAATTTTGCTGCACAGTGGGCCTTTTTGTTTTTTGCCTTGGGTTTCTCTGCCCTCCAATTTTCCTCATCTCCTTTCTGTCTTTTGCTTTTGTCTCCATTTTGTTTCCCTCTGTCTCCCTGCATTGGTTCCCATCCCCCTGCCATATTAGTTTAACTCCTCCCCAACAGCACTAGCAAACACTCCCCCTCAGACATTGGTTCCGGTCCTGCCCAGGTGCAGGCCGTCCGGTTTGTACTGGTCCCACCTCCCCCAGAACCGGTTCCAATGCCCCAGGAATTTGAATCCCCCTCTGCTGCACCACTGCTCAAGCCACGTATTCATTTGAGCTATCCTGCGATTCCTACTCTGACTAGCACATGGCACTGGTAGCAATCCCGAGATTACTACTTTTGAGGTCCTACGTTTTAATTTAGCTCCTAGCTCCTTAAATTCGTTTCGTAGGACCTCATCCCTTTTTTTACCTATATTGTTGGTACCAATGTGCACCATGACAACTGGCTGTTCACCCTCCATTTTCAGAATGTCCTGCACCACAGCATGTCTTACTACGAAAAGGAGACGAATGGGTTTGGGGCAAAAGCCAAGAAAATGCCTTTGTAAAAACGAAAAAATTGTTATGCTCAAACAAATTGCTTGTGTTGTGTGATCCATGTAAGAATTTGGTACTAGCATGTGATGCGTCATCATATGGCATCGGGTGTGTATTGCAACAAGCTCATGATTTCACGAAACTACAACTGGTTGCTTATGCATCCAGGTGTCTGTCTTAGTCTAAGAGAGCCTACAACATGATTGAGAAAGAAGCGTTAGCATGTGTCTATGGGGTAAAGAAAAAGCATCAATACCTGTTTGGGCTAAAATTTGAATTGGAAACTGACCATATGCCATTTATATCTCTGTTCTCTGAGAGTAAAGGGATAAATACCAATGCATCGGCCTGCATCCAGAGATGGGCGCTCACATTGTCCACATACAACTATGCCATCCACCACAGGCAAGGCACAGAAAACTGCGCCGATGCTCTCAGTAGGTTGCCATTGCCCACCAGAGGGGTGGAAATGGCGCAGCCCGCAGATCTAGCCATGGTTATGGAAGCATTTGAGAGTGAGCAATCACCCATCACTGCCTGGCAGATCAAAGCCTGGACAAGCCAGGACCCCTTATTATCTCTCGTCAAAAGCTGTGTGCTTCACGGGAGCTGGTCCAGTGTCCCAGTGGAATTGCAGGAAGAGATAAAGCCGTTATAGCGGCGCAAAGATGAAATGTCTATACAGGCACACTGTCTTCTGTGGGGCAATCAAGTAGTGGTCCCCAAGAAGGGCAGAGACAGCTTCATCACTGACTTCCACAGTACCCACCCAGGCATCGTAATGATGAAAGCGATAGCCAGATCCCATGTGTGGTGGCCCAGTATCGATGCGGACTTAGAGTCCTGCGTTCACAGATGTGATACATGCTCGCAGTTAAGCAATGTACCCAGGGAGGCACCGCTAGGTTTATGGTCTTGGCCCTCCAAACCGTGGTCTAGGGTACACGTCGACTATGCAGGCCCGTTCTTGGGTAAAATGCTCCTTGTGGTTGTAGACGCGTACTCCAAGTGGATTGAATGTGAGATAATGTCGGCTAGCACGTCCGCTGCCACTACTGAAAGCCTGCGGACCATGTTTGCCACACACGGCTTGCCCGATGTCCTGGTGAGCGACAACGGACCATGTTTTACCAGTGCTGAGTTCAAAGAACTCATGACCCGTAACGGGATCAAACATGTCACATCTGCCCTGTTTAAACCAGCGTCCAATGGTCAGGCAGAGAGAGCAGTGCAAGCCATCAAGCAAGGCTTGAAGAGGGTAACTGAAGGCTCACTGCAGACCTGCCTATCCCGAGTCCTGCTTAGCTACCGCACGAGACCCCACTCACTCACTGGGATCCCACCTGGTGAACTTCTCATGAAAAGAACACTTAAGACAAGGCTCTCGTTAGTTCACCCTGATCTACATGAACAGGTAGAGAGCAGGCAGCTTCAACAAAGTGCATACCATGATAGCGCAAATGTGTCACGCGAGATTGAAATCAATGATCCTGTATTTGTATTACATTATGGACAAGGTCCCAAGTGGCTTCCCGGCACTGTCGTGGCCAAAAAGGGGAGCAGGGTGTTTCGGGTCAAACTTTCAAATGGACTCATTCACCGAAAACACTTGGACCAAATTAAACTCAGATTCATGGACTATCCTGAGCAACCCACCTTTTTTGATCCCCCAACATATACACCAGTGGCAACCGGCACCACGGTTGACCACAAAGCAGAACCCATCATCCACAGCAGCCCAGCAGGACCCAACACACCAGGCAGCCCAGCAAGGCCAGCTGCACAGCAGCCCAGCGAGGGCCCAACCAATGATTCAACAACACCAGCTTTCACACCGAGACGATCACCCAGGGCAAGAAGGGCCCCAGATCGACTCACATTGTAAATAGTTACACTATTGACTTTGCAGGGGGGTGGGGGGGAGTGTTGTTATATATGTAAACTTGTATTTACTCTATACAGCCACCAGAGGGCTCATCCCCTGGAGTCCCAAGGGATCCCATAATCCCTTGGGAGTACAGGTATTTAAGGAGGCTTCACAGGTTGGAGAGGCACTCTGGAGACATGCAATGTGTATGGAGAGAAAGCAGGAAAGGGGTACTGAGGGAATGATCAGCCATGATCTTATTGAATGGCGGTGCAGGCTCGAAGGGCCGAATGGCCTACTCCTGCACCTATTTTCTATGTTTCTATGTTTCTATAAAAGACTCCGGCCACACTTTACTTTGAGCTCACAGTGTTCAGTCTGACTCTTTCTACATACACAACAATAATGACCAGATAATCTGTTTTTGTTATGTTGATTGAGGGATAAATATTGGCCAGGACACCAGGGATAACTCCCCTGTTCTTCTTCAAAAGAGTGCCGTGGGATCTTTTACGTCCACCTGGGAGAGCAGACGGGGCCTCGGTATAACTTCTCATCCAAAAGACGGCATTTCTGACAGAGCAGCAGTGGAGTGTCAAGCCTAGATTTATGTGCTCAAGTTTGAACCCACAACCTTCTGACTCAGAGATGAGTCCACTGAGCCATAACGGATTTAACCCAAATTCATCAGATGGGAAAGCTGGCTGGGGAGGCAGCTGATCAGCAGTGGGAGAGACCATATTCAGGCACGAGGTGGGCAGGATACAGACGTAAAACATCCTGACAAGGAGCAAGTGTGTTACGGCATTATAACGGATAGCATTAGTGAACAATCAGAAAGCTATGGGTTACTGAGGGGCACCTAACATATATGTGTAAAAGACAGCTTATGCTTGTCTAATTTAATCAAATACTTTGAGGAGTTTACTGAGAGTATAGACATAGATGTAATGGGTATGTAATTCTGTACTTTGAGATAATCTCTGATCAGTAGCACGGAGCCCAGTGTTGTCCAATAGAATCACTGACTAGCCACAGGAGCGACTGCGATGACACTGTTTTAACCACAGGCACTAATTTTAGTGGAAAATACCTTACAGACTCAGTAAATGTGTTCCACATGTGGATACTTAGGGAACATTATTCTGAGAGGGAGCAACGTGCAGCGGCCCGGCCCGGAAATCGGCGCGGTCCCAGCCTGCAAGACCATCAGCAGGCCGGGGCCATTGGAGGGAGCAGAGTGCGGCGACATACCACTGCAGAGAGCAGTGCGTGCTGCTGCAGGAGGGCGATGGCTGACTGCAGTGCAGGCAGGTACAGCAGGAGCGGCGAGGTCAGGGCGAAGGAGCGGCAAGAGTTTGTAGAGGGATGTAATCAGGGCCCAGGAGAGGCGAGAGTTCGGGCCCAGAAGAGGCGAGGGCCCAGGGGCAGCACGGGCCAGCCCACACTGCGATATGTGTGCACACTAGGGTCCGTGCAGCAGAGCTGGTCTCCAGTCGTCTTGGTTAATCCTTGCCACTGGACCAAGACCTAGCTCTGTCAAGCCCGTGTGGTGGCTGGTGTACAACGGCCACCACACGTTAAAAAAATCCACGCATAGGCATTTTCCACCCTTCAAGATGTAGTTCAGGATCTGGAATATTAGGTCCTTCATTGAAACACCGATGAACTCATCCCTTTTCGGCGTGGAAGCAAGTCATCTTCGTTTCGAGGGACCGCCTATGATGATGTTGATTTAGGGAACAACCATCTCCCATCATTCAGTAACCGAGGAAGTGAAGCACTCACAACGAGCAATAAACACTTGCACACTCTGCTTTGCCTCTCACCATTTTACCAACAAACCTACTGAAAGGGCGTGGCTCAGTATTTGCAGAGGATTCCCGGGGTGTGTCAGTATTTACAGTGGATTCCCAGGGGTGTGTCAGTATTTACAGGGGATTTCCGGGAGTGTGTCAGTGTTTACAGGGGATTCCCGGGACTGTGTCAGTATTTACAGATGATTCTGGGAGTGTGTCAGTATTCACAGGGGGTCTCCGGGAGTGTGCCAGTATTTACAGGGGTCCCCGGGAGTGTGTCAGTATTTACAGGGGATTCCCAGGACTGTGTCAGTATTTACAGATGGTTCCGGGAGTGTGTCAGTATTCACAGGGGGCCCCCGGGAGTGTGGCAGTATTTACAGGGGGTCCCTGGGACTGTGTCAGTATTTACAGATGGTTCCGGGAGTGTGTCAGTATTCACAGGGGGTCCCCGGGAGTGTGCCAGTATTTACAGGGGTCCCCGGGAGTGTGTCAGTATTTACAGGGGATTCCCAGGACTGTGTCAGTATTTACAGATGGTTCCGGGAGTGTGTCAGTATTCACAGGGGGCCCCTGGGAGAGTGGCAGTATTTACAGGGGGTCCCTGGGACTGTGTCAGTATTTACAGATGGTTCCGGGAGTGTGTCAGTATTCACAGGGGGTCCCCGGGAGTGTGCCAGTTTTTACAGGGGGTCCCCAGGAGTGTGTCAGTATTTACAGATGATTCCCGGGAGTGTGTCAGTATTTACAGCGGGTCCCCGGGATTGTGTCAGTATTTACAGGGGTCCCCGCGAGTGTGTCAGTATTTACAGGGGGTCCCCAGAAGTGTTGTCAGTAATTACAGATGATTCCCGAGAGTGTGTCATTATTTACAGGGGGTCCCCGGGAGTGTGTCAGTATTTACAGGGGATCCCCGGAAGTGTTGTCAGTATTTACAGATGATTCCCGGGAGTGTGTCATTATTTACAGAGGGTCCCCGCGAGTGTGTCAGTATTTACAGGGGATTCCCAGGAGTGTGTCAGTATTTACAGATGATTCCCGGGAGTGTGTCAGTATTTACAGGGGGTCCCCGGGAGTGTGTCGGTATTTACAGGGGATCCCCAGGAGTGTGTCGGTATTTACAGGGGATCCCCGGGAGTATGTCAGTATTTACAGGGGGTCCCCGGGAGTATGTCAGTATTTACAGGGGATTCCCCGGGAGTGTGTCAGTATTTACAGATGATTCCCAGGAGTGTGTCAGTATTTACAGCGGGTCCCCGGGAGTGTGTCAGTATTTGCAGGGGATTCCAGGAATGTGGCAGTATTTACAGGGGGTCCCCGGGAGTGTGTCAGTATTTACAGGGGGTCCCCAGGAGCGTGTCGGTATTTACAGGGGGTCCCCGGGAGTGTGTCAGTATTTACAGGGGGTCCCTGGGAGTGTGTCAGTATTTACAGGGGATTCCTGGGAGTATGTCAGTATTTACAGATGATTCCTACAAGTGTGTCAGTATTTACAGATGATTCCTGGGAGTGTGTCAGTATTGACAGGGGGTCCCCGGGAGTGTATCAGTATTTACAGGGGGTCCCCGGGAGTGTGTCAGTATTTACAGGAGATTCCCAGGAGTATGTCAGTATTTACAGGGGGTCCCCGGGAGTGTGTCAGTATTTACAGGGGGTCCCCGGGAGTGTGTCAGTATTTACAGGGGGTCCCCGGGAGTATGTCAGTATTTACAGGGGATCCCCGGGAGTGTGTCAGTATTTAAAGGGGGTCCCCGGGAGTGTGTCAGTATTTACAGGAGATTCCCAGGAGTGTGTCAGTATTTACAGGGGGTCCCCAGGAGTGTGTCGGTATTTACAGGGATTCCCCGGGAGTATGTCAGTATTTACAGGGGATTCCCCGGGAGTGTGTCAGTATTTACAGATGATTCCTGGGAGTGTGTCAGTATTTACAGCGGGTCCCCGGGAGTGTGTCAGTATTTACAGGGGATTCCAGGAGTGTGTCAGTATTTACAGGGGGTCCCCGGGAGTGTGTCAGAATTTACAGGGGGTCCCCAGGAGTGTGTCGGTATTTACAGGGGATCTCCGGGAGTGTGTCAGTATTTACAGGGGATTTCCGGGAGTATGTCACTATTTACAGATGATTCCTGGGAGTGTGTCAGTATTTACAGATGATTCCTGGGAGTATGTCAGTATTTACAGGGGGTCCCCGGGAGTGTGTCAGTATTTACAGGGGTTCCTGGGAGTGTGTCAGTATTTACAGGGGATTCCCGAGAGTATGTCACTATTTACAGATGATTCCTGGGAGTGTGTCCGCATTTACAGATGATTCCTGGGAGTGTGTCAGTATTTACAGGGGGTCTCCGGGAGTGTGTCAGTATTTACAACGGGTCCCCGGGAGTGTGTCAGTATTTACAGGAGATTCCCAGGAGTATGTCAGTATTTACAGGGGGTCCCCGGGAGTATGTCAGTATTTACAGGGGGTCCCCGGGAGTGTGTCAATATTTACAGGGGGTCCCTGGGAGTGTGTCAGTATTTACAGGGGGTCCCCGGGAGTGTGTCAGTATTTAAAGGGGGTCCCCAGGAGTGTGTCAGTATTTACAGGGGGTCCCCGGGAGTGTGTCAGTATTTACAGGGGGTCCCCGGGAGTGTGCCAGTTTTTACAGGGGGTCCCCAGGAGTGTGTCAGTATTAACAGATGATTCCCGGGAGTGTGTCAGTATTTACAGTGGGTCCCCGGGATTGTGTCAGTATTTACAGGGGTCCCCAGGAGTGTGTCAGTATTTACAGGGGGTCCCCGGGAGTGTGTCAGTATTTACAGGGGGTCCCTGGGAGTGTGTCAGTATTTAAAGGGGGTCCCCGGGAGTGTGCCAGTTTTTACAGGGGGTCCCCAGGAGTGTGTCAGTATATACAGGGGGTCCCCGGGAGTATGTCAGTATTTACAGAGGGTCCCCGGGAGTGTGTCAGTATTTACAGGGGGTCCCTGGGAGCATGTCAGTATTTACAGGGGGTCCCCGGGAGTGTGTCGGTATTTACAGGGGATCCCCAGGAGTGAGTCGGTATTTACAGGGGATCCCCGGGAGTATGTCAGTATTTACAGGGGGTCCCCGGGAGTATGTCAGTATTTACAGGGGATTCCCCGGGAGTGTGTCAGTATTTACAGATGATTCCTGGGAGTGTGTCAGTATTTACAGCGGGTCCCCGGGAGTGTGTCAGTATTTACAGGGGATTTCAGGAGTGTGTCAGTATTTACAGGGGGTCCCCGGGAGTGTGTCAGAATTTACAGGGGGTCCCCAGGAGTGTGTCGGTATTTACAGGGGATCTCCGGGAGTGTGTCAGTATTTACAGGGGATTTCCGGGAGTATGTCACTATTTACAGATGATTCCTGGGAGTGTGTCAGTATTTACAGATGATTCCTGGGAGTATGTCAGTATTTACAGGGGGTCCCCGGGAGTGTGTCAGTATTTACAGGGGGTCCTGGGAGTGTGTCAGTATTTACAGGGGATTCCCGGGAGTATGTCACTATTTACAGATGATTCCTGGGAGTGTGTCCGCATTTACAGATGATTCCTGGGAGTGTGTCAGTATTTACAGGGGGTCCCCGGGAGTGTGTCAGTATTTACAACGGGTCCCCGGGAGTGTGTCAGTATTTACAGGAGATTCCCAGGAGTATGTCAGTATTTACAGGGGGTCCCCGGGAGTATGTCAGTATTTACAGGGGGTCCCCGGGAGTGTGTCAATATTTACAGGGGGTCCCTGGGACTGTGTCAGTATTTACAGGGGGTCCCCGGGTGTGTGTCAGTATTTACAGGGGGTCCCCAGGAGTGTGTCAGTATTTACAGGGGGTCCCCGGGAGTGTGTCAGTATTTACAGGGGGTCCCCGGGAGTGTGCCAGTTTTTACAGGGGGTCCCCAGGAGTGTGTCAGTATTAACAGATGATTCCCGGGAGTGTGTCAGTATTTACAGTGGGTCCCCGGGATTGTGTCAGTATTTACAGGGGTCCCCAGGAGTGTGTCAGTATTTACAGGGGGTCCCCAGGAGTGTGTCAGTATTTACAGAGGGTCCCCGGGAGTGTGCCAGTTTTTACAGGGGGTCCCCAGGAGTGTGTCAGTATTTACAGATGATTCCCGGGAGTGTGTCAGTATTTACAGCGGGTCCCCGGGATTGTGTCAGAATTTACAGGGGTCCCCGGGAGTATGTCAGTATTTACATGGGGTCCCCGGGAGTATGTCAGTATTTACAGGGGGTCCCCGGGAGTGTGTCAGTATTTACAGGGGGTCCCTGGGACTGTGTCAGTATTTAAAGGGGGTCCCCGGGAGTGTGTCAGTATTTATAGGGGGTCCCTGGGACTGTGTCAGTATTTACAGATGGTTCCGGGAGTGTGTCAGTATTCACAGGGGGTCCCCGGGAGTGTGCCAGTTTTTACAGGGGGTCCCCAGGAGTGTGTCAGTATTTACAGGGGATCACCGGAAGTGTTGTCAGTATTTACAGATGATTCCCGGGAGTGTGTCATTATTTACAGAGGGTCCCCGCGAGTGTGTCAGTATTTACAGGGGATTCCCAGGAGTGTGTCAGTATTTACAGATGATTCCCGGGAGTGTGTCAGTATTTACAGGGGGTCCCCGGGAGTGTGTCGGTATTTACAGGGGATCCCCAGGAGTGTGTCGGTATTTACAGGGGATCCCCGGGAGTATGTCAGTATTTAAAGGGGGTCCCCGGGAGTGTGTCAGTATTTACAGGAGATTCCCAGGAGTGTGTCAGTATTTACAGGGGGTCCCCAGGAGTGTGTCGGTATTTACAGGGATTCCCCGGGAGTATGTCAGTATTTACAGGGGATTCCCCGGGAGTGTGTCAGTATTTACAGATGATTCCTGGGAGTGTGTCAGTATTTACAGCGGGTCCCCGGGAGTGTGTCAGTATTTACAGGGGATTCCAGGAGTGTGTCAGTATTTACAGGGGGTCCCCGGGAGTGTGTCAGAATTTACAGGGGGTCCCCAGGAGTGTGTCGGTATTTACAGGGGATCTCCGGGAGTGTGTCAGTATTTACAGGGGATTTCCGGGAGTATGTCACTATTTACAGATGATTCCTGGGAGTGTGTCAGTATTTACAGATGATTCCTGGGAGTATGTCAGTATTTACAGGGGGTCCCCGGGAGTGTGTCAGTATTTACAGGGGTTCCTGGGAGTGTGTCAGTATTTACAGGGGATTCCCGAGAGTATGTCACTATTTACAGATGATTCCTGGGAGTGTGTCCGCATTTACAGATGATTCCTGGGAGTGTGTCAGTATTTACAGGGGGTCCCCGGGAGTGTGTCAGTATTTACAACGGGTCCCCGGGAGTGTGTCAGTATTTACAGGAGATTCCCAGGAGTATGTCAGTATTTACAGGGGGTCCCCGGGAGTATGTCAGTATTTACAGGGGGTCCCCGGGAGTGTGTCAATATTTACAGGGGGTCCCTGGGAGTGTGTCAGTATTTACAGGGGGTCCCCGGGAGTGTGTCAGTATTTAAAGGGGGTCCCCAGGAGTGTGTCAGTATTTACAGGGGGTCCCCGGGAGTGTGTCAGTATTTACAGGGGGTCCCCGGGAGTGTGCCAGTTTTTACAGGGGGTCCCCAGGAGTGTGTCAGTATTAACAGATGATTCCCGGGAGTGTGTCAGTATTTACAGTGGGTCCCCGGGATTGTGTCAGTATTTACAGGGGTCCCCAGGAGTGTGTCAGTATTTACAGGGGGTCCCCGGGAGTGTGTCAGTATTTACAGGGGGTCCCTGGGAGTGTGTCAGTATTTAAAGGGGGTCCCCGGGAGTGTGCCAGTTTTTACAGGGGGTCCCCAGGAGTGTGTCAGTATATACAGGGGGTCCCCGGGAGTATGTCAGTATTTACAGAGGGTCCCCGGGAGTGTGTCAGTATTTACAGGGGGTCCCTGGGAGCATGTCAGTATTTACAGGGGGTCCCCGGGAGTGTGTCGGTATTTACAGGGGATCCCCAGGAGTGAGTCGGTATTTACAGGGGATCCCCGGGAGTATGTCAGTATTTACAGGGGGTCCCCGGGAGTATGTCAGTATTTACAGGGGATTCCCCGGGAGTGTGTCAGTATTTACAGATGATTCCTGGGAGTGTGTCAGTATTTATAGCGGGTCCCCGGGAGTGTGTCAGTATTTACAGGGGATTTCAGGAGTGTGTCAGTATTTACAGGGGGTCCCCGGGAGTGTGTCAGAATTTACAGGGGGTCCCCAGGAGTGTGTCGGTATTTACAGGGGATCTCCGGGAGTGTGTCAGTATTTACAGGGGATTTCCGGGAGTATGTCACTATTTACAGATGATTCCTGGGAGTGTGTCAGTATTTACAGATGATTCCTGGGAGTATGTCAGTATTTACAGGGGGTCCCCGGGAGTGTGTCAGTATTTACAGGGGGTCCTGGGAGTGTGTCAGTATTTACAGGGGATTCCCGGGAGTATGTCACTATTTACAGATGATTCCTGGGAGTGTGTCCGCATTTACAGATGATTCCTGGGAGTGTGTCAGTATTTACAGGGGGTCCCCGGGAGTGTGTCAGTATTTACAGGAGATTCCCAGGAGTATGTCAGTATTTACAGGGGGTCCCCGGGAGTATGTCAGTATTTACAGGGGGTCCCCGGGAGTGTGTCAATATTTACAGGGGGTCCCTGGGACTGTGTCAGTATTTACAGGGGGTCCCCGGGTGTGTGTCAGTATTTACAGGGGGTCCCCAGGAGTGTGTCAGTATTTACAGGGGGTCCCCGGGAGTGTGTCAGTATTTACAGGGGGTCCCCGGGAGTGTGCCAGTTTTTACAGGGGGTCCCCAGGAGTGTGTCAGTATTAACAGATGATTCCCGGGAGTGTGTCAGTATTTACAGTGGGTCCCCGGGATTGTGTCAGTATTTACAGGGGTCCCCAGGAGTGTGTCAGTATTTACAGGGGGTCCCCAGGAGTGTGTCAGTATTTACAGAGGGTCCCCGGGAGTGTGCCAGTTTTTACAGGGGGTCCCCAGGAGTGTGTCAGTATTTACAGATGATTCCCGGGAGTGTGTCAGTATTTACAGCGGGTCCCCGGGATTGTGTCAGAATTTACAGGGGTCCCCGGGAGTATGTCAGTATTTACATGGGGTCCCCGGGAGTATGTCAGTATTTACAGGGGGTCCCCGGGAGTGTGTCAGTATTTACAGGGGGTCCCTGGGACTGTGTCAGTATTTACAGGGGGTCCCCGGGAGTGTGTCAGTATTTATAGGGGGTCCCTGGGACTGTGTCAGTATTTACAGATGGTTCCGGGAGTGTGTCAGTATTCACAGGGGGTCCCCGGGAGTGTGCCAGTTTTTACAGGGGGTCCCCAGGAGTGTGTCAGTATTTACAGGGGATCACCGGAAGTGTTGTCAGTATTTACAGATGATTCCCGGGAGTGTGTCATTATTTACAGAGGGTCCCCGCGAGTGTGTCAGTATTTACAGGGGATTCCCAGGAGTGTGTCAGTATTTACAGATGATTCCCGGGAGTGTGTCAGTATTTACAGGGGGTCCCCGGGAGTGTGTCGGTATTTACAGGGGATCCCCAGGAGTGTGTCGGTATTTACAGGGGATCCCCGGGAGTATGTCAGTATTTACAGGGGGTCCCCGGGAGTATGTCAGTATTTACAGGGGATTCCCCGGGAGTGTGTCAGTATTTACAGATGATTCCCAGGAGTGTGTCAGTATTTACAGCGGGTCCCCGGGAGTGTGTCAGTATTTGCAGGGGATTCCAGGAATGTGTCAGTATTTACAGGGGGTCCCCGGGAGTGTGTCATTATTTACAGGGGGTCCCCAGGAGCGTGTCGGTATTTACAGGGGGTCCCCGGGAGTGTGTCAGTATTTACAGGGGGTCCCTGGGAGTGTGTCAGTATTTACAGGGGATTCCTGGGAGTATGTCAGTATTTACAGATGATTCCTACAAGTGTGTCAGTATTTACAGATGATTCCTGGGAGTGTGTCAGTATTGACAGGGGGTCCCCGGGAGTGTATCAGTATTTACAGGGGGTCCCCGGGAGTGTGTCAGTATTTACAGGAGATTCCCAGGAGTATGTCAGTATTTACAGGGGGTCCCCGGGAGTGTGTCAGTATTTACAGGGGGTCCCCGGGAGTGTGTCAGTATTTACAGGGGGTCCCCGGGAGTATGTCAGTATATACTGGGGGTCCCCGGGAGTATGTCATTATTTACAGAGGGTCCCCGGGAGTGTGTCAGTATTTACAGGGGGTCCCTGGGAGCATGTCAGTATTTACAGGGGGTCCCCGGGAGTGTGTCGGTATTTACAGGGGATCCCCAGGAGTGTGTCGGTATGTACAGGGGATCCCCGGGAGTGTGTCAGTATTTAAAGGGGGTCCCCGGGAGTGTGTCAGTATTTACAGGAGATTCCCAGGAGTGTGTCAGTATTTACAGGGGGTCCCCAGGAGTGTGTCGGTATTTACAGGGGGTCCCCGGGAGTATGTCAGTATTTACAGGGGATTCCCCGGGAGTGTGTCAGTATTTACAGATGATTCCTGGGAGTGTGTCAGTATTTACAGGGGGTCCCTGGGAGTGTGTCAGAATTTACAGGGGGTCCCCAGGAGTGTGTCGGTATTTACAGGGGATCTCCGGGAGTGTGTCAGTATTTACAGGGGATTTCCGGGAGTATGTCACTATTTACAGATGATTCCTGGGAGTGTGTCAGTATTTACAGATGATTCCTGGGAGTATGTCAGTATTTACAGGGGGTCCCCGGGAGTGTGTCAGTATTTACAGGGGTTCCTGGGAGTGTGTCAGTATTTACAGGGGATTCCCGGGAGTATGTCACTATTTACAGATGATTCCTGGGAGTGTGTCCGCATTTACAGATGATTCCTGGGAGTGTGTCAGTATTTACAGGGGGTCCCCGGGAGTGTGTCAGTATTTACAACGGGTCCCCGGGAGTGTGTCAGTATTTACAGGAGATTCCCAGGAGTATGTCAGTATTTACAGGGGGTCCCCGGGAGTAGGTCAGTATTTACAGGGGGTCCCCGGGAGTGTGTCAATATTTACAGGGGGTCCCTGGGAGTGTGTCAGTATTTACAGGGGGTCCCCGGGAGTGTGTCAGTATTTACAGGGGGTCCCCAGGAGTGTGTCAGTATTTACAGGGGGTCCCCGGGAGTGTGTCAGTATTTACAGGGGGTCCCCGGGAGTGTGCCAGTTTTTACAGGGGGTCCCCAGGAGTGTGTCAGTATTAACAGATGATTCCCGGGAGTGTGTCAGTATTTACAGTGGGTCCCCGGGATTGTGTCAGTATTTACAGGGGTCCCCAGGAGTGTGTCAGTATTTACAGGGGGTCCCCAGGAGTGTGTCAGTATTTACAGGGGGTCCCTGGGAGTGTGTCAGTATTTACAGGGGGTCCCCGGGAGTGTGCCAGTTTTTACAGGGGGTCCCCAGGAGTGTGTCAGTATATACAGGGGGTACCCGGGAGTATGTCATTATTTACAGAGGGTCCCCGGGAGTGTGTCAGTATTTACAGGGGGTCCCTGGGAGCATGTCAGTATTTACAGGGGGTCCCCGGGAGTGTGTCGGTATTTACAGGGGATCCCCAGGAGTGTGTCGGTATTTACAGGGGATCCCCGGGAGTATGTGAGTATTTACAGGGGGTCCCCGGGAGAATGTCAGTATTTACAGGGGATTCCCCGGGAGTGTGTCAGTATTTACAGATGATTCCTGGGAGTGTGTCAGTATTTACAGCGGGTCCCCGGGAGTGTGTCAGTATTTACAGGGGGTTCTAGGAGTGTGTCAGTATTTACAGGGGGTCCCCGGGAGTGTGTCAGCATTTACAGGGGGTCCCCAGGAGTGTGTCGGTATTTACAGGGGATCTCCGGGAGTGTGTCAGTATTTACAGGGGATTTCCGGGAGTATGTCACTATTTACAGATGATTCCTGGGAGTGTGTCCGCATTTACAGATGATTCCTGGGAGTGTGTCAGTATTTACAGGGGGCCCCCGGGAGTGTGTCAGTATTTACAACGGGTCCCCGGGAGTGTGTCAGTATTTACAGGAGATTCCCAGGAGTATGTCAGTATTTACAGGGGGTCCCCGGGAGTATGTCAGTATTTACAGGGGGTCCCCGGGAGTGTGTCAATATTTACAGGGGGTCCCTGGGACTGTGTCAGTATTTACAGGGGGTCCCCGGGAGTGTGTCAGTATTTACAGGGGGTCCCCAGGAGTGTGTCAGTATTTACAGGGGGTCCCCGGGAGTGTGTCAGTATTTACAGGGGGTCCCCGGGAGTGTGCCAGTTTTTACAGGGGGTCCCCAGGAGTGTGTCAGTATTAACAGATGATTCCCGGGAGTGTGTCAGTATTTACAGTGGGTCCCCGGGATTGTGTCTGTATTTACAGGGGTCCCCAGGAGTGTGTCAGTATTTACAGGGTGTCCCCAGGAGTGTGTCAGTATTTACAGGGGGTCCCTGGGAGTGTGTCAGTATTTACAGGGGGTCCCCGGGAGTGTGCCAGTTTTTACAGGGGGTCCCCAGGAGTGTGTCAGTATTTACAGATGATTCCCGGGAGTGTGTCAGTATTTACAGCGGGTCCCCGGGATTGTGTCAGAATTTACAGGGGTCCCCGGGAGTATGTCAGTATTTACATGGGGTCCCCGGGAGTATGTCAGTATTTACAGGGGGTCCCCGGGAGTGTGTCAGTATTTACAGGGGGTCCCTGGGACTGTGTCAGTATTTCCAGGGGGTCCCCGGGAGTGTGTCAGTATTTATAGGGGGTCCCTGGGACTGTGTCAGTATTTACAGATGGTTCCGGGAGTGTGTCAGTATTCACAGGGGGTCCCCGGGAGTGTGCCAGTTTTTACAACGGGTCCCCGGGAGTGTGTCAGTATTTACAGGAGATTCCCAGGAGTATGTCAGTATTTACAGGGGGTCCCCGGGAGTAGGTCAGTATTTACATGGGGTCCCCGGGAGTGTGTCAATATTTACAGGGGGTCCCTGGGAGTGTGTCAGTATTTACAGGGGGTCCCCGGGAGTGTGTCAGTATTTACAGGGGGTCCCCAGGAGTGTGTCAGTATTTACAGGGGGTCCCCGGGAGTGTGTCAGTATTTACAGGGGGTCCCCGGGAGTGTGCCAGTTTTTACAGGGGGTCCCCAGGAGTGTGTCAGTATTAACAGATGATTCCCGGGAGTGTGTCAGTATTTACAGTGGGTCCCCGGGATTGTGTCAGTATTTACAGGGGTCCCCAGGAGTGTGTCAGTATTTACAGGGGGTCCCCAGGAGTGTGTCAGTATTTACAGGGTGTCCCTGGGAGTGTGTCAGTATTTACAGGGGGTCCCCGGGAGTGTGCCAGTTTTTACAGGGGGTCCCCAGGAGTGTGTCAGTATATACAGGGGGTCCCCGGGAGTATGTGATTATTTACAGAGGGTCCCCGGGAGTGTGTCAGTATTTACAGGGGGTCCCTGGGAGCATGTCAGTATTTACAGGGGGTCCCCGGGAGTGTGTCGGTATTTACAGGGGATCCCCAGGAGTGTGTCGGTATTTACAGGGGATCCCCGGGAGTATGTCAGTATTTACAGGGGGTCCCCGGGAGTATGTCAGTATTTACAGGGGATTCCCCGGGAGTGTGTCAGTATTTACAGATGATTCCTGGGAGTGTGTCAGTATTTACAGCGGGTCCCCGGGAGTGTGTCAGTATTTACAGGGGATTCTAGGAGTGTGTCAGTATTTACAGGGGGTCCCCGGGAGTGTGTCAGCATTTACAGGGGGTCCCCAGGAGTGTGTCGGTATTTACAGGGGATCTCCGGGAGTGTGTCAGTATTTACAGGGGATTTCCGGGAGTATGTCACTATTTACAGATGATTCCTGGGAGTGTGTCCGCATTTACAGATGATTCCTGGGAGTGTGTCAGTATTTACAGGGGGCCCCCGGGAGTGTGTCAGTATTTACAACGGGTCCCCGGGAGTGTGTCAGTATTTACAGGAGATTCCCAGGAGTATGTCAGTATTTACAGGGGGTCCCCGGGAGTATGTCAGTATTTACAGGGGGTCCCCGGGAGTGTGTCAATATTTACAGGGGGTCCCCGGGAGTGTGTCAGTATTTACAGGGGGTCCCCGGGAGTGTGCCAGTTTTTACAGGGGGTCCCCAGGAGTGTGTCAGTATTAACAGATGATTCCCGGGAGTGTGTCAGTATTTACAATGGGTCCCCGGGATTGTGTCAGTATTTACAGGGGTCCCCAGGAGTGTGTCAGTATTTACAGGGGGTCCCCAGGAGTGTGTCAGTATTTACAGGGGGTCCCTGGGAGTGTGTCCGTATTTACAGGGGGTCCCCGGGAGTGTGCCAGTTTTTACAGGGGGTCCCCAGGAGTGTGTCAGTATTTACAGATGATTCCCGGGAGTGTGTCAGTATTTACAGCGGGTCCCCGGGATTGTGTCAGAATTTACAGGGGTCCCCGGGAGTATGTCAGTATTTACATGGGGTCCCCGGGAGTATGTCAGTATTTACAGGGGGTCCCCGGGAGTGTGTCAGTATTTACAGGGGGTCCCTGGGACTGTGTCAGTATTTACAGGGGGTCCCCGGGAGTGTGTCAGTATTTATAGGGGGTCCCTGGGACTGTGTCAGTATTTACAGATGGTTCCGGGAGTGTGTCAGTATTCACAGGGGGTCCCCGGGAGTGTGCCAGTTTTTACAGGGGGTCCCCAGGAGTGTGTCAGTATTTACAGATGATTCCCGGGAGTGTGTCAGTATTTACAGTGGGTCCCCGGGATTGTGTCAGTATTTACAGGGGTCCCCGGGAGTGTGTCAGTATTTACAGGGGGTCCCCGGAAGTGTTGTCAGTATTTAAAGATGATTCCCGGGAGTGTGTCATTATTTACAGAGGGTCCCCGCGAGTGTGTCAGTATTTTCAGGGGATTCCCAGGAGTGTGTCAGTATTTACAGATGATTCCCGGGAGTGTGTCAGTATTTACAAGGGGTCCCCGGGAGTGTGTCGGTATTTACAAGGGATCCCCAGGAGTGTGTCGGTATTTACAGGGGATCCCCGGGAGTATGTCAGTATTTACAGGGGGTCCCCGGGAGTATGTCAGTATTTACAGGGGATTCCCCGGGAGTGTGTCAGTATTTACAGATGATTCCCTGGAGTGTGTCAGTATTTACAGCGGGTCCCCGGGAGTGTGTCAGTATTTACAGGGGATTCCAGGAATGTGTCAGTATTTACAGAGGGTCCCCGGGAGTGTGTCAGTATTTACAGGGGGTCCCCAGGAGTGTGTCGGTATTTACAGGGGGTCCCTGGGAGCATGTCAGTATTTACAGGGGGTCCCCGGGAGTGTGTCGGTATTTACAGGGGATCCCCAGGAGTGTGTCGGTATATACAGGGGATCCCCGGGAGTATGTCAGTATTTACAGGGGGTCCCCGGGAGTATGTCAGTATTTACAGGGGATTCCCCGGGAGTGTGTCAGTATTTACAGATGATTCCTGGGAGTGTGTCAGTATTTACAGCGGGTCCCCGGGAGTGTGTCAGTATTTACAGGGGGTCCCCGGGAGTGTGCCAGTATTTACAGGGGGTCCCCAGGAGTGTGTCAGTATTTACAGGGGGTCCCTGGGAGTGTGTCAGTATTTACAGGGGGTCCCCGGGAGTGTGTCAGTATTTACAGGAGATTCCCAGTAGTATGTCAGTATTTACAGGGGGTCCCCGGGAGTATGTCAGTATTTACAGGGGGTCCCCGGGAGTGTGTCATTATTTACAGGGGGTCCCTGGGAGTGTGTCAGTATTTACAGGGGGTCCCCGGGAGTGTGTCAGTATTTACAGGAGATTCCCAGGCGTATGTCAGTATTTACAGGGGGTCCCTGGGAGTATGTCAGTATTTACAGGGGATCCCCGGGACTGTGTCAGTATTTACAGGGGGTCCCTGGGAGTGTGTCAGTATTTACAGGGGGTCCCCGGGAGTGTATCAGTATTTACAGGGGGTCCCCGGGAGTGTGTCAGTATTTACAGGAGATTCCCAGGAGTATGTCAGTATTTACAGGGGGTCCCCGGGAGTATGTCATTATTTACAGGGGGTCCCCGGGAGTGTGTCAGTATTTACAGGGGGTCCCCGGGAGTGTGTCAGTATTTAAAGGGGGTCCCCGGGAGTGTGTCAGTATTTACAGGAGAATCCCAGGAGTGTGTCAGTATTTACAGGGGGTCCCCAGGAGTGTGTCGGTATTTACAGGGGATCCCCGGGAGTGTGTCAGTATTTACAGGGGATTCCCGGGAGTATGTCACTATTTACAGATGATTCCTGGGAGTGTGTCAGTATTTACAGATGATTCCCGGGAGTGTGTCAGTATTTACAGGAGATTCCCAGGCGTATGTCAGTATTTACAGGGGGTCGCCGGGAGTATGTCAGTATTTACAGGGGGTCCCCGGGAGTGTGTCAGTATTTACAGGGGGTCCCTGAGACTGTGTCAGTATTTACAGGGGGTCCCCGGGAGTGTGTCAGTATTTACAGGGGGTCCCCAGGAGTGTGTCAGTATTTACAGGGGGTCCCTGGGAGTGTGTCAGTATTTACAGGGGGTCCCCGGGAGTGTGTCAGTATTTACAGGAGATTCCCAGGAGTATGTCAGTATTTACAGGGGGTCCCCGGGAGTATGTCAGTATTTACAGGGAGTCCCCGGGAGTGTGTCATTATTTACAGGGGGTCCCTGGGAGTGTGTCAGTATTTACAGGGGGTCCCCGGGAGTGTGTCAGTATTTACAGGAGATTCCCAGGCGTATGTCAGTATTTACAGGGGGTCCCTGGGAGTATGTCAGTATTTACAGGGGATCCCCGGGACTGTGTTAGTATTTACAGGGGGTACCTGGGAGTGTGTCAGTATTTACAGGGGGTCCCCGGGAGTGTATCAGTATTTACAGGGGGTCCCCGGGAGTGTGTCAGTATTTACAGGAGATTCCCAGGAGTATGTCAGTATTTACAGGGGGTCCCCGGGAGTATGTCATTATTTACAGGGGGTCCCCGGGAGTGTGTCAGGATTTACAGGGGGTCCCCGGGAGTGTGTCAGTATTTAAAGGGGGTCACCGGGAGTGTGTCAGTATTTACAGGAGATTCCCAGGAGTATGTCAGTATTTACAGGGGGTCCCCAGGAGTATGTCATTATTTACAGAGGGTCCCCGGGAGTGTGTCAGTATTTACAGGGGGTCCCTGGGAGCATGTCAGTATTTACAGGTGGTCCCCGGGAGTGTGTGGGTATTTACAGGGGATCCCCAGGTGTGTGTCGGTATTTACAGGGGATCCCCGGGAGTATGTCAGTATTTACAGGGGGTCCCCGGGAGTATGTCAGTATTTACAGGGGATTCCCTGGGAGTGTGTCAGTATTTACAGATGATTCCTGGGAGTGTGTCAGTATTTACAGCGGGTCCCCGGGAGTGTGTCAGTATTTACAGGGGGTCCCCGGGAGTGTGTCAGTATTTACAGGGGGTCCCCGGGAGTGTGTCAGTATTTACAGGGGGTCCCTGGGAGTGTGTCAGTATTTACAGGGGGTCCCGGGAGTGTGTCAGTATTTACAGGAGATTCCCAGGAGTATGTCAGTATTTACAGGGGGTCCCCGGGAGTGTGTCGGTATTTACAGGGGATCCCCAGGAGTGTGTCGGCATTTACAGGGGATCCCCGGGAGTATGTCAGTATTTACAGGGGGTCCCCGGGAGTATGTCAGTATTTACAGGGGATTCTCCGGGAGTGTGTCACTATTTACAGATGATTCCTGGGAGTGTGTCCGTATTTACAGATGATTCCTGGGAGTGTGTCAGTATTTACAGGGGGTCCCCGGGAGTGTGTCAGTATTTACAGGGGGTCCCCAGGAGTGTGTCAGTATTTACAGGGGATCCCCGGGAGTGTGTCAGTATTTACAGGGGGTCCCCGGGAGTGTGTCAGTATTTACAGGGGGTCCTCGGGAGTGTGTCAATATTTACAGGGGGTCCCTGGGACTGTGTCAGTATTTACTGGGGGTCCCCGGGTGTGTGTCAGTATTTACAGGGGGTCCCCAGGAGTGTGTCAGTATTTACAGGGGGTCCCTGGGAGTGTGTCAGTATTTACAGGGGGTCCCCGGGAGTGTGCCAGTTTTTACAGGGGCTCCCCAGGAGTGTGTCAGTATTTACAGATGATTTCCGGGAGTGTGTCAATATTTACAGCGGGTCACCGGGATTGTGTCAGTATTTACAGGGGTCCCCAGGAGTGTGTCAGTATTTACAGGGGGTCCCCAGGAGTGTGTCAGTATTTACAGGGGGTCCCCGGGAGTGTGTCAGTATTTACAGGGGGTCCCCGGGCGTGTGCCAGTTTTTACAGGGGGTCCCCAGGAGTGTGTCAGTATTTACAGATGATTCCCGGGAGTGTGTCAGTATTTACAGCGGGTCCCCGGGATTGTGTCAGTATTTACAGGGGTCCCCGGGAGTATGTCAGTATTTACATGGGGTCCCCGGGAGTATGTCAGTATTTACAGGGGGTCCCCGGGAGTGTGTCAGAATTTACAGGGGGTCCCTGGGACTGTGTCAGTATTTACAGGGGGTCCCCGGGAGTGTGTCAGTATTTACAGGGGGTCCCTGGGACTGTGTCAGTATTTACAGATGGTTCCGGGAGTGTGTCAGTATTCACAGGGGGTCCCCGGGAGTGTGCCAGTTTTTACAGGGGGTCCCCAGGAATGTGTCAGTATTTACAGATGATTCCCGGGAGTGTGTCAGTATTTACAGCGGGTCCCCGGGATTGTGTCAGTATTTACAGGGGTCCCCGGGAGTGTGTCAGTATTTACAGGGGGTCCCCGGAAGTGTTGTCAGCAATTACAGATGATTCCCGAGAGTGTGTCATTATTTACAGGGGGTCCCCGGGAGTGTGTCAGTATTTACAGGGGATCCCCGGAAGTGTTGTCAGTATTTACAGATAATTCCCGGGAGTGTGTCATTATTTACAGAGGGTCCCCGCGAGTGTGTCAGTATTTACAGGGGATTCCCAGGAGTGTGTCAGTATTTACAGATGATTCCCGGGAGTGTGTCAGTATTTACAGGGGGTCCCCGGGAGTGTGTCGGTATTTACAGGGGATCCCCAGGAGTGTGTCGGTATTTACAGGGGATCCCCGGGAGTATGTCAGTATTTACAGGGGGTCCCCGGGATTATGTCAGTATTTACAGGGGATTCCCCGGGAGTGTGTCAGTATTTACAGATGATTCCCAGGAGTGTGTCAGTATTTACAGCGGGTCCCCGGGAGTGTGTCAGTATTTACAGGGGATTCCAGGAATGTGTCAGTATTTACAGGGGGTCCCCGGGAGTGTGTCAGTATTTACAGGGGGTCCCCAGGAGTGTGTCGGTATTTACAGGAGGTCCCCGGGAGTGTGTCAGTATTTACAGGGGGTCCCCGGGAGTGTGTCAGTATTTACAGGGGATTCCCGGGAGTATGTCAGTATTTACAGATGATTCCTGGGAGTGTGTCAGTATTTACAGGGGGTCCCCGGGAGTGTGTCAGTATTTACAGGGGGTCCCCGGGAGTGTATCAGTATTTACAGGCGGTCCCCGGGAGTGTGTCAGTATTTACAGGAGATTCCCAGGAGTATGTCAGTATTTACAGGGGGTCCCCGGGAGTATGTCATTATTTACAGGGGGTCCCCGGGAGTGTGTCAGTATTTACAGGGGGTCCCTGGGAGTGTGTCAGTATTTACAGGGGGTCCCCGGGCGTGTGCCAGTTTTTACAGGGGGTCCCCAGGAGTGTGTCAGTATTTACAGATGATTCCCGGGAGTGTGTCAGTATTTACAGCGGGTCCCCGGGATTGTGTCAGTATTTACAGGGGTCCCCGGGAGTATGTCAGTATTTACATGGGGTCCCCGGGAGTATGTCAGTATTTACAGGGGGTCCCCGGGAGTGTGTCAGTATTTACAGGGGGTCCCTGGGACTGTGTCAGTATTTACAGGGGGTCCCCGGGAGTGTGTCAGTATTTACAGGGGGTCCCTGGGACTGTGTCAGTATTTACAGATGGTTCCGGGAGTGTGTCAGTATTCACAGGGGGTCCCCGGGAGTGTGCCAGTTTTTACAGGGGGTCCCCAGGAATGTGTCAGTATTTACAGATGATTCCCGGGAGTGTGTCAGTATTTACAGCAGGTCCCCGCGATTATGTCAGTATTTACAGGGGTCCCCGGGAGTGTGTCAGTATTTACAGGGGGTCCCCGGAAGTGTTGTCAGCAATTACAGATGATTCCCGAGAGTGTGTCATTATTTACAGGGGGTCCCCGGGAGTGTGTCAGTATTTACAGGGGATCCCCGGAAGTGTTGTCAGTATTTACAGATGATTCCCGGGAGTGTGTCATTATTTACAGAGGGTCCCCGCGAGTGTGTCAGTATTTACAGGGGATTCCCAGGAGTGTGTCAGTATTTACAGATGATTCCCGGGAGTGTGTCAGTATTTACAGGGGGTCCCCGGGAGTGTGTCGGTATTTACAGGGGATCCCCAGGAGTGTGTCGGAATTTACAGGGGATCCCCGGGAGTATGTCAGTATTTACAGGGGGTCCCCGGGATTATGTCAGTATTTACAGGGGATTCCCCGGGAGTGTGTCGGTATTTACAGGGGATCCCCAGGAGTGTGTCGGAATTTACAGGGGATCCCCGGGAGTATGTCAGTATTTACAGCGGGTCCCCGGGAGTGTGTCAGTATTTACAGGGGATTCCAGGAATGTGTCAGTATTTACAGGGGGTCCACGGGAGTGTGTCAGTATTTACAGGGGGTCCCCAGGAGTGTGTCGGTATTTACAGGAGGTCCCCGGGAGTGTGTCAGTATTTACAGGGGGTCCCCGGGAGTGTGTCAGTATTTACAGGGGATTCCCGGGAGTATGTCAGTATTTACAGATGATTCCTGGGAGTGTGTCAGTATTTACAGATGATACCTGGGAGTGTGTCAGTATTTACAGGGGGTCCCCGGGAGTGTATCAGTATTTACAGGCGGTCCCCGGGAGTGTGTCAGTATTTACAGGAGATTCCCAGGAGTATGTCAGTATTTACAGGGGGTCCCCGGGAGTATGTCATTATTTACAGGGGGTCCCCGGGAGTGTGTCAGTATTTACAGGGGGTCCCCGGGAGTGTGTCAGTATTTACAGGGGGTCCCCGGGAGTGTGTCAGTATTTACAGGAGATTCCCAGGAGTATGTCAGTATTTACAGGGGGTCCCCGGGAGTATGTCATTATTTACAGAGGGTCCCCTTGAGTGTGTCAGTATTTACAGGGGGTCCCTGGGAGCATGTCAGTATTTACAGGGGGTCCCCGGGAGTGTGTGGGTATTTACAGGGGATCCCCAGGAGTGTGTCGGTATTTACAGGGGATCCCCGGGAGTATGTCAGTATTTACAGGGGATTCCCCGGGAGTGTGTCAGTATTTACAGATGATTCCTGGGAGTGTGTCAGTATTTACAGCGGGTCCCCGGGAGTGTGTCAGTATTTACAGGGGATTCCAGGAGTGTGTCAGTATTCACAGGGGGTCCCCGGGAGTGTGTCAGTATTTACAGGGGGTCCCCAGGAGTGTGTCGGTATTTACAGGGGATCCCCGGGAGTGTGTCAGTATTTACAGGGGATTCCCGGGAGTATGTCACTATTTACAGATGATTCCTGGGAGTGTGTCAGTATTTACAGATGATTCCTGGGAGTGTGTCAGTATTTACAGGGGGTCCCCGGGAGTGTGTCAGTATTTACAGGGGGTCCTGGGAGTGTGTCAGTATTTACAGGGGATTCTTGGGAGTATGTCACTATTTACAGATGATTCCTGAGAGTGTGTCCGTATTTACAGATGATTCCTGGGAGTGTGTCAGTATTTACAGGGCGTCCCCGGGAGTGTGTCAGTATTTACAGGGGGTCCCCGGGAGTGTGTCAGTATTTCCACGAGATTCCCAGCAGTATGTCAGTATTTACAGGGGGTCCCCGGGCTTATGTCAGTATTTACAGGGGGTCCCCGGGAGTGTGTCAGTATTTACAGGGGGTCCCCAGGAGTGTGTCGGTATTTACAGGGGATCCCCAGGAGTGTGTCGGTATTTACAGGGGATCCCCGGGAGTGTGTCAGTATTTACAGGGGGTCCCCGGGAGTGTGTCAGTATTTACAAGGGGTCCTCGGGAGTGTGTCAATATTTACAGGGGGTCCCTGGGACTGTGTCAGTATTTACTGGGGGTCCCCGGGTGTGTGTCAGTATTTACAGGGGGTCCCCAGGAGTGTGTCAGTATTTACAGGGGGTCCCTGGGAGTGTGTCAGTATTTACAGGGGGTCCCCGGGAGTGTGTCAGTATTTACAGGGGGTCCCCGGGAGTGTGTCAGTATTTACAGGGGGTCCCTGGGACTGTGTCAGTATTTACAGGGGGTCCCCGGGAGTGTGTCAGTATTTACAGGGGGTCCCTGGGACTGTGTCAGTATTTACAGATGGTTCCGGGAGTGTGTCATTATTCACAGGGGGTCCCCGGGAGTGTTCCAGTTTTTACAGGGGGTCCCCAGGAGTGTGTCAGTATTTACAGATGATTCCCGGGAGTGTGTCAGTATTTACAGCGGGTCCCCGGGATTGTGTCAGTATTTACAGGGGTCCCCGGGAGTGTGTCAGTATTTACAGGGGGTCCCCGGAAGTGTTGTCAGTAATTACAGATGATTCCCGAGAGTTTGTCATTATTTACAGGGGGTCCCCGGGAGTGTGTCAGTATTTACAGGTGATCCCCGGAAGTGTTGTCAGTATTTACAGATGATTCCCGGGAGTGTGTCATTATTTACAGAGGGTCCCCGCGAGTGTGTCAGTATTTACAGGGGATTCCCAGGAGTGTGTCAGTATTTACAGATGATTCCCGGGAGTGTGTCAGTATTTACAGGGGGTCCCCGGGAGTGTGTCAGTATTTACAGGGGGTCCCCGGGAGTGTGTCAGTATTTACAGGGGGTCCCCGGGAGTGTGTCAGTATTTCCACGAGATTCCCAGCAGTAAGTCAGTATTTACAGGGGGTCCCCGGGCTTATGTCAGTATTTACAGGGGGTCCCCGGGAGTGTGTCAGTATTTACAGGGGGTCCCCAGGAGTGTGTCGGTATTTACAGGGGATCCCCGGGAGTGTGTCAGTATTTACAGGGGGTCCCTGGGAGTGTGTCAGTATTTACAGGGGGTCCTCGGGAGTGTGTCAATATTTACAGGGGGTCCCTGGGACTGTGTCAGTATTTACTGGGGGTCCCCGGGTGTGTGTCAGTATTTACAGGGGGTCCCCAGGAGTGTGTCAGTATTTACAGGGGGTCCCTGGGAGTGTGTCAGTATTTACAGGGGGTCCCCGGGAGTGTGTCAGTATTTACAGGGGGTCCCCGGGAGTGTGTCAGTATTTACAGGGGGTCCCTGGGACTGTGTCAGTATTTACAGGGGGTCCCCGGGAGTGTGTCAGTATTTAAAGGGGGTCCCTGGGACTGTGTCAGTATTTACAGATGGTTCCGGGAGTGTGTCAGTATTCACAGGGGGTCCCCGGGAGTGTTCCAGTTTTTACAGGGGGTCCCCAGGAGTGTGTCAGTATTTACAGATGATTCCCGGGAGTGTGTCAGTATTTAGAGCGGGTCCCCGGGATTGTGTCAGTATTTACAGGGGTCCCCGGGAGTGTGTCAGTATTTACAGGGGGTCCCCGGAAGTGTTGTCAGTAATTACAGATGATTCCCGAGAGTGTGTCATTATTTACAGGGGGTCCCCGGGAGTGTGTCAGTATTTACAGGGGATCCCCGGAAGTGTTGTCAGTATTTACAGATGATTCCCGGGAGTGTGTCATTATTTACAGAGGGTCCCCGCGAGTGTGTCAGTATTTACAGGGGATTCCCAGGAGTGTGTCAGTATTTACAGATGATTCCCGGGAGTGTGTCAGTATTTACAGGGGATCCCCGGGAGTGTGTCGGTATTTACAGGGGATCCCCAGGAGTGTGTCGGTATTTACAGGGGATCCCCGGGAGTGTGTCAGTATTTACAGGGGGTCCCCGGGAGTGTGTCAGTATTTACAGGGGGTCCTCGGGAGTGTGTCAATATTTACATGGGGTCCCTGGGACTGTGTCAGTATTTACTGGGGGTCCCCGGGTGTGTGTCAGTATTTACAGGTGGTCCCCAGGAGTGTGTCAGTATTTACAGGGGGTCCCTGGGAGTGTGTCAGTATTTACAGGGGGTCCCCGGGAGTGTGCCAGTTTTTACAGGGGGTCCCCAGGAGTGTGTCAGTATTTACAGATGATTTCCGGGAGTGTGTCAGTATTTACAGCGGGTCCCCGGGATTGTGTCAGTATTTACAGGGGTCCCCAGGAGTGTGTCAGTATTTACAGGGGGTCCCCAGGAGTGTGTCAGTATTTACAGGGGGTCCCTGGGAGTGTGTCAGTATTTACAGGGGGTCCCCGGGAGTGTGCCAGTTTTTACAGGGGGTCCCCAGGAGTGTGTCAGTATTTACAGATGATTCCCGGGAGTGTGTCAGTATTTACAGCGGGTCCCCGGGATTGTGTCAGTATTTACAGGGGTCCCCGGGAGTATGTCAGTATTTACATGGGGTCCCCGGGAGTATGTCAGTATTTACAGGGGGTCCCCGGGAGTGTGTCAGTATTTACAGGGGGTCCCTGGGACTGTGTCAGTATTTACAGGGGGTCCCCGGGAGTGTGTCAGTATTTACAGGGGGTCCCTGGGACTGTGTCAGTATTTACAGATGGTTCCGGGAGTGTGTCAGTATTCACAGGAGGTCCCCGGGAGTGTGCCAGTTTTTACAGGGGGTCCCCAGGAGTGTGTCAGTATTTACAGATGATTCCCGGGAGTGTGTCAGTATTTACAGGGGGTCCCCGGAAGTGTTGTCAGTAATTACAGATGATTCCCGAGAGTGTGTCATTATTTACAGGGGGTCCCCGGGAGTGTGTCAGTATTTACAGGGGATCCCCGGAAGTGTTGTCAGTATTTACAGATGATTCCCGGGAGTGTGTCATTATTTACAGAGGGTCCCCGCGAGTGTGTCAGTATTTACAGGGGATTCCCAGGAGTGTGTCAGTATTTACAGCGGGTCCCCGGGAGTGTGTCAGTATTTACAGGGGATTCCAGGAATGTGTCAGTGTTTACAGGGGGTCCCCGGGAGTGTGTCGGTATTTACAGGGGTCCCCGGGAGTGTGTCAGTATTTACAGGGGGTCCCCGGGAGTGTGTCAGTATTTACAGGGGATTCCCGGGAGTATGTCAGTATTTACAGATGATTCCTGGGAGTGTGTCAGTATTTACAGATGATACCTGGGAGTGTGTCAGTATTTACAGGTGGTCCCCGGGAGTGTATCAGTATTTACAGGCGGTCCCCGGGAGTGTGTCAGTATTTACAGGAGATTCCCAGGAGTATGTCAGTATTTACAGGGGGTCCCCGGGAGTATGTCATTATTTACAGGGGGTCCCCGGGAGTGTGTCAGTATTTACAGGGGGTCCCCGGGAGTGTGTCAGTATTTACAGGGGGTCCCCGGGAGTGTGTCAGTATTTACAGGAGATTCCCAGGAGTATGTCAGTATTTACAGGGGGTCCCCGGGAGTATGTCATTATTTACAGAGGGTCCCCGGGAGTGTGTCAGTATTTACAGGGGGTCCCTGGGAGCATGTCAGTACTTACAGGGGGTCCCCGGGAGTGTGTCGGTATTTACAGGGGATCCCCAGGAGTGTGTCGGTATTTACAGGGGATCCCCGGGAGTATGTCAGTATTTACAGGGGGTCCCCAGGAGTGTGTCGGTATTTACAGGGGTCCCCGGGAGTGTGTCAGTATTTACAGGGGGTCCCCGGGAGTGTGTCAGTATTTACAGGGGATTCCCGGGAGTATGTCAGTATTTACAGATGATTCCTGGGAGTGTGTCAGTATTTACAGATGATACCTGGGAGTGTGTCAGTATTTACAGGGGGTCCCCGGGAGTGTATCAGTATTTATAGGCGGTCCCCGGGAGTGTGTCAGTATTTACAGGAGATTCCCAGGAGTATGTCAGTATTTACAGGGGGTCCCCGGGAGTATGTCATTATTTACAGGGGGTCCCCGGGAGTGTGTCAGTATTTACAGGGGGTCCCCGGGAGTGTGTCAGTATTTACAGGGGGTCCCCGGGAGTGTGTCAGTATTTACAGGAGATTCCCAGGAGTATGTCAGTATTTACAGGGGGTCCCCGGGAGTATGTCATTATTTACAGAGGGTCCCCGGGAGTGTGTCAGTATTTACAGGGGGTCCCTGGGAGCATGTCAGTATTTACAGGGGGTCCCCGGGAGTGTGTCGGTATTTACAGGGGATCCCCAGGAGTGTGTCGGTATTTACAGGGGATCCCCGGGAGTATGTCAGTATTTACAGGGGATTCCCCGGGAGTGTGTCAGTATTTACAGATGATTCCTGGGAGTGTGTCAGTATTTACAGGGGGTCCCCAGGAGTGTGTCGGTATTTACAGGGGATCCCCGGGAGTGTGTCAGTATTTACAGGGGATTCCCGGGAGTATGTCACTATTTACAGATGATTCCTGGGAGTGTGTCAGTATTTACATATGATTCCTGGGAGTGTGTCAGTATTTACAGGGGGTCCCCGGGAGTGTGTCAGTATTTACAGGGGGTCCTGGGAGTGTGTCAGTATTTACAGGGGATTCCCGGGAGTATGTCACTATTTACAGATGATTCCTGGGAGTGTGTCCGTATTTACAGATGATTCCTGGGAGTGTGTCAGTATTTACAGGGGGTCCCCGGGAGTGTGTCAGTATTTACAGGGGGTCCCCGGGAGTGTGTCAGTATTTACAGGAGATTCCCAGGAGTATGTCAGTATTTACAGGGGGTCCCCGTGCGTATGTCAGTATTTACAGGGGGTCCCCGGGAGTGTGTCAGTATTTACAGGGGGTCCCTGGGACTGTGTCAGTATTTACAGGGGGTCCCCGGGAATGTGTCAGTATTTACAGGAGATTCCCAGGAGTATGTCAGTATTTACAGGGGGTCCCCGGGAGTATGTCATTATTTACAGGGGGTCCCCGGGAGTGTGTCAGTATTTACAGGGGGTCCCCGGGAGTGTGTCAGTTATTACAGGGGGTCCCCGGGAGTGTGTCAGTATTTACAGGGGGTCCCCGGGAGTGTGTCAGTATTTACAGGGGGTCCCCGGGAGTGTGTCAGTATTTACAGGGGCGCTCCCATCGACAGAGGAGTTTAAACCCCATTGCAATGTGGAGCTGGCTTCAGCACAGGTAGAAGGGGAAAATGGCTACCTTCTGTGCTGAGATTTCTATGATTGTAGGGCAAGCGTTTTCAGCAGCCTGCTGCTTTTTCTTAGATACTGTTCCTGTCATATCTTCAGAGTACAGTAACACACAACATGTAAGAGTTCCGGAATCGCCACACAATCTTACCGTTCCTTATTTTTTTAAATTCATACTCAGGATGTGGGCATCGCTGGCAAGGCTGGCATTTATTGCTCGTCCTGGATTGCCCTTGAGAAGGTGGTGGTGGGTATTCTCCTTGACTTGCTCTATGTAGCAGCAGGATACAACTGAATGCTTGGCTAGGCCACTTCAGCGGGCCCATTGGTATGGGACTGGAGTCACATACAGGCCGGACTGGGTAAGGACGGCAGGTTTCCTTCTCTCAAAGACATGAACAGCCTGATTTCTTTGGTGGTGTCCATAGAAACACAAGAGATACGTGGGTTAGAATGTTGGATATGTGACACTCCTTCAAATAGTTCTTCACTGGTAATATATTTTGTGTCAGCTTGTATAGTTCAGCCATGAACTCATTGAATGGCGGTGCAGACTCGAAGGGCCGAATGGCCTACTCCTGCACCTATTTTCTATGTTTCTATGTTTCCAAGTGTCATGATATAATGCTTGAGCATGTGCCTGTGAAAGTAAGGGCTGGAAATTCGGTCCCGCTGTTCCTGAGACAATGTCACCGCCTGATTTCAGCGTCGGACGTTAGGCGAAGCCTCAAAGTCCGAAATTCAGTTTTCACGCCCAAAGATGAGAGAGCAGCGCTAAAAGGTGGCGTTGCACACTCACCCTTGGGCGGGAGCTCAGGAGGCCAACTGAATTTCCCGACCGGAAGCTGCTGCCATGCTCGAAAAAAAAACGGGAAGAAAGAAAAAAGAACGAAAACTTCTCCGATCCACGCACACACACACACACACACACACACACTTCCCCACTCTTAAAACGAATGAAAACATGCAGAAATAAATAAAGAGAAAAACTTACCTTCCCTTCTGGGCGATTGCGCCCGCGATCCGCTCTTTTACCATCACTTTTTCCTGTCTGTACGGCCGCCTGTTTGTGTGTCAGCACATGTCGCGACAGAGGTGCCAAAGAGGCGTTGTACGCTGGATGACCTCACCGTGCGGGTGGCGTTAGCTGGCGCAGCGTTACCTCTTGGCGCCTCTGCCAAAGAGCCGACTCAATTTGGGACGAGGCACCGACGCGGCTTACCGACGACGGTGGACCTTTGCCACCCGTTAACTGCCTCCCATGCCCGGTAGCGGGTGGCGTAGACAATCCAATTCCGACCCCTAAGTGAGTTAGAGGACAAAGAACTCGCATTTCATAGCATCAGACAGCACAGAGGCAGACTATTCGGCCCATCGTGCCTGTGCTGGCTCTTTGACAGAGCAATCCAATTGGTCCCACTCCCCCTGCTCTTGCGCCATAGACCTGCACATTTTTCCAACTTAAGTACAATGTCTGCAGAGGTTCTCCAGCAGGGGAAAATGTGGGCGGGCAGTTTTTGTCCGATTGTGCTGTTTCTCTGGAGATTCCGCCAGTGTTAGAGGGGGAGAACGAGAAAACCATGGTGACAATTCAGGGCCCTCATCTTTACCTTGACACAAGGAGCAAAATATACCACTTGCTGTCAGAGAATGTGATATTTTGGTGCCACTTAAGCAGTGTGGCCAACTACAGAAACCCTTGTGGGTGGCATGGAGCCACAACTTTAGTATCGGGGATTCCTTCTTGTGAAGGAGTCCTTCCGGTGACCAATCAGCAGCCTGGCCCAGTACAAAGCATTCTCGGTCAAACCCTTGATCAGTTCATCGCAGTGCACCCTTCATGTACCACACAACAGGGCAGGCATTCGGCAAATACCCTTCTTTTTGCCAGCTTCTTGTAATTCTGTAGCTCGTGAAGCCATAAATTAGACAAATGGCTTTCCCTGTTAATGGGCAAACTATGTTGATGGTGTGTGGAGCATAAACCCCAGAACTGACCTGCTAGGCTCAATGGCTTCTTTATGTGCTGTATATCATCATAGGCAGTCCCTCGAAGCGAGGATGACTTGCTTCCACACCAAAAAGGGATGAGTTTGCAGGTGTTTCAATGAAGGACCTAATATTCCAGGTCCAGAACAACATCCTGAAGAGTGGAAGATGCCTGTGCGTGGATTTTTTTAACGTGGGGTGGCCGTTGCACACCAGCCACCACATGTGCTTGACAGAGCTAGGTCTTGGTCCAGTGGCAAGGATTACCCAAGACGCCGGGAAACCAGCTCTGCTGCATGGACCCAGTACGCACACATATCACAGTGTGGGCTGGCCCGTGCTGCCCCTGGGCCCTCGCCTCTTCTGGGCCCCAAACTCACGCCTCTCCTGGGCCCCGATCACTTCCATCTACAAACTCTTGTCGCTCCGTCGCCCCTCCTGCTGTGCCTGCCCGCACTGCAATCAGAAACCCAGCTTCACAGCCATCGCCCTCCTGCAGTGGCTGTATATACTGTCTAATTCGATGCAATATATATCCAATTGCCTTTTGAAAGTTACAGACCATGGGCCAGGCTTTCCCTAAAGGCCCTCAATGCCCGGTTGCCCGCTGAGAAGCACCGCTAATGTACGGCGAGAAAAACTGGCGAGAATTTCCATTTTAAAGGTAAAAGTAATTAAAACTAATCGCCCGGTGAGAAAATGGGCATTGCACCTTCATTGTCAGTGATTTTCGTGGCAGGTAAGCGGAAAGTTAGCAACATGGGCGGTCGTTACCGGAATGGAAGGTAAGTAGTAAAATTTAGTCCGAGGCTGCAGTTGGGCCTAGGGAGGGGGGAAAACTTTTAAAAAACATTTTCATTAAAAAAATATATAAAAACGTACAAAGCATTCCCAAGACAGTTTTCAACCTAATCGCTGTTTAAAATTTTAAAGAAATAAATAAAGAACCTTTAGCGTACCTTTCTTTGCAGGGTCCCCCCTTACCGCCCTGTTTAAGCAGCGTTTACAGAGCGGGTCTCTCGCCGATCTGGACGCCGGCAGTTGAGGCCAAACTTACGCCCTGGCAATTGTTCTCGGCGTTGCACATAGGCAGTCTGGTCCCGGCGGGCGACTTCAGATGTGGGCGATACCAAGGAAAAAACTTACGTGGAAACTCTCGCCAGGCGAAAAACCAGCTGTAACGTTGAAAAAATCGGCGACAATGAAGCCACAAGTCTAGCCCCATAACTCGCTGCACAATAGGAAGCCCCTCATCTCCCTACTGGCTCTTTGGACAATGATTTTACATCTGTCCTCTGGTTACTGACCCTCCTGCCAGTGGAACCAGTTTCTCCTTATTTACTCCATCAAAACACTTCACAATTTAGTACACCTCTATTAAATCTCCTCGTAACCTTCTCTGCTCCAAGGAGAACAACCCCAGCTTCTCCAGTCTATCCACGTAACCGAAGCAGAGGAGTTATCCCCGGTGTCCTGTCCAATATTTACCCCTCAATCAACATCATTAAAAAATATAACATATCTGGTCATTATCACATCGCTGTTTGTGGCATCTTCTGTGCGAAAATTGGCTGCCATATTTCCTACATTACAACAGCGACTACACTTCAAGAAGTATTTCATTGGCTGTCGTCCATGAGGGTCCTGACGTTCCAGGTCCTGAACTTCATTTTGAAGGGTGGAACATGCCAGTGCGTGAGTTCTTTTAACATGGGGTGGCCGTTGCACACCATCTACCACACGGGCTTAGCAGAGCACGATCTTGATCCAGTGACAAGGGGGTCCGAGATGACAGGTGACCAGGCTCTGCTGTATGGGCCTAGTTGCCTACGGCGAGATGCAAGCCGTAAACTCGGTGCTGAGCAGCGTCCTTCGGTGAGATGGTAGGTGATCCAAGGCCAGGCTGGGGCAAGCATTGGGAAGGATAGAGATCCATTTTGTGGAAGGAGGATGTAAAGTCCTGACCCTGCAGTACAGACTTACACGAGGCACATGCTGAAGTCAAGGTCACTCAGGACCTGCACCTTTATTTCACAGCTCTGGAATGCCTCACTTGCCTGAGACCTGCCTTTATATAACTGTGTGGGACAGGTGTGCAGTGTCTCCTGCAAGTGCACCCCTGGTGATAAAGTATTCTTATGGTTACAGGTCATATCTAGTTACAGTCATGTATAGCATGTAAGATACAGTTATATACAGTGGTGTGAGATACATGACATCACCCTCCCCCAAGGTCTTATGGTCTTTATAGATTCAGTCTCTCAGGTGGTCTACGCTCTCGCGTGGAGCGTCTTAGTTGTGGTTCAGTTGTTTGCCTTAGTGGCTGTTTTTCTTTCAGTGTGATTGCTGTTATCTCGCCTGGGCTGTCTGTTTCGTTCAGTATGATTGCTGGTATCTCGCCTGGGCTGTCTGTTGAGACCGCCCTTTCCTCAGGTTGTTCCCTCTGTCTGTCCACCAGGTATGGTGTGAGTTTCACATTGTAGTCTGCCTCTGGTTCTGCAGTGTTGTTGGTGAATCTACTTTTGACTTGGTCTACATGCCTCCGGCAGGTTTGGCCATTGTCCATTTGTACCACTAATAGCCTGTTTCCTTCCTTGCCTGTCACTGTCTCTGAAAACCATTTGGGACCCCTGCCATAGTTTAGCACAAACACTTTGTCCCCTATCTCATTCCACCTCCCCCTCGAATTTCAGTCATGGTACTCAGTTAGCTTCCGGTGCTTTGCCTCAACAATTTCATGCATGTCTGGGAGGATTAACGAGAGCCTAGTCTTTAAGGTCCATTTCATCAATAGTTGCGCGGGGGGAACCCCAGCCAACGAATGCGGACGAGATCTGTATGCCAGCAGCAGTCATGACAGACGGCTCTGCAGCATGGGACCTTGGATTTTAAGCATGCCTTGTTTAATGATTTGCACTGCTCGCTCCACCTGGCCATTGGAGGCTGGCTTGAACGGTGCTGTCTTAACATGATTTATGCCGTGGTCAACTATAAAATCTTGGAATTCTGCGCTGGTGAAGCACGGACCATTATCACTGACCAATATGTCAGGAATTCCGTGCGTTGCAAACATGGTTCTAAGGCTCTCCACAGTGGTGGAGACGGTGCTCGAGTTTAAAATGGAGCATTCGATCCACTTTGAAAATGCATCGACGACTACGATGAATGGGCCCGCATAAGTTACATGCACTCGCGACCACGGTTTGGTGGGCCAGGGCCAGGGGCTCAGGGGGGTCTCCCTGGGGGCATTGCTGAGTTGGGCACAAATGGTGCACCGTCGGACGCAGAGCTCCAAGTCCGCGTCAATGCCAGGCCACCAGACGTGGGATCTGGCTATGGCCTTCATGAGAACAATCCCTGGGTGCTCGCGGTGGAGCTCCTGGACAAATGCCTCTCTGCCTCGCAAAGGCATGACTACTCGGCTGCCCCACATCAGGCATTCTGCCTGTAGTGATAGTTCATGCATGCACCTATGGAAAGGTTTGATCTCCTCTGCCCAGTCACCAGTTAAAGCACATCTTTTGACTAAGGATAACGTGGGATCGCTGGTCGTCCAGGCTCTGATTTGGCGAGCCGTCATGGGCGAACCTGTGGACTTGATTGCCATGACCATCTCACAGTCCTGTTCATTGAACCCTTCCGTGGTCGCCAGGGGTCGCCTGCTAAGTGCGTCGGCACAGTTGGCTGTGCCTGGTCTGTGCCTTATTGTGTAGGCGTAAGACGCCAGCATGAGTGCCCACCGTTGAATGCATGCCGAGGCGTTGGCGTTTATTGCCTTGCTCTCGGATAGCAGGGACGTGAGGGGTTTATGGTCGGTTTCTAACGCGAACTTGACCCCGAAAAAGTATTGGTGCATCTTTTTGACCGCAGCGTCGAGGAGGTGCGTGGAGAGGCGTGAGTTCCGGGGTCGGCGAGAGGCCTATAAAGGCCCAACGCGGCGGCAGTCGTGAGCAGCGTCGGACGTGCGTGGAGAGACCTATAAAAGGCGTACTTGTGCAGCTACAGGGAGAAGGCAAAAAAGAAGTAGAAAGAAACAGAAAGGTGACGTCACAGCCAAGGGGGTAAGTGATTGGCTGGTGATTGGTGAGTAGTTTTTCTTTTTTCTCTTCTGTAACAATGAGTAAACTTTAGCATTGTTGTTGCTTATCAAAGGGTTAAGTCATGGCAGGACAGCTTGGTCACGTGTTATGCTCCTCCTGTGCCATGTGGGAACTCAGGGACGACACCAGTGTTCCTGACGACTACGTGTGCGGGAAGTGTATCCGCCTCCAGCTCCTGACGGACCGCGTTGCGGAGTTGGAGCTGAGGGTGGATTCACTCTGCAGCATCCACGATGCTGAGAATGACGTAAGTAGCACATTTAGTGAGTTGGTCGTACCGCAGGTAAAGGGTCCACAGCCAGATAGGGAATGGAAGACCAGCAGGAAGAGCAGTGCAAGGAAGGTAGTGCAGGGGTCCCCTGTGGTCATCCCCCTGCAAAACAGATACACTGCTTTGGGTACTGTTGGGGGGGATGACTCATCAGGGGAGGGCAGCAGCAGCCAAGTTCATGGCACCGTGGCTGGCTCTGTTGCACAGGAGGGCAGGAAAAAGAGTGGGAGAGCGATAGTGATAGGGGACTCAATTGTAAGGGGAATAGATAGGCGTTTCTGCGGCCGCAACCAAGACTCCAGAATGGTATGTTGCCTCCCTGGTGCAAGGGTCAAGGATGTCTCGGAGCGGGTGCAGGACATTCTAAAAAGGGAGGGAGAACAGCCAGTTGTCGTGGTGCACATTGGTACCAACGACATAGGTAAAAAAAGGGATGAGGTCCTACGAAACGAATTTAAGGAGCTAGGAGCTAAATTAAAAAGTAGGACCTCAAAAGTAGTAATCTCGGGATTGCTACCAGTGCCACGTGCAAGTCAGAGTAGGAATCGCAGGATAGCGCAGATGAATACGTGGCTTGAGCAGTGGTGCAGCAGGGAGGGATTCAAATTCCTGGGGCATTGGAACCGGTTCTGGGGGAGGTGGGACCAGTACAAACCGGACGGTCTGCACCTGGGCAGGACCGGAACCAATGTCCGAGGGGGAGTGTTTGCTAGTGCTGTTGGGGAGGAGTTAAACTAATATGGCAGAGGGATGGGAACCAATGCAGGGAGACAGAGGGAAACAAAAAGGAGACAAAAGCAAAAGACAGAAAGGAGATGAGGAAAAGTGGAGGGCAGAGAAAACCAAGGCAAAGAACAAAAAGGGCCACTGTACAGCAACATTCTAAAAGGACAAAGGGCATTAAAAAAACAAGCCTGTAGGCTTTGTGTCTTAATGCAAAGAGTATCCGCAATAAGGTGGATGAATTAACTGTGCAAATAGATGTTAACAAATATGATGTGATTGGGATTACAGAGACGTGGCTCCAGGATGATCAGGGCTGGGAACTCAACATCCAGGGGTATTCAACATTCAGGAAGGATAGAATAAAAGGAAAAGGAGGTGGGGTAGCATTGCTGGTTAAGGAGGAGATTAATGCAATAGTTAGGAAGGACATTAGCTTGGATGATGTGGAATCTATATGGGTAGAGCTGCAGAACACCAAAAAGCAAAAAACGTTAGTGGGAGTTATGTACAGACCTCCAAACAGTAGTAGTGATGTTAGGGAGGGCACCAAATAGGAAATTAGGGGTGCATGCAATAAAGGTGCAGCAGTTATAATGGGTGACTTTAATATGCACATAGATTGGGCTAACCAAACTGGAAGCAATACGGTGGAGGAGGATTTCCTGGAGTGCATAAGGGATGGTTTTCTAGACCAATATGTCGAGGAACCAACTAGGGGGGAGGCCATCTTAGACTGGGTGTTGTGTAATGAGAGAGGATTAATTAGCAATCTCGTTGTGCGAGGCCCCTTGGGGAAGAGTGACCATAATATGGTGGAATTCTGCATTAGGATGGAGAATGAAACAGTTAATTCAGAGACCATGGTCCAGAACTTAAAGAAGGGTAACTTTGAAGGTATGAGGCGTGAATTGGCTAGGATAGATTGGCGAATGATACTTAAGGGGTTGACTGTGGATGGGCAATGGCAGACATTTAGAGACCGCATGGATGAACTACAACAATTGTACATTCCTGTCTGGCGTAAAAATAAAAAAGGGAAGGTGGCTCAACCGTGGCTATCAAGGGAAATCAGGGATAATATTAAAGCCAAGGAAATGGCATACAAATTGGCCAGAAATAGCAGCGAACCCGGGGACTGGGAGAAATTTAGAACTCAGCAGAGGAGGACAAAGGGTTTGATTAGGGCAGGGAAAATAGAGTAGAGGTTGCGTGCCTTATTGAAGGCGCGTTCTTGGGCGTCAACCCAAAACCAATCGCACCCCTTTCTGAGTCGCATGTGGAGAGGCTCCAGCAGCATGCTCAAGTTCTGCATAAAGTTTCCAAAGTAATTGAGTAGCCCGAGAAAGGCGCGCAGTTCCGAGACGTTGGTGAGTAGCTTAGACTCTTCGGTCAGTTCTTGCGTCATATACGCAGATGTGAGATCTAGTTTTGAGAAAAGTTTTATCCAGCCAATGTGGCAAATAGATCCTCCGCTCTGGGCAGCGGGTATTGGTCCTGTAGGGAGACTCTGTTTATGGTAGACTTGTAATCCCCACAGATTCGTACGGATCCATCAGGCTTCATGACGGGGACGATGGGACTTGCCCAGTCGCTAAATTCCACGGGTGAGATAATGTGTTCCCACAGAAGCCGGTCCAGTTCATGTTCAATCTTTTCCCTCATCATATAAGGCACAGCTTTAGCCTTGTGATGGACCAGTCTAGCATCCTGTGTGATGTAGATTTTAACTTTAGCCCCTTTGAAGGTGCCCACACCTGGCTGAAAGAGATGTTCAAATCGACTTAGAACTATTGAGCAGGAGATTCGTTCCTCTTGCGACATGGCGTGAACATCATCCCATTTCCAGTTTTGTTTTGCCAGCCAGCTTCTCCCTAACAGTGCTGGGAGATCTCCGGGGACAATCCACAGGGGAAGTCGGTTCACCGTCCCTTTGTGTGTGACTGAGAGCATGGCGCTGCCAAGGACTGTGACGATTTCTTTGGTATAGGTCCTTAGTTTGGTGTCGACCCTTGTGAGTTTTGGTCTGTTGCTTTTGTGTGGCCACAGCTGTTCAAATTGTTGGACGCTCATGAGAGATTGACTCGCTCCCGTGTCCTGTTCCATGTTGACGGGTATCCCATTGAGTAGGACCCTCATCATTATTGGAGGTGTCTTGCTGTAAGAACAGTGGACATTGATCGTGTTGACCCGCTGTACCTCAGTGTCCCGGGCACTGTCCCCACCGTCTTTTGGTTCGCTTTCCGACCCTTCCGATTCATATACCAGCCGAGCTGCTCTTTTTCTGCACATGCGGGCCAGATGCCCTGTATAGTTGCAGTTTCTGCAAATGGCATGCTGAAATTGACACCCCCTTTGATGAGTGCCTCCCCCCACATCCCCAGCACAGACCGCTTCCATTGTTTCCGAAGGATGAGCTGCCTCTGGCTGATCTCTCTTGAGCTTCTCTCAGTTTGTAGTTGATTGCTCGCATTGTGGGTTGATGAGATGAGAACGGCCGTTCATGTGGCCCTTGATGGCTTCTGGTGCCACTGCCTGCTGTTGAAGGCCTGCTCTCCTGCCTTTGTCTGTGTGTGGAGGTAGCAGCTTGTTTCACGCTGTGAACCCCTTGTTCCGATATTTCGTTAGTTGTCGTATCCGCAGTATAGATCAACCTCGTTTCTTCTTCTCCTGCCAAGCATGTCTGTGCGACCAATGCTGCTGCCTCTAGGGTCAAGTTCTTGATCTCTTTGAGCTTTCGGAATATGCGTGGCCTATTCCTTCAATAAAAAAGTTTCTCAGTACTTCTCTCCTTAGTTCATCGGAGAACTCACATGAACTAGCCAGCCTCCGAAGTTCCGCCACGAAGTCGGGTATGCTCTGGCCCACACAGCGTCTGTAGTTGTAGAACCTGTGTCTGGCCTGTGTAGGCTGCTCGCTGGCTTCAGGTGGTCTCTCACCAGTGTGCTCAACTCCTCAAACGACTTGCTTGCTGGTTTCTCAGGTGCCAACAGATCCTTCATTAAGGCGTATGTTTTCGAGCTACAGCTAGTCAAGAGATGGGCTCTTCTCTTGTCTGCCTTATCGTCGCCCAACCAATCTTTGGTTACAAAGCTTTGCTGGAGCCTTTCAATAAAGTCCTCCCAATTATCTCCAGCATTGTATTTCTCATCTGAGCCGTTGGTAGTCATTCTGTGGATTCTGTGATCCCGTAACTCGTCGCCACTGTAAAGTCCTGAAACTGCAGTACAGACTTACACGAAACACATGCTGAAGTCAAGGTCACTCAGGACCTGCACCTTTATTTCACAGCTCTGGAATGCCTCATTTGCCTGAGACCTGCCTTTATATACCTGTGTGGGACAGGTGTGCAGTGTCTCCTGCAAGTTCACCCCTGGTGGTAAAGTATGCTTGTGGTTACAGGTCATATCTAGTTACAGTCATGTATAGCATGGTAAGATACAGTTATATACAGTGGTGTGAGATACATGACAGAGGACAGGTCAGAGAGGTCAGAGTGACCACAGCCATTGCTGGAGGAAGAGAGGCCAGGTCGTCGTTGGAAGAAGGGAGGCCAGGACATCACCGGAGGAAGGGAGGCACTTTAGGACATCCGGTGGCCATGAAAGACGCTGTATAAATGCAAGTCCTTCTTTTTTTCTTTTTGAAGTCTCTCATCCCTGGTACCCTTCTCGTAAATTTTTTCTGCACCCTCTCCAAGGCCTTGACATCCTTCTTGCAGTCTGATGCCCAGAGTTGGATATAATGTGCCAGCTAGGACCTAACCAGTGATTTATAAACATTCAACATATATTCTTTGTTTTTGTAATCTGTGGGCTGGATTTTTGGCTCCATTGCGGCTCTGGTTGCACCCCGGAGAGGTGGTAAAGGGTGTTTTAAGGCGTAACGGCGGGCGGACAGCTTTTACCACCCGGTCGGCAAAATTCGGCTCAGGGTTTGCGGCAGCACAAAACCTTACCGTCCCGCCTCCAGTTTCACTGAGATCATGACGTCAATCGTCTTGCAACCCTCCGCTAGCGCCCCAGCTGCAAATTGAGGCCCGAATGCCACATTATACATCTGCCCCAAAACATGCCTGAAAAACCAGGCGGTCCCAGGATGCAGTCGGTGGTATTTACCGTATATTTAAATGGAGGGAGGAGGCTCTTACATCGCAGGTCACATTGATTGCAACGGTTGTGTACATTACGCTGCGTGAAGCTCCGACTTGAAAGCGGCAGTTTTATCTGCCATTACAGTGTCCTTACATCTTCAGTGAGAGAATTTAATGGGGGCATTACTAGTTCGCCAGCGTTTTATGCTCCACGCTATTGCTAGGCTGCGTCAAGATAGAAGGGCTCTTGGCCATGTCGGTCCATGGATGAGGAGAGGCCAAAGACATCTGGGGAGGAAGGCTTACCCGCCACGGGTTTACAGGCACCAACGCTCATACTTCCAGCTCTCTGAGGAGCAGTGTGTGAGAAGGCTGCCCTTCCGAAAGGAAGTGGTGCCAGAGAAATGCCATCTCCTACAGGCAGACCTACAGCCTTACAGCACCAACAGGACTGCGCTGCCCGTCACAGTGATGGTGACTGTGGCACTGGCCTTCGATGCCTCCGACTCCTTCCAGGCTGGATCAGGGGACATATGCAGCATCTCTCGACACACTGCACATCGCTGCATTCGCCATGTCACAAAGGCTCTGTATGCCCGCAGAATGGACTTCATAAAGTTCCCAATGAGCAGGGAGAGCCAGATTGAGCGGGCATGTCGGTTTGGCAGGATTGCGGGATTCCCGAAGGTTCAAGGAGCCATTGACTGCTCACACGTGGCCTTGTGAGCACCATTCCACAATGCAGAGGTATTCAGAAATAGAAAGGGATACCACTCCCTAAACGTGCATCTAGTGTGCGACCACACGCAGCGCATCCTCACAGTGAATGCCCGCTATCCAGGGAGCACACATGATGCTTTCATCTTGCTTGAGAGCAGTGTCTCAAGAATGTTTCAGCAACAAAGGGAAGGACACGGCTGGCTGCTTGGGGACAAAGGATGCGGCCTAGCTACCTGGCTCATGACCCCCTTCCACAACCCCACCACAGAAACCGAGCAGCGCTACAATGAGAGCCATGCGGCCACCCGCAACATCATCGAACAGACAATTGGAGTGCTCAAGGTGAACTTCCGATGCCTGGACCACTCTGGAGGCAGCCTTCAACAGGTCTCCGAATTCATTGTGGTGTGCTGCATGCTGCACAGCTTGGCCATCATGAGGGGCCAGGCATTGCCAGTGGGGATTGCAGGTCCACCTCAGGAGTGGGAGGACGACGAAGAGAAGGCTGGCGAGGCCCTGGTTGGATAGTCACACCATTCACGGGGGAGGCAGCGTCCAGATGCTGCCGGACCAAGAGTCGCACGTCGTCAGCTCATAATGGACCAATTTGCTTGAATGGAAGAAAGATAGAAACATAGAAAATAGGTGCAGGAGTAGGCCATTCAGCCCCTCGAGCCTGCACCACCATTCAATATGATCATGGCTGATCATGCAACTTCAGTACCCCATTCCTGCTTTCTCTCCATATCCCTTGATTCCTTTAGCCGTAAGGGCCACATCTAACTTCCTTTTGAATATATCTAACAAACTTGCCTCAACAACTTTCTGTGGCAGAGAATTCCACAGGTTCACAACTCTCTGAGTGACGAAGTTTCTCCTCATCTCGGTCCTAAATGGCTTACCCTTTATCCTTAGACTGTGACCCCTGGTTCTGGACTTCCCCAACATCAGGAACATTCTTCCTGCATCTAACCTGTCCAATCCCGTCAGAATTTTATATGTTTCTATGAGAACCCCTCTCATTCTTCTAGATCCCCTCTCATTCTGAGGGGTGAAGCTGAGGGGTGGAACTAAAACTGGCTATGTGCCACTATAAAGGCACATCTCTGGTGACGTTGGAACGATACACATGACACCAATGGCAAAGGGTCAAAGTGACATTTTACTCCAACAAAGTAACAAACAGTCCCCTCCCCCCACCAAAAGAAAACCATACAATAAACAGCGTTCTGCAGTAAGGCATTCAACAACAATGAAGTGGATTAATTCAACTATTTACATGCGTCATAACAATACATCAGGGCAGCTCCACAAAGTTGTCCCATCCCTTAATGGGACTTTCTCTGAGCTTTCCCCCCTTCCCTTCATTCCCCTCCCACACCTGCTGCTCCTCCTCAATAAGGCTTCAGTGCCTAAAGCAAGGCTGCTTGAGGGCTGCTGTGTTAGGGGGGCTGACAGTGCAGAGGCTTAGGATAACACCCTGGACCAGCTCTGGAAGGCCCGTCTATGGACTGCTGCGCCTCAGCATCACATAAACTGCATGGTGGGAGAGTCAATGGTGAGAGCTGGAATGCTGTTATGTTGAGGAAGGACAGCACTTTCCATTTCCTGGGGACCACTGATACTCACACAGGGCCTCAGCATCCGGAGCACAATGTGTCACCACAACTTGCTGGCCTGCTTCAGCACCATCACTTCCCGGTTGGACAGTGGGGAACGCAGAGACCGCATGACATCACCAAGCTGGAGTGTAGCTTGTGCCTGCGATGTGATCGCTGCTGCAACCTCACCCATGGCACGCGCCACACACTCTGGAACGCCACTGTTGCTGCCGGAGCCCATCTGCCTCTGTGATCGGGCAAGGATAGGCTCGCTGGAGTCCTCAGCTGCACGGACAATGCGTGAGGCGGCCTCCGCCACACTCACAGCAAGTGCGTCTGTGCTTTGGGGGACGTTACCCAATGCACTCATGAGCTTGCGGTGCATTTCCATGTTCTCCCTGGACATTGCCACCAAGTCCAGGTCCATGTCTGCCTGTCTCTGAGCAGGACTCCTGTGCCGACTCAGCCTCCGGGGAGATGGCCTCTGAGCTTCCCCTCCCACTGGGTGTTGCTGTCGGCCACTGGGGCCGGGAGCCTCCGAGTCATCAAACCCCAGGAAGTCACCCTCCTTCCACGATGTTACATCCCCACACGGTGGGACTGATGGGGTGTCACGCTCATGGCCTCCCTTGCCACCTCCCCTGTGGCCAGATGTGGACACCTCACGGGAAGGCTGCTGCGTTTCCAGCTGGTCTTCTGTAAGCACAAAACAACAGGCATGTGGTTAGCAACAGGGGCGGGGACAGGCAGGTAAGAGAAAGGTGGCATTGGATACCTATATGTAAAGAATGTACGCCACTTGGTGTTAGGGCTCAAGGAATCAATCGCAAATGTCATTCAGATATCGCCACAACCCGTAAGGAGCTCGGCCTCACTACCAGCCACCGTGCGAACTGTTCTACCTCTGTCAGCTCCAGGTCAGGCTGTCTGCCCTTGATGCGGTGCTGCTCCCTCCTATTATGCAATAACTTGGCCTGCAATAAGAGCTAGAAGAAGAGTTGAGTAAGTGTGCAGCTCCTCTTAAGTCACATGTGCATTCCATAGTAGAATAGCTGCCACTGTGTGGAAGTGCACATGTGTTCAGGCCAGTCTGTGCGGCTGGTGACTGAGCATGTGGAAAAACTGGGAGGTGCTGACAGCCAGCGAGCAAAGCGGCTCAGGGACAACGCAGAACAACAGTGGAAGGGGAACGCGAGGAGGGTTGACAATGATTAAGGGACCAGATGGTATGTGCATCCTGAATGCAGAGGGCATGGCTGCAGAAGTGAGCCTGCAACTTTCAGGTGGCGTCAGCAACCCAACCATGGCCTGGAACACATAGAGAAGGGGAAGCTCCATCAAAGACTTAACAATGTGTGACACACTGATCTTGCAACCATGGCAGGCCTACATAAATGCGAAGGGTACTCACCCTGACTACTCTCGTGAGGTCGTTGAACTTCTTGCGGCATTGTGTGCCAGTTCTGACCACTGTGTCTACCGCTGGCACTTCCTTGGGCAATCTCCCTCCATATCCTCGTGAAGATGCCAGGCAAGGGCCCCCTCCCACCCACCAGATGGAGTTCAGGCCACCTCTTCCCAATGGCCTGCACTAACGCATCAGCAGCCGCTGGAGAGAATTGCCATACACGTTGTCTCACTCCTGCTATGCCATCTCTCCCACTGCGATAGAAGTAGGCCTGATCACCTGTGCATGCGCAAAGTAAATTGTCGCCTGCGCCCTAAAGTTTTGTCTGCGCCCAGGAAGACTGGAATGCATCTGCGCATGCGCGAAATGTCAATTTATTTAACGCCACGATTTTCGGCTGGGGTGCAAAAACTTCCTTGTGTAATGCTTGGTTTTGCACCCCAGATCAAGGAACCTCATTTTTTTGCCGAAATTTGCTGACGAGAACGCAAACTTTTCCAGGTGGTATCAGGACCGCCACGATGCCATTACTGTCCCGAAATCTCAAAAGCCCAAAATCCAGTCCATAATATGCCTCTATTTATAAAGCCAAGTACCTCCAGTGTTTTTTATTTAACAATAAATAAACGAATGTCATACACAAATATTTTTAACAGAGTTCAACAAAAGTGCTAATCAAAGAATACAATTTAAATCCATCTTTATAAACTATAGGAACGTGGGTGCCTTTGCTCCTTGGGGACACTATCTGGGCACAAAAGCCTTTGTGACCGGGTGCGGAGCTGACATCGACTCGCCATATTGGCCGGGAGTTTAACGGCGATGTTATGGCATTGCGCCCCGATCTCCTGCACCCGGCGATCGTGATGTCATCGCCGTGCGCAGTGACCCGTTAGCGCCCTGGACCCTAAATTCACTTCCGCTCCCTGCAGCAGCGCCGGGCAAAAACACCGGCAGCTGCAGGAGGCGTGGATCGGGCAGGCGGGCGCTACCAGGGCGATGGTTAAAGGCGCGGTGGCCGAGGTAAGTACAAAAACAACTTACCTTTATTGTTGCCGGTTTCTCTGCGGGTTCCTGCCCGCGATCGATCGGCCCAGCACTGTGTGTGAGCGCAGGGCTGATCACGCGGGTTCTTTACTCCCTCGGTGGTCCAGGTAGTGGAGGAGCGGTGTGAGATTGTGGTGGAGATGCGGTGAATATTTGTGGCGGAGGAACAGCAAATGAAGTACGGAGCCCAGAAGAGGCAAGGGCCCAGGGGCAGCACGGGCCAGCCACACTGCGATATGTGCACACACTAGGTCCGTACAGCAGAGCTGGTCTCCAGTCGTCTTGGTTAACCCTTGCCACTGGACCAAGACCTAGCTCTGTCAAGCCCGTGTGTTGCTGATGTGCAACGGTCACCACACGTTAAAAAAATCCACGCACAGGCATCTTCCATCACTTCAACTGGAGTTCAGGACTGGAACATCGGATCCTTCATTGAAACACCTGTGAACTCTCATGGAAGCAAGTCATCCTCGTTCAGGGGACCCCCCTATGATGATACGATGGTCCAGGTAGATGCGTTTTAAATTGCAGAGCCTGCAGCGATGGTCCGTCCTGACATCGTTGCACGGCCCAGTGAGCAGGGCTACTGAGGTCTCCACCCCGCTCGCATCCTTTCGCGCTCCAAGAAGGAAGTGGAACGCCTGATACAGCACTCTACTTCCTTCCTAGAGCGCTAAAGCCAATTTTTTGAGAGCGGGGAAGCATTAGTGCCAGACGGGGCAATAATTATTTTCTCCCCCAAAAGGATATCAGTTGGAGATTGGGCTATTCTGTGCAAGAAATATGAATATTATGTCTCATATCAGAGGCACCATTTCTGTGTAATTAAACGGGCGAAACTGTGACTGATGACACAAGAGGAGTGAGTGAACAGCAATGTGGCAAATAACGTGTGCACAGATAACTGACGAACTGCTCAGTAAATCCAGCAGAGGGAATACTTTCCTGTTTCCACACCGATCCAGTGTAACACAGCAGAATGAGAGGGCAGAGCGAGTGAGTCACATCACGCCCCCGTGACAGGACATGAATTTCGCAACGTTCTGTAATAAATAATTGTTACAAGAATATTTTATAGCCAATAAATATCTAACATCAAGAGTATTGTATTATGTAACAATGTAATTGTGTCCTTTTTTCTCCAGTATTGCTCAGAGGCACATATGAGACATAGGAGCAGGAGTGGGCCATTCAGCCCCTCAGGCCTGCTCCGCCATTCAATTAGATCCTGGCTGATCTGTATCTTAACTCTATCTACCCACATTGGCTCCATATCCCTCGATACCCTTAACCGCCAAAAATGTATCAATCTCAGTCTTGAAATTTTCAATTGACCCCCAGCATCCACAGCCTTTTGTGGCAGAGAGTTCCATATTTCCACCAATCTTTGTGTGAGGAAATGCCTCACTTCTAAATGACCTTGCTCACAGAGGTCGGTGAGTTCAGGAGGCTACTGAGGTTGGTGAGGTGAGTTGGTGAGTAGCTCTCTTTTCTCTATTTCTTTTCAAGTAATTTTAAACTAGATAAGGGTAACTAGAGGGATGGCAGCACAGCTCAGTCCCGTGGAGTGCACATCCTGCGGCATGTGGGAAGTCCTGGACGCTTCGTGCAGCCTAGACAACCATGTGTGCAGGAGGTGTCTCCAGCTTCAACTGCTCGAGCTCCGCGTTTCAGAGCTGAAATAGCTGAAACGAGTCAATAAGGTGCATCCGTGAGGCTGAGAGCTACGTGGATAGCACGTTTCAGGAGGTGGTTACCCCGCAGCTTAAAGGCGTGCAGGTGGAGGGGAGGTGGGTGACCACCAGATATAGTAAGTGTGCTAGGCAGGTAGCGCAGGAGCTCCCCCATGAGTCCATTTCGCTTTCAAAATAAATATTCAATTCTGAATATCGGTAAGGACGATGGTGCCTCTGGGGAGTGCAGCCAGATCCAATTCCAAGGCACCAAGGGTGGCTCAGCTGCACATGGAGGAGGGACAAAGAACAAAAGAGCCCTAGTGATAGGGAATTCTATAGTTAGGGGAACAGACAGGCGTTTCTGCGGCCGTAGACATGACTCCCGAATGGTTTTGTGCCTCCCTGGTGCCAGGGTCAAGGATGTCACAGAGCGGACACAGGGCATCCTGGGGGGGAGGGTAAACACTTAGAGTTTGTGGTCCATATCGGGACCAACGACATCGGTAAAATGAGGGATGAGGTCCTACAGGAAGAATTTATGAAACTAGGAAGAAAATTAAAGGGCAGGACCTCAAATGTAGTAATCTCCGGGTTACTACCGGTGCCACGTGCTAATGAGTACAAGAATAGAAGGATAGAGAGGATGAACACATGACTGGAAAATTGGTGTAGGAGGGAGAGCTTTAAATTCTTGAGGCATTGGGACCACTTCTGGGGGAGATGGGACCTGTACAAATCAGATAGGTTGCACCTCAACAAAGCCGGGACCAATATCCTCGCGGGGAGTTTTGCTAGTGCTGTTGGGGGGAGTTTAAATGAGCTTGGCAGGGGGCTGGGAACCTGAGAACGAATTCAAAAGAGCGGGAAGTAAAGCAGAAGTTGGATAGCAAGAATCTAGAAAGCGAATCTGTAAGTCAGAGGAAACAGGGCTTAGTGTGTAGTAAGCAGGGAGGTCTTCCTGTGCTGAATGGTATATACTTTAATGCAAGGAGTATCGCGAATAAGGCGGTTAGAAACATAGAAACAGAGAAAATAGGTGCAGGAGCAGGCCATTCAGCCCTTCTAGCCTGCACCGCCATTCAATGAGTTCATGGCTGAACATGCAACTTCAGTACCCCCTTCCTGCTTTCTCGCCATACCCCTTGATCCCCCTAGTAGTAAGGACTTCATCTAACTCCCTTTTGAATATATTTAGTGAATTGGCCTCAACAACTTTCTGTGGTAGAGAATTCCACAGGTTCACCACTCTCTGGGTGAAGAAGTTTCTCCTCATCTCGGTCCTAAATGGCAAACCCCTTATCCTTAGACTGTGACCCCTGGTTCTGGACTTCCCCAACATTGGGAACATTCTTCCTGCATCTAACCTGTCTAAACCCGTCAGAATTTTAAACGTTTCTATGAGGTCCCCTCTCATTCTTCTGAACTCCAGTGAATACAAGCCCAGTTGATCCAGTCTTTCTTGATATGTCAGTCCCGCCATCCCGGGAATCAGTCTGGTGAACCTTCGCTGCACTCTCTCAATAGCAAGAATGTCCTTCCTCAAGTTAGGGGACCAAAACTGTACACAATACTCCAGGTGTGGCCTTACCAAGGCCCTGTACAACTGTAGCAACACCTCCTGCCCTGTACTCAAATCCCCTCGCTATGAAGGTCAACATGCCATTTGCTTTCTTAACCGCCTGCTGTACCTGCATGCCAACCTTCAATGACTGATGTACCATGACACCCAGGTCTCGTTGCACCTTCCCTTTTCCTAATCTGTCACCATTCAGATAATAGTCTGTCTCTCTGTTTTTACCACCAAAGTGGATAAGCTCACATTTATCCACATTATACTTCATCTGCCATGCATTTGCCCACTCACCTAACCTATCCAAGTCACTCTGCAGCCTCACAGCATCCTCCTCGCAGCTCACACTGCCACCCAACTTAGTGTCATCCGCAAATTTGGAGATACTACATTTAATCCCCTCGTCTAAATCATTAATGTACAGTGTAAACAGCTGGGGTCCCAGCACAGAACCTTGCGGTACCCCACTAGTCACTGCCTGCCATTCTGAAAAGTCCCCATTTACTCCTACTCTTTGCTTCCTGTCTGACAACCAGTTCTCAATCCACGTCAGCACACTACCCCCAATCCCATGTGCTTTAACTTTGCACATTAATCTCTTGTGTGGGACCTTGTCGAAAGCCTTCTGAAAGTCCAAATATACCACATCAACTGGTTCTCCATTGTCCACTCTACTGGAAACATCCTCAAAAAATTCCAGAAGATTTGTCAAGCATGATTTCCCTTTCACAAATCCATGCTGACTTGGACCTATCATGTCACCTCTTTCCAAATGCGCTGCTATGACATCCTTAATAATTGATTCCATCATTTTACCCACTACTGAGGTCAGGCTGACCGGTCTATAATTCCCTGTTTTCTCTCTCCCTCCTTTTTTAAAAAGTGGGGTTACATTGGCTACCCTCCACTCGATAGGAACTGATCCAGAGTCAATGGAATGTTGGAAAATGACTGTCAATGCATCCGCTATTTCCAAGGCCACCTCCTGAAGTACTCTGGGATGCAGTCCATCAGGCCCTGGGGATTTATCGGCCTTCAATCCCATCAATTTCCCCAACACAATTTCCCGACTAATAAAGATTTCCCTCAGTTCCTCCTCCTTACTCGACCCTCTGACCCCTTTTATATCCGGAAGGTTGTTTGTGTCCTCCTTACTGAATACCGAACCAAAGTACTTGTTCAATTGGTCTGCCATTTCTTTGTTCCCCGTTATGATTTCCCCTGATTCTGACTGCAGGGGACCTACGTTTGTCTTTACTAACCTTTTTCTCCTTACATACCTATAGAAACTTTTGCAATCCGTCTTAATGTTCCCTGCAAGCTTCTTCTCGTACTCTATTTTCCCTGCCCTAATCAAACCCTTTGTCCTCTGCTGAGTTCTAAATTTCTCCCAGTCCCCGGGTTCGCTGCTATTTCTGGCCAATATGTATGCCACTTCCTTGGCTTTAATACTATCCCTGATTTCCCTTGATAGCCACGGTTGAGCCACCTTCCCTTTTTTATTTTTACGTCAGACAGGAATGTACAATTGTTGTATTCATCCATGCGGTCTCTAAATGTCTGCCATTGCCCATCCACAGTCAACCCCTTAAGTATCATTCGCCAATCTATCCTAGCCAATTCACGCCTCATACCTTCAAAGTTACCCTTCTTTAAGTTCTGGACCATGGTCTCTGAATTAACTGTTTCATTCTCCATCCTAATGCAGAATTCCACCATATTATTCACTGAGCTAAGAGCACAGGTAGACACTTGGGAGTATGCCATTATAGCCATTACAGAAACATGGCTGAAAGAGGGGCAGGTTTGGCAGATCAATATTCCTGGCTGCAGGATTTTTAGACAAGATAGAGAGGGGGGTAAAAAGGAGGGCGAGGTTGTGGTACTGATTAAAGAAACTATTACAGCGGTGAGGAGGGGTGATATGTTACACAGATCATCAAATGAGGCCATATAGGTCAAATTTAAAAATAAAAAAGGGGCGATCACACTGCTGGGCGTGTATTATAGACCCCCAACAGTGGGAGGGAGATAGAGGAGCAAATATGTAGGCAAATTACTGTGAAGTCTAAAAACCATGGGATAGTAATAGTAGGGGATTTTAATGATACAAATATTAATTGGGACAAATTTAGTGTGAAGTGTATAGAGAGTGTGGAATTCTTGAGATGAATTCAAGAGAATTTTTTTAGTCAGTATGTAGTACGCCCAATACAAGAGGGGGCAGTCTTGGATTTTGTTTTGAGGAATGAAGCTGGGCAGGTTAAAGGGGTATTAGTGGGGGAGCATTTGGGTGCTACTGACCATAATTCAGTCAGATTCAAGTTGGTTATGGATAAGGACAAGAATACGCCTGGAATAAAATTGGCAAAAAACTAATTTTGCTCAGTTAAGGAATGATTTGGCCACAGTGGACTGGAAACAGCTACTTTTGGATAAATCAGTGTCGGAAGAGTGGGAGGCATTCAAGGAGGAGATCTGGAAGGCTCAGGCCAAACATGTGCCCTTAAAGACAAAGGTTGGGAAAAATAATTCGAGAGCCCCCTGGATGTCTAAGGACTTACAGGGGAGGATTAAGAAAAAAGGGACGCTTATGTCCTATATCAACGGCTAAACACTTTAGCATCTTTAGAGGAATATAGAAAGTTAAGAGGCAAAATTAAAAAGGATACTAGGAATGCTAAGAGAGAGCATGAGAAATTCTTGGCCAGTAAAATTAAGGAAAACCCTAAGATGTTCCATAAATATATTAAGAGTAAGAGGGTAACTAAAGAACGCGTAGGGCCTATTAGAGACCATGAGGGTAAGCTTTGTGTGGAGGCGGAAGATGTTGGTAGGGTTCTTAACTTTGCATCTGTTTTAACAAAGGAAAGAGGTAATGCAGATACTGCTATGGAGGAGGAGTGTGATATTCTGGATGAAATAAATATAGTGAAAGAAACATAGAAACATAGAAAATAGGTGCAGGAGTAGGCCATTTAGCCCTTCAAGCCTGCACCACCATTCAATAAGATCATGGCTGATCATTCACCTCAGTACCCCTTTCCTGCTTTCTCTCCATACCCCTTGATCCCTTTAGCCGTAAGGGCCATATCTAACTCCCTCTTGAACATATCTAACGAACTAGCATCTGCAACTCTCTGCGGTAGAGAATTCCACAGGTTCACAATTCTCTGAGTGAAGAAGTCTTGGTCCTAAATGGCTTACCCCTTGTCCTTAGACTGTGACCCCTGGTTTTGGACTTCCCAACATCGGGAACATTCTTCCCGCATCTAACCTGTCCAGTCCCGTCAGAATTTTATATGTTTCTCTGAGATCCCATCTCATTCTTTTAAACTTCAGTGAATATAGGCCCAGTCGATCCAGTCTCTCCTCATATGTCAGTCCTGCCTTCCCGGGAATCAGTCTAGTGAACCTTCGCTGCACTCCCTCAATAGCAAGAACGTCCTTCCTCAGATTAGGAGACCAAAACTGAACACAATATTCCAGGTGAGGCCTCACCAAGGACCTGTACAACTGCAGTAAGACCTCCCTGCTCCTATACTCAAATCCCCGAGCTATGAAAGCCAACATGCCATTTGCCTTCTTTACCACCTGCTGTACCTGCATGCCAACTTTCAATGCCTGATATACCATGACACCCAGGTCTCGTTGCACCTCCCCTTTTCCTAATCTGCCGCCATTCAGATAATAGTCTGCCTTCATGTTTTTGCCACCAAAGTGGATAACCTCACATTTATCCACATTATACTGCATCTGCCATGCATTTGCCCATTCACCTAACCTGTCCAAGTCACCCTGCAGCCTCTTAGCATCCTCCTCACAGCTCACACTGCCACCCAGGTTAGTGTCATCTGCAAACTTGGAGATATTACACTCAATTCCTTCATCTAAATCATTAATGTATATTGTAAATAGCTGGGGTCCCAGCACTGAGCCCTGCGGCACCTCACTAGTCACTGCCTGCCATTCTGAAAAGGATCCATTTATCCCGAATCTCTGCTTCCTGTCTGCCAACCAGTTCTCTATCCACGTCAATACGTTACCCCCCAATACCATGTGCTTTAATCTTGCACACCAATCTCTTGTGTAGGACCTTGTCAAAAGCTTTTTGAAAATCCAAATGCAGCACATCCACTGGTTCTCCCTTGTCTACTCTACTTGTTGCATCCTCAAAAAATTCCAGAAGATTCGTCAAGCATGATTTCCCTTTCATAAATCTATGCTGACTTGGACCGATCCTGTCACTGCTTTCCAAATGCGCTGCTATTTCATCTTTAATAATTGATTCCAACATTTTCCCCACTATCGATGTCAGGCTAACTAGTCTATAATTCCCCATTTTCTCTCACCCTCCTTTTTTTAAAAGTGGTGTTACATTAGCTACCCTCCAGTCCATAGGAACTGATCCAGAGTTGATAGACTGTTGGAAAATTATCACCAATGCATCCACTATTTCTAGGGCCACTTCCTTAAGTACTCTGGGATGCAGACTATCAGGCCCTGGGGATTTATCGCCCTTCAATCCCATCAATTTCCCTAACACAATTTCCTGACTAATTAAGGATTTCCTTCAGTTTCTCCTTCCCGCTAGATCCTCAGTCCCCTAGTATTTCCGAAAGGTTATTTGTGTCTTCCTTCATGAAGACAGAACCAAACTATTTGTTCAATTGGTCTGCATTTCTCTGTTCCCCATTATAAATTCACCTGCTTCTGACTGCAAGGGACCTACGTTTGTCTTCACTAATCTCTTTCTCTTCACATATCTATAGAAGCTTTTGCAGTCAGTTTTTATGTTCCCGGCAAGCTTCCTCTCAACTCTACTTTCCCCCTCCTCCTCCTGTACTATGTGGGAAGTCAAGGACGCTTCTGGTGTCCCTGATGACTATGTGTGCGGGAAGTGTATCCACCTCCAGCTCCTGACGGACCGCATTGCGGCACTGGAGCTGCGGGTTGATTCACTCTGGTGCATCCACGATGCTGAGAATGACGTGAATAGCACGTTTAGCAAGTTGGGCTCACCGCAGGCAAAGGATACACAGCCAGATAGTAAATGGGTGACCAACAGGAAGAGCAGTGCAAGAAAGGTAGTGCAGGGTCCCCTGCAAAACAGATACACCACTTTGGGTACTGTTGAGGGGGATGACTCATCAGGGGGGAGCAGCAGCAGCCAAGTTCATGGCACCGTGGGTGACTCTGCTGCACAGGAGGGCAGGAAAAAGAGTGGGAGAGCGATAGTGATAGGGGATTCGATTGTAAGGGGAATAGATAGGCATTTCTGCGGCCGCAACTGAGGCTCCAGGATGGTATGTTGCCTCACTGGTGCAAGGGTCAAGGATGTCTCGAAGCGGGTGCAGGACATTCTGAAAAGGGAGGGTGAACAGCCAGTTGTTGTGGTGCACATAGGTAACAACGATATAGGTAAACAACTGGATGAGGTCTGACAAGACGAATTTAGGGAGCTAGGAACTAAATTAAAAAGTAGGACATCAAAAGTAGTAATCTCAGGATTGCTAGCAGTGTCACGTGCTCGTCAGAGTAGGAATCACAGGAAAGCTCAGATGAATACGTGGCTTGATGAGTGGTGCAAAAGGGAGGGATTCAAATTCCTGGGACATTGGAACCGGTTCTGGGTGAGGTGGGACCGGTACAAACCGGACGGTCTGCACCTGGGCAGGACTGGAACCAATATCCGAGGGGGAGTGTTTGCAAGTGCTGTTGGGGAGGAGTTAAACTAACATGGCAGGGGGATGGGAACCTATGCAGGGAGACAGAGGGAAATAAAATGGAGGCAGAAGCAAAAGATAGAAAGGAGAATAGTAAAAGTGGAGGGCAGAGAAACCCAAGGCAAAAAACAAAAAGGGCCACATTATCGCAAAATTCGAAAAAGACAAGCCTGAAGGCTCTGTGCCTCAATGCGAGGAGTATTCAGAATAAGGTGGACGAATTAACTGTGCAGACAGCAGGTAACGGGTATGATGTAATTGGCATCACGGATACATGGCTCCAGGGTGACCAAGGCTGGGAACTCAGCATCCAGGGGTATTCAACATTTAGGAAGGATAGGCAGAGAGGAAAAGGAGGCAGGGTGGCGTTGCTGGTTAAAGAGGAAATTAATGCAATAGTAAGGAGGGACATGAGCCTTGACGATGTAGAATCGGTATGGGTGGAACTGCGGAGTACCAAAGGGCAGAAAACGATAGTGGGAGTTGTGTACAGACCACCAAACAGTAGTAGTCAGGTTGGGGACAGCATCAAACAAGAAATAAGTGATGTGCGGAAAAAGGTACAGCAGTTATCATGGGCGACTTTAATCTACATATTGATTGGGCTAACCAAACTGGTAGCAATGCAGTGGAGGAGGATTTCCTGGAGTGTATTAGGGATAGTTTTCTAGACCAATATGTCTAGAGAGCTGGCCATCCTAGATTGGGTAATGTGTAATGAGAAGTGAATAATTAGCAATCTTGTTGTGCGAGGCCCCTTGGGGAAGAGTGACCATAATATGGTAGAATTCTTTATTAAGATGGAGAGTGACACAGTTAATTCCGAAACTAGGGTCCTGAACTTAAGGAAAGGTAACTTCGACAGTATGAGGCGTGAATTGGCTAGAATAGACTGGCAAAGGATACTTAAAGGGTTGACGGTGGATAAGCAATGGCAAACATTTAAAGATCACATGGATGAACTTCAGCAATTGTACATCCCTGTCTGGAGTAAAATTAAAATGGGGAAGGTGGCTCAACCGTGGCTAACAAGGGAAATTAAGGATAGTGTTAAAACCAAGGAAGAGGCATATAAATTGGCTAGAAAAAGCAACAAACCTGAGGACTGGGAGAAATTTAGAATTCAACAGAGGAGGACTAAGGGTTTAATTAAGAGGGGGAAAATAGAGTACGAGAGGAAGCTTGCAGGGAACATAAAAACTGACTGCAAAAGCTTCTATAAATATGTGAAGAGAAAAAGATTAGTGAAGACAAACTTAGGTCCCTTGCAGTTGGATTCAGGTGAATTTATAATGGAGAACAAAGAAATGGCAGACCAATTGAACAAATACTTTGGTTCTGTCTTCACGAATGAAGACACAAATAACCTTCCGAATGTACTAGGGGACAGTGGGTCTAGTGAGAAGGAGGAACTGAAGGATATCCTTATAAAGCAGGAAATTGTGTTCAGGAAATTGATGGGATTGAAGCCCGATAAATCACCCGGGCCTGATAGTCTGCATCCCAGAGTACTTAAGGAAATGGCCCTAGAAATAGTGGATGCATTGGTGATCATTTTCCAACAATCTATCGACTCTGGATCAGTTCCTATGGACTGGAGGGTAGCTAATGTAACACCACTTTTTAAAAAAGGGAGGGAGAGAGAAAACAGGTAATTATAGACCGGTTAGCCTGACATCAGTAGTGGGGAAAATGTTGGAATCAATCATTAAGGATGAAATAGCAGCGCATTTGGAAAGCAGTGATAGGATCAGTCCAAGTCAGCATGGATTTATGAAAGGGAAATCATGCTTGACGAATCTTCTGGAATTTTTTGAGGATATAACTAGCAGAGTGGACAAGGGAGAACCAGTGGATGTGGTGTGTTTAGAATTTCAAAAGGCTTTTGACAAGGTCCCGCACAAGAGATTGGTGTGCAAAATCAAAGCGCAAGGTATTGGGGGTAATGTACTGACGTGGATAGAGAACTGGTTGGCAGACAGAAAGCAGAGAGTCGGGATAAATGGGTCATTTTCAGAATGGCAGGCAGTGACTCGTGGAGTGCCGCAGGGCTCAGTGCTGGGACCCCAGCTCTTTACAATATACATTAATGATTTAGATGAAGGAATTGAGTGTAATATCTCCAAGTTTGCAGATGACACTAAACTGGGTGGCAATGTGAGCTGTGAGGAGGACGCTAAGAGGCTTCAGGGTGACTTGGACAGGTTAGGTGAGTGGGCAAATGAATGGCAGATGCAGTATAATGTGGATAAATGTGAGATTATCCATTTTGGGGGCAAAAACACGAAGGCAGAATATTATCTGAATGGCAGCAGATTAGAAAAAGGGAAGGTGCAACGAGACCTGGGTGTCTTGGTTCATCAATCATTGAAAGTTGGCATGCAGGTACAGCAGGCGGTGAAGAAGGCAAATGGTATGTTGGCCTTCATAGCTAGGGGATTTGAGTATAGGAGCAGGGAGGTCTTACTGCAGTTGTACAGGGCCTTAGTGAGGCCTCACCTGGAATATTGTGTTCAGATTTGGTCTCCTAATCTGAGGAAGGATGTTCTTGCTATTGAGGGAGTGCAGCGACGGTTCACCAGACTGATTCCAGGAATGGCTGGACTGTCATATGAGGAGAGACTGGATCAACTGGGCCTTTAGTCACTGGAGTTTAGAAGGATGAGAGGGGATCTCATAGAAACATATAAGATTCTGATGGGACTGGACAGGTTAGATGCGGGAAGAATGTTCCCGATGTTGGGGAAATCCAGAACCAGGGGACATAGTCTTAGGATAAGAGGTAGGCCATTTAGGACTGAGATGAGGAGAAAATTCTTCACTCAGAGAGTTGTTAACCTGTGGAATTCCCTGCTGCAGAGAGTTGTTGATGCCAGTTCATTGGATATATTCAAGAGGGAGTTAGATATGGCCCTTGCGGCTAAAGGGATCAAGGGGTATGGAGAGAAAGCAGGAAAGGGGTACTGAGGGAATGATCAGCCATGATCTTATTGAATGGCAGTGCAGGCTCGAAGAAATGAATGGCCTACTCCTGCACCTATTTTCTATGTTTCTGTGTTTCTATGTTAATTAAACCCTTTGTCCTCCTCTGCTGGATTCTAAATATCCCCCAGTCCTCAGGTTTGCTGCTTTTTCTGGCCAATTTATATGCCTCTTCCCTGGATTTAACATTATCCTTAATTTCCCTTGTTAGCCACGGTTGAGCCACCTTCCCCGTTTTATTTTTACTCCAGACAGCGATGTACAATTGTTGAAGTTCATCCATGTGATATTTAAATGTCTGCCATTGCCTATCCACTGTCAACCCTTTAAGTATCAATCGCCAGTCTATTCTCGTCAATTCATGTCTCATAGCATCAAAGTTCCCTTTCCTTAAGTTCAGGACCCTAGTCTCTGAATTAACTATGTCACTCTCCATCTTAATAAAGAATTCTACCAGATTATGGTCACTCTTCCCCAAGGGGCCTCGCACAACAAGATTGCTAATTAGTCCTTTCTCATTGCACATCGCCCAGTCTAGGATGGCCAGCTCTCTAGTTGGTTCCTCAACATATTGGTCTAGAAAACCATCCCTAATACATTCCAGGAAATCCTCCTCCACCGTATTGCTACCAGTTTGGTTAGCCCAATCTATATGTAGATTAAAGTCGCCCATGATAACTGCCATACCTTTATTGCACGCATCCCTAATTTCTTGTTTGACGCTATCCCCAACCTGACTACTACTGTTTGGTGGTCTATACACAACTCCCACTATTGTTTTCTGCCCGTTGGTATTCCGCAGCTGTACCCATACAGATTCCATATCATCGAAGCTAATGTCCTTCCTTACTATTGCGTTAATTTCCTCTTTAACCAGCAATGCTACCCCACCTCCTTTTCCTTTCTGTCTATCCTTCCTGAATGTTGAATACCCCTGGATGTTGAGTTCCCAGCCTTGGTCACCCTGGAGCCATGTCTCCGTAATCCCAATTATATCATCTTCGTTAATAGCTGCCTGTGCAGTTAATTCATCCACCTTATTATGAATACTCCTCGCATTGAGGCACAGAGCCTTCAGGCTTGTCTTTTTAGCACACTTTTTCCCCTTAGAATTTTGCTGTAATGTGGCCCTTTTTGATTTTTGCCTTGGGTTTCTCTGTGCTCCACTTTTACTTTTCTTCTTTCTATCTTTTGCTTCTACCCCCATTTTATTTCCCTCTGTCTCCCTGCATAGATTCCCATCCTCCTGCCATATTAGTTTAACTCCTCCCCAGCAGCACGAGCAAACACTCCCCCTTGGACATTGGTTCCGGTTCTGCCCAGGTGCAGACCGTCCAGTTTGTACTGGTCCCACCTCCCCCAGAACCGGTTCCAATGTCCCAGGAATTTGAATCCCTTCCTCCTGCACCACTCCTCAAGCCACGTATTCATCTGAGCTATCCTGCGATTTCTACTAGAGAGGAAGTATTAAGGGGTTTAGCAGCTTTGAAAGTAGGTAAGTCCCCAGGCCAGATGAAATGCATCCCAGGCTGTTGAGCGAAGTAAAAGAGGAAATAGCAGAGGCCTTGACCATCATTTTCCAGTCCTCTTTGGATATGGGCATGGTGCCGGAGGATTGGAGGACTGCTAATGTAGTACCCTTGTTTAAGAAGTGAAAATGGGATAGGCCGAGTAATTACAGGCTTGTCAGCCTAACCTCAGTGGTGGGAAAACTATTGGAAAAAATCCTGAAAGACAGGATAAATCTGCATTTGGATTGGCAAGGATTAATTAGGGACAGTCAGCACGGATTTGTTAAGGGAAGATCGTGTTTGACTAACCTGAATGATTTAGATTTGAATATAGGGAGTATGATTAAGAAGTTTGCAGACAACACTAAAATTGGCTGTGTGATTGATAATGAAGAGGAAAGTCATGGCCTGCAGGAGGATATCAATCTACTGGTCAGGTGGGCAGAGCAGTGGCAAATGGAATTTAATTCAGAGAAGTGTGAGGTGATACACTTTGGGAGGTCTAATAAGGAAAGGGTATACACATTAAGCGGTAGGCCACTTAATAGTGTAGATGAAAAAAGGGACCTTGGAGTGCTTGTCCACAGATCCCTGATAGTAGCAGGCCAGGTGGATAAGGTGGTTAAGAAGGCATACGGAATGCTTGCCTTTATTGGCCGAGCCATAGAATATAAGAGCAGGGAGGTTATGCTTAAATTGTATAATACTTTGCTTAGGCCATAGCTGGAGTACTGCATGCAGTTCTGGTCGCCGTATTATAGGAAGGATGTGCTTGCACTAGAGATGGTGCAGAGGAGATTCACTAGGATGCTGTCTGGAATGGAGAATCTTAGTTATGAGGACAGATTGGATAGGCTGGGTTTGTTCTCATTGGAACAGAGGAGGTTGAGAGACCTCATCGAGGTGTATAAAATATTGAGGGGCCTGGATACAGTGGATAGTAAGGGTCTATTGCCATTGGTGGAAGGGTCTAGTACGAGGGGGCATAGTTTTAAGGTGGTTGGTGGAAGGTTTAGAGGGGATTTGAGGGGGGGTTTCTTTACGCAGAGGGTTGTGGGGATCTGGAACTCGCTGCCTGGAAGAGTGGTGGATGCAGAAACCCTCAGCACTTTTAAGAGATGGTTAGATGGGCACTTGAAGTGCCATAACCTGCAGGGTTACGGACCTAGAGCTGGTAATTGGGATTAGACTGGATGACCTTTTGTTGGACGGCGCAGATATAATGGTAAGTACTGCAGGGAATAGAATACAGCCAGGGTGATCTGCTGGACTAGTTTTGATCGCCTGGATAGGTCGGAGAGGAATTTTCCCAGATTTTTTTCTCCCTATATATATTCCAGTGAAAAAGAAGGGCGGTAAGGGAAGGGACAACCAGCCGTGGATAACCAAGGAAATAAAGGAGAGTATCAAATTAAAAACCAATGCGTATAAGGTGGCCAAGATTAGTGGGAAACTAAAAGATTGGGAAAATTTTAAACGACAGCAAAGAATGACTAAGAAAGCAATAAAGAAAGGAAAGATAGATTATGAAAGTAAACTTGCGCAAAACATAAAAACAGATAGTAAAAGCTTTTACCGATATATAAAACGGAAAAGAGTGACGAAAGTAAATGTTGGTCCCTTAGAAGATGAGAAGGGGAATTTAATAATGGGAAATGTGGAAATGGCTGAGACCTTAAACAATTATTTTGCTTCTGTCTTCACAGTGGAAGACACAAAAACCATGCCACAAATTGCTGGTCACGGGAATGTGGGAAGGGAGGACCTTGAGACAATCACTATCACTAGGGAGGTAGTGCTGGACAGGCTAATGGGACTCAAGGTAGACAAGTCACCTGGTCCTGATGAAATGCATCCCAGGGTATTAAAAGAGATGGCGGAAGTTATAGCAGATGCATTTGTTATAATCTACCAAAATTCTCTGGAATCTGGGGAGGTACCATCGGATTGGAAAGCAGCTAATGTAACGCCTCTGTTTAAAAAAGGGGGCAGACAAAAGGCAGGTAACTATAGGCCGGTTAGTTTAACATCTGTAGTGGGGAAAATGCTTGAAGCTATCATTAAGGAAGAAATAGCGGGACATCTAGATAGGAATAATGCAATCAAGCAGACGCAACATGGATTCATGAAGGGGAAATCATGTTTAACTAATTTACTGGAATTCTTTGAGGATATAACGAGCATGGTGGATAGAGGTGTACCGATGGATGTGGTGTATTTGGATTTCCAAAAGGCATTCGATAAGGTGCCACACAAAAGGTTACTGCAGAAGATAAAGGTACGCGGAGTCAGAGGAAATGTGTTAGCATGGATCGAGAATTGGCTAACTAACAGAAAACAGAGAGTCGGGATAAATGGTTGGCAATCGGTGGTTAGTGGTGTGCCACAGGGATGGGTGCTGGGACCACAACTGTTTACAATATACATAGATGACCTGGAAGAGGAGACAGAGTGTAGTGTAACAAAATTTGCAGATGACACAAAGATTAGTGGGAAAGCGGGTTGTGTAGAGGACACAGAGAGGCTGCAAAGAGATTTAGATAGGTTAAGTGAATGGGCTAAGGTTTGGCAGATGGAATACAATGTTGGAAAATGTGAGGTCATCCACCTTGGGAAAAAAAACAGTAAAAGGGAATATTATTTGAACGGGGAGAAATTACAACATGCTGCGGTGCAGAGGGACCTTGGGGTCCTTGTACATGAATCCTAAAAAGTTATTTTTCAGGTGCAGCAGGTAATCAGGAAGGTGAATGGAATGTTGGCCTTCATTGCGAGAGGGATGGAATACAAAAGCAGGGAGGTCCTGCTGCAACTGTACAGGGTATTGGTGAGGCCGCACCTGGAGTACTGCATGCAGTTTTGGTCACCTTACTTAAGGAAGGATATACTAGCTTTGGAGGGGATACAGGGACGATTCACTAGGCTGATTCCAGAGATGAGGGGGTTACCTTATGATGATAGATTGAGTAGACTGGGTCTTTACTCGTTGGAGTTCAGAAGGATGAGGGGTGATCTTATAGAAACATTTAAAATAATGAAAGGGATAGATAAGATAGAGGCAGAGAGGTTGTTTCCACTGGTCGGGGAGACTAGAACTAGGGGGCACAGCCTCAAAATACGGGGGAGCCAATTTAAAACCGAGTTGAGAAGGAATTTCTTCTCCCAGAGGGATGTGAATCTGTGGAATTCTCTGCCCAAGGAAGCAGTTGAGGCTAGCTCATTGAATGTATTCAAATCACAGAAAGATAGATTTTTAACTAATAAGGGAATTAAGGATTATGGGGAGCGGGCGGGTAAGTGGAGCTGAGTCCACGGCCAGATCAGCCATGATCTTGTTGAATGGCGGAGCAGGCTCGAGGGGCTAGATGGCCTACTCCTGTTCCTAATTCTTATGTTCTTATGTTCTTAAATTGGCCTGGGTTTTTATCTGGTTTTTGCCTCTCCCAGGAGATCACAGGGTTCCGGTTGGGGTGGAGTGTAGAATGTTTCAGTATAAGGGGCGTCGCAGTTGTGTGAGGCAGACTGGTTGGGCTGGGTGCTCTTTGCCTTTCTGTCATTGTTCATAGGTTTATATGTAACCTTTAGGGCTGCTGACCGAGGGCTGTGTGGCTCTTTATCGGCCGGCGCGGACACGATGGGCCGGAATGGCCTCCTTTTGCGCTGTAAATTTCTATGTTTCTATATTTATATATTTCTAATTTTAAGATTGTACCACCTTGTTCTGGATTTCCCCACCACCCCATTGAATCCTTTAATCACCCCTCTGTCCTCGAAACTCGAGGCAATACAGGCCCAGCTCCTCAAACTTTAATATACATAACAGGAATAATGCAGATGGTCCATCCAGCCTGTGCCGTACAGTAACTAACCACTATGACCCCCAATCTTTCCTCATGTAAGCTACCTCCCACCAGTAAATTCCTGGGATGTCAAACGAAACCAGAATGGCCCACATCTTGCTGGAGGGGGGCATCCCGCGGCCAACGCCATTAGTTCCACTTTTTCTTGCATCCTTAAGCGAGAACATTTTTGCCCTGGAAGTGCAAGCTGATGATGGCGCGGTGAGGGCAATGGGGCATTGGCCTGGTGGGGTAGCAGAAGTGAGGGAAAAAGAAAAAAAAGACTTGCATTTATATAGCGCCTTTCATGACCACCGGACATCTCAAAGCACTTTACAACCAATGAAGTACTTTTGGAGTGTAGTCACCATTGACCAAAAACTTAACTGGACCAACCACATAAATACTGTGGCTACAAGAGCAGGTCAGAGGCTGGGTATTCTGCAGTGAGTGTCTCACCTTCTGACTCCCAAAGCCTTTCCACCATCTACAAGGCACAAGTCAGGATTGTGATGGAATACTCTCCACTTGCCTAGATGAGTGCAGCTCCAACAACACTCAAGAAGCTCAACACCATCCAGGACAAAGCAGCCCGCTTGATTGGCATCCCATCCACCGCCTTAAACATTCACTCCCTCCACCACTGGTGCACCGTGGCTGTAGTATGCACAATCTACAAGATGCACTGCAGCAACTTATCACAGCTTTTTCTGCAGCACCCCCCAAAACCACGATCTCTACCACCTAGAAGGGCAAGGGTAGCAGGCGCATGGGAACACCACCACCTCCACGTTCCCCTCCAAGTTACACACCATCCTGATTTGGAAATATATTGGCCATTCCTTCATTGTCACTGGGTCAACACCCTACAATGGCCTACCTAACAGCACTGTGATTGTGCCTTCACCGCACTGCAGTGGTTCAAGAAGGCAGCTCATCACCACCTGCTTAAGGGCAATTAGGGATGGGCAATAAATGCCGGCCTTGCCAGTGACGCTCACATCCTGCAAATGATTGTAAAACAATATTTCTAACATTCATTCTTTGTCCATGCAAAAACTATTGAGGCCCTTATCAGGCAATCGGAAAGAGTCTCATGAATGGCTTGGTTCAATGTTACATTTGTTAATGATTAATTTGTTTATATCTATGACAATGACTGGCCTATAATTGGCTGTGGATTGTATTCCATTGACTGAGATTAAGTCAATTTCTGCTGTTTATTCCTGTTCTACAGGGACTCACAAGCCAATATGTTCTGATTATGACTTCATAAGTATACTAGTTCAACAAAGGATCCGTCAATTATCTGCCAGTGTCCCAACCCATCAATAACTACCGACACTTTTTGTGCTGTCAGCTGTGGCTCAGTGGACAGCACTCTCGCCTCTGAGTCAGAAGGTTGTGGGTTCAAGTCCTACCCCAGAGACTTAAGCACATAATCCAGGCTGAAACTCCCTGTGCAGTGTTAAGGGGACGCTGCACTGTCGGAGGTGCCATCTTTCGGATGAGATGTTAAACCGACATCCTGTCTGCCTTCTCAGATGGACGTAAAATATCCCACAGCAGGGGAGTTCTCCCCAGTGTCCTGGCCAATATTTATCCCTCAACCAGCATCACTAAAATAGATTATCACACTGCTGTTTGTGGGATCTTGCTGTCTGCAAATTGCCTGCTGCATCTCACAAGAACATAAGAATTAGGTGCAGGAGTAGGGCATCGGCCCCTTGAGCCTGCTCTGCCATTCAATAAGATCATGGCTGATCTTCTACCTCAACTCCACTTTCCTGCACAATTCCCATATCCCTTGATTCCCTTAATATTCAAAAATCTATCCATCTCTGTCTTGAATATACTCAATGACTGAGCAGCCACAGACTTCTGGGGCAGAGAATTCCAAAGATTTACCACCCTCTGAGTCTCATCTCAGTCTTAAATGGCCGACCCCTTATTCTGAGACTGACCCCTGGTTCTAGACTCCCCAGCCAGGGTAAACATCTACCCCGTCAATCCATGAGAATTTTGTATGTTTCAATGAGATCACCTCTCATTCTTCTAAACTCTAGAGAATAGGCCTAGTCTACTCAATCTCTCGTCATAGGACAATCCCCCCATCCCAGGAATCAGTCTGGTGAACCTTTGTTGCACTCCCTCTGTGGCAAGTATATCCTTCCTTAGGTAAAGAGACCAAAACTGTACACAATACACCAGGTGTGTTCTCACCGGGGCCCTATATAATTGCAGGAAGCCATCTTGGGCTAGAATTTCGGTTTTCAGCAAAATCGGTAGTTTTATGCCAAAATTACTGTTTTCGCTTCGCTATTGTTTTTAGGCACACTTTTTGGCCTATAATTTGCGCATCGATAAAAATCGGCGTTGCACGAGGATTCATAGCGTAAACCGCAAATGTCGTTAACTTTAGTCTGGGGTCGCTAGCGCTGCAAGAGAGGCCTTGGGAGGGGGGAAAGACAAAAAAATTGCCTACTAAATCGCTGAAAAATAATTAAAAAATAACAACTTTAACTGACCTTTTTTGCAGGTCTTCATACTTACCGCTGCTGGCAGGGCTGCACCGCATGTTTGACCTGTCAGTATTCTGGGCGCAGAATACGGGTCCCGAGATTGAGCCAAAAATCGATCACAAGCGCTATTTGCTGTAATGCACATTGGCGCTCCGCTCCCTGACGGTACGTGGAATCGCCACTGGAAAAAGGTGCCCGAAGATCCCGCCTACCGAGATTTCACCGCAGAGGGTCAAATCGCGGTGAAAACCCGATCACAAAGTCGGCGAAATTCTAGCCGCTTTACTCTTATACTCAAATCCTCTTGTAATAAAGGCCAACATGCCATTAGCTTTCTTAATTGCTTGCTGTACCTGCATGTTAACTTTCACACAAGGCCATCCAGGTCCTTCTGAACACCAACATTTCCCAATCCCTCAAGGTTTAAAAAATACGCTGTTTTTCTATTTTTCCTACCAAAGTGGATAACTTCACATTTCTCCACATTATATTCCATTTGCCATGTTCTTGCCCATTCACTTAGCCTGTCTATTTCCCCTTGAAGCCTCTTTGCATCCTCCTCGCAATTTACATTCCCACCGAGCTTTGCATCATCAGCAAACTTAGATATATTATATTTGGTCCCCTTGTCCAAATAATTGATATAGATTGTGAATAGCTGGGGCCCCAGCACCAATCCTTGCGGTACCCCACTAGCTACAGTCTGCCAACCCGAAACTGACCCGTTTATTCCTATTCTCTGTTTTCTATCCGTTAACCAATCCTCAATCCATGCTGGTATATTACCACCAATCCCATGAGCCCTAATTTTGTTTCATAATCTCTTGTGTGGCACCTTATCAAATGCCTTCTGATAAGGTGCCACACAAGAGATTATGAAACAAAATTATTTACTGGTTCCCCCTTATCTATTCTGCTTGTTACAACCTCAAAAACTCTAACAAATTTGTCAAACATGATTTCCCTTTCATAAAACCATGTTGACTCTGCCCAATCCAATTATTATTTGCTAAGTGCCCTGTTACCACGTTTTTAATATATATTTCCGACATCACAGCAGTACTTCATTAGCTGTGAAGCTCAGTGGGATGTTCTGAGGTGGTGAAAGGCGCCATATAAATGCTATCTGTCCTTTACTGCCTGAGTCAGTTAACCTCCTGACATGACAGGGGACTGCTGTGAAAGTCTGCTGTGCAATTTCTCAGGCAACATCGGTGATTGTTGAGAGGCAAAATCAGAAGAAATGCGAAGAGTGTGACTGAAACCTGCAGATCACAGTTATGCAAAGAGCCGCACATTGTGAAAAGTGCATTTTATCTCCATAGGACCCAGTCCCCTCCTCCCTCCCTCCCCTTCCCCCTCCCTCCTAATATCTTCCCCTCCCTCCCTCCCCTTCCCCCTCCCTCCTAATCTCTTCCCCTCCCTCCCTCCCCTTCCCCCTCCCTCCTAATCTCTTCCCCTCCCTCCCTCCCCTTCCTCCTCCCTCCTGATCACTTCCCCTCCCTCTCTCACCTCCCTCCTGATCTCTTCCCCTCCCCTTCCCCCTCCTGCCTGATCTCTTCCCCTCTCCTTCCCCCTCCATCAATCTCGTCCTTTCCCCCCTCCCCTTCCCATTCCTTCCTAATTTCTTCCCCTCCCTCCCTCCCCTTCCCCCTTCCTCCTGATCACTTTCTCTCCCTCCCTGTGCTGCTGATCACTTCCCCACCTCTTTCCCGCATTACAACAGTCACCACACTCCAAAAGTACTTCATTCTCTGTAAAGCTCTTGAGACATCCAGTGGTCGTGAAAGGCGCTTTATAAATGCAAGTCTTTCTTTCTTTCTCTCCCAATCGCCCACCTCCCGATCGTTCCCTGCGCCCAGTTCCTGGCAGTTTCTAGCCCATAGCACGAAGTATGATGAACAAGAGATAAAATAACATTTCTCACAGTATTTCTCTGTTTTGATTCATGTTAACATTCAGTCCCCCTCCCCTCTTGTAATCACTGCCCGCCCTCCCCAACCCCCAAACCCCGGCTTGGTGCTAAGGTTCCACCAAGTGCCTTCTGGTACATTCTGCTTGGCTCTTTCACTGCACAGAACCCAAACTTATTTGAATACGGTTTGTGCTGATTTGCCAATGCCCACAAGGTTTGAGCTGAAGTTTAATGACAGGAACAATCAGCGGGGTGGCGAGCAAAGTCACTTCTGCCACATTTCACTTTGCCTGCCAGCGTTAAGCACAAAAAAAAATCATTGAAGCTGCTGCCAGCAGGTGGTGATCCATGAAACCCACACTGAAAAACTCTTTGACAAGATATCTCTGGATACAGAGTTAGGAACTGGGGCCACGCAGGGAGTGCGAAGAATTCCTGGGAGTTATTCAAGAATCATTCAATCATACAGGAATATGGAATGAAGAATATTGGCCCAGACATTGGTGGCGCGCGCCTAATTTTCGGGCATTCGACATGGCGGGCTCTGCACACTCATTACGCGCCAGAAGTGCGTTGCCCGCCATTTTGGCGAAGGCAGTAAAAGAGGCGTCCGGAGCCTGTACCTGAATCAAGCATTGGGACTTTTGCATATGCAAATAGGGGGCAGGATGCCTGTTTCAGGTCTTCTGTGCAAATGTGGGCTGCCCTGAACACAGCTGGTATCAGGTCCCTCTTCCGATCCCATAACCCCTCTCCCACTCCCTCTCCCCTAACCCCTCTCCCAGTCCCTCTCCCCTAACCCCTCTCCCAATTCCCCTCCCATAACCCCTCTCCCAGTCTCCCTCCCCTAACCCCTCTCCCAGTCTCCCTTCCCTAACCCCTCTTCCAGTCCCTCTCCCCTAACCCCTCTCCCAATCCCCCTCCCATAACCGCTCTCCCAGTCTCCCTCCCCTAACCCCTCTCCCAGTCTCCCTCCTCTAACCCTCTCCCGCTCCCCCTCCCATAACCCCTCTCCCAGTCTCCCTCCCCTTACCCCACTCCCAGTCTCCCTCCCCAACCCCGCTCCCAGTTCCCCTCCCATAACCCCTCTCCCAGTCCCCCTCCCCAACCCCTCTCCCAGTCTCCCTCCCCTAACCCCTCTCCCAGTCCCCCTCCCATAACCCCTCTCCCAGACCCCCTCCCATAACCCCTCTCCCAGTCCCCTTCCCCACTCCCAATCCTGTCTCCTCTCCCAGTTCCCTTCCTGCTCTCCCACTCCCCTAACCCCTCTCCCAATCTTCCTCCCCGCTCCTGGTCTCCCAACCCCCTCCACCTCCCGATCCCCAGTCTCCTCTCCCTCTCTGCTCCCGGTCCCCCATCCCCCTCCTCCCCTCCCAATCCCCCCTCCAAATCCCCTGTCCCCCCTCCCAATCCCCAGTCTGCTGTCCCGATCCCCTGTCCCCTGTCTCGATCCCCTGAACCCTCGATCCCCTGTCCCCTAACCCCCGATATCCCTTGCCGTGTTCCTAGTCCCCTTCCCATCCCAGTGCCCATCCCCTCCCCCGATCATTCCCTTCCCACCCCGCCAGCCGGATACCCTCCTCCCTCCCAAATGTTCCAAATCATAAATATTCAGTCTGCTGCGATAATGACCTTGAGTTCTAAAGTACAAAAGGCTCTCTTGTCCAGTTTCAACAATATAGGGGGATTGGATTGAGAGAACGTTACGACATGGGGGAAAGAATCTCTCTGGACAGGTGAATTAAGATGGGCCGAATGGCTTTGCTCACCTGCAATTATCATGTGACATGGTGATCTCATTGCTTGCTGCAGATCTGATTGGACGGCAGCAGTACCATAGTGCTTTAGGAGCAGAGATAAGCTGAGTATCTCTCGGGGTGATTCCGTGTGCAACTGGTAATAGATTTGCCAGAAGCAGGCAGGGCCTAGCAGCCATAGGAAGCAGCAAACATGGCCAAGCCAGTTGCTACAGGCCCACCTGAATCCCAGTAGCCTCCCACTGAAACCAGCAGCCAGCCAGAAGGCTAGCTCCTTCCACGAGGGAACCATTTAGAGAAGGTTGGACGGATACACCAGCACTAAGGGGAAGCACCATGGGAATCCACACATGATGTCATTCAAAGTATGGTCATAAATTAGCTGCACTGTATTTGAACTTTGATCAGAGAGTTTGTTTCTTGATTATAAGAACAAGCAAAGGACAGGCCTGGACTGTGACTGAGGAGGCTCAGAGGACTGTGTTATTAAAAGAGCTTTGACCCTGTATTTTGTGGTAACCAATGGACAAGAGGGTTCATTCAAAAGAAACAGCTCAGACATTCGGCTCGATTTCTGGTGCGACAACCTCCTGGCTGCACTGGTGTTTCTGCATCTGAGCCTCTGTCAGTGTAGTGTATTTGTTTCAAAGGTTCTTTGCTTAAGAATTCAGAGCAACACATTGCTTTTAAGAACTAGTTAGTTTATTAACCAAAGGGTTAACAATCACACTACACATTACCAGTTCATCCACCAGGCTCACAACCACCTACCTCATTGTGGATCCCCCGAACTCAACTGGCTAGGGCTTGGAGATCAGCCAGGATCTCATTGAATGGCAGAACAGGCTCGAGGGGCAGAATGGCCTCCTCCTGTTCCAATGACCCACAAGGAAGCTGTCCTGTAAAGTATTGCCTTATCTGCCCAGACATCTGAAGTCCTGCTTCAAGGAGCCAATAGTTGCTCAGTAATGATCCTGATGGGTGAATGGTCCTTGTTGTATCTGTCGTCTACCTCTCTCTATGATTGACGCAAGAGTATCATTAACCAGGGCAGTAGCCTTGTTTTCCAACATATCGATCTAAACCCCCTCGGCCTTCACATAAGAATGAAACACTTTGCATTTCTATAGCGCCGTTCACGTCTCCAGGACATCCCGAAGAGTTTTACAGCCAATGAAGTACTTTTGAAATGCAGTCACTGTTGTAATGTAAGAACACGGCACACAATGTTTCACACAGCTTGGCCCCACAAACAGCAATGAGATAAATGACTAGTTCATCTATTTTTGGTAGTGTTGGTTGAAGGATAAATGTTGGCCAGGACACCAGGAGAACATCCCTGCTCTTCCCCGGAATAGTGCTGTGGGATCTTCTACATCCACTTGAGAGGGCATCTGAAAGACAACACCTTTGACAGTGCAGCACTCCCTCAGTACTGCACTGGAGTGTCAGCTTAGATAATGTGCTCAAGTCTCTGGCGGGGGCCTTGTACCCACAACCGTCTAACTCAAAGGTAAGAATGTTATCAATGAGCCATGTCTGATATCAGACTGTCTCTGATAGCTGTAGCATCACTTTAGCGATACAGGTATTACATAAGAACATAAGAAATAGGAGCAGGAGTAGGCCATTTGGCCCCTCGAGCCTGCTCTGCCATTCAATAAGATCATGGCTGATCTGATCTTGATCTCAACTCAACTCCACTTCCGTGCCCTCTCCCCATAACCCTTGACTCCCTTATCATTTAAAAATCTGTCTATCTCCGCCTTGAATATATTCAATGACCCAGCCTCCACAGCTCCGTGGGGTGGAGAATTCCAAAGATTCGCGACCCTCTGAGAGAAGAAATTCATCCTCATTTCTGTTTTAAATGCACGACCCCTTATTCTGAAACTATACCCCCTAGTTCTAGATTCCCCCACGAGGGGAAACATCCTCTCTGCATCTATCCTGTCCAGCCCTCTCAGAATTTTATACATTTCAATAAGATCATCTCTCATTCTTCTAAACTCCACTGAGTATAGGCCAATCCTGCTCAACCTTTCTTCATAAGACAACCCCTTCATCTCAGGAATCAACCTCGTGAACCTTCTCTGAATTACCTCCAATGTAATTATATCCTTCCTTAAATAAAGAGACCAAAACTGTACACAGTACTCTCGGTGTGACCTCACCAATACCCTGTACAGCTGGAGCAGGACTTATCTGCTTTATACTCTATCCCCCTTGTAATAAAAGCCAACATTCCAGTTGCCTTCCTGATTACTTGCTGTACCTACATATTAACTTTTTGTGTTTCATGTACAAGAACCCCCAGGTCCCTCTGTACCACAGCATTTTGTAATCTCTCCCCATTTAAATAATAATTTGCTTTTTTATTTTTCCTAAGCAAAGTGGATAACCTCACATTTTCCCACATTTTTGTCCATCTGCCAAATGTTTGCCCACTCACTAAGCCTGTCTGTATCCCTTTGTAGATTCTTTGCTTCCTCCTCACAATTTGCTTTCCCACCCATCTTTGTATCATCAGCAAATTTGGCTACATGACACTCGGTCCCTTCATCCAAGTCATTAATATAGATTGTAACGAGTTGAGGCCCCAGCACTGATCCCTGTGGCACCCCACTAATTATCATTTGCCAACCGGAAAATGACCTATTTATCCTGGCTCTCTGTTTTCTGTCAGTTAGCCAATCCTCTATCCATGATAATATATTACCCCCAACCCCGTGAGCTCTTATCTTGTGCAGTAACCTTTTATGTGGCACCTTATTGAATGCTTTCTGGAAATCAAAATACACCACATCCACTGGTTCCCCCTTATCCACGAGTTTGCCGCTAACCTCAGCGGTTTCTGTTGTGCCTCTGAATATGAGTGAGCCATTAGGGAGGGTGTGGAGAACTCTTTCTGCCTGGGTAAATATGTGATTGAAAATCCAGACCAAAGATAAATCGGCTAAAACCTGCTGCCAAAACCATAATTTCCTGCCTGACTGGAGATGTATAAAAGAAAAATGATCAAAACTTAGAGATAAAAGGGCTGACCAGCCGGTCCTTTGCGCTCTGATTTTCGCCCTGGAGCGGCGGCAATGGCGGCGGTGAGGTGTTCTGGATGGGCGGTCAGCCTCCAGCACCCCGCGGTGATTCTCGGGTCCGGTTTTGCGGTGGCGTGGAGCAGCACCGCCCGGAGGAGCTGCGTCGGTGTGCAATGCCCCTGGTTGTGACACCGGCACGGGTTTTGACTCCCGTACGCCCCGCAGCGCGCCCCGCAGTGACCGCCTGGGAAATCAGGGCGGTCCGACCTATACCGACTGCAGAGAGGTAAGTAACACAATCCTAAGGTAAGTGTGATTGTTTTCTCTTGTAATTTTACTTGCGATTTGTGTTGTGGTGGCGGGGGCTGTGTATCGTGAATGTTTTTGTGGCGTTTTCGTTCAGCTTTTATTTTCTCCCCAGGAGTCTCCCTTCACCGTGTACAATGCCTCCCTTAGCACTGCGCCCCCTGACTCAGGGCCCAGCTGCCCAGTGTTACTGACTGAGGCGCAAATTGTTCCCGGGCGCAAAGTTTACCGCCCGAAAATCATCAAAGCCGAAAATCTAACCCAAAGCTTCTGCCCAATCTCTGCAATTGCTGCTTCTAACATATTGATGAAAAAGTTGCTTTTTCCTGAATGTTGTTGACAATTTGACCAGCCTCTGTAGTCAGTGTTTGTTGAGTGCTTCTGCAGATGATCAATCGACACTCTTCCCCCAAACCATTATCAACAGCCTTCAGACAGAAAATCTTCGTATCACCTTGTTTGGTTTGGATTAGAGAGTGGGTTCTGTCAAACTGTGCCACATAATCTTTCAACCCTAGTTACCCTGTGCATATTATAGCAAACATCGAGGGCATCTAGTAACAAAGTTCCATTAACAAATTAAAATGAATATTTAGACCAGACCACAAAGCGCAGAGGATGCTATGAAGCTTGTAAATGCTTCGCTAAAAGAGATTATTGCAGCTCGTGATGCTTTCTCATTGATCCTGTTCCATTGTCAACAATTGATCATGGATACAAGCCACTACAGCCCACATCTAGATTGCATTTTAAAACTAACAGATAACGTAAAGCAGTTATCTGATCCTTGTGATAACAAACATTGCTCAACAGCATTGTGTTTGAAAAGTCCTGAACAGGAGAACAACGCTTTCTTACTCTGATTCAGGGCTTGAGACCCCTTTGTGTAAAACCTATACAATGTTTTTCCCACACCATTATTTTAATGTCATAACTAGTCAAGGCTACCACAAGACACAATTAAACTGCATGCACATGTACATAATAGTGGAATAGTCAAGGATGTTACTCAGGAGTCTTCGTAGACTTGATGCAAAGCAGCAATCGCCAAAGGCTGAATTCCAGAAGCAAATCAGCAGAAGTCAGAGGAAGTCACAACCAAACTGTACAGAATTCTGGTCAGACTACAACCTGAGTACTGTGTCTCTCTCTCTCTCCCCCTTCCCCTGTGTCTCTCTCTCCCCCCAGCCATGTCTCTCTCTCCCCCTCCCCCCGTGTCTCTCTCTCTCTCCCCCTCCCCCATGTCTCTCTCCCCCTCCCCCCGTGTCTCTCTCTCTCTCCCCCTCCCCCATGTCTCTCTCCCCCTCCCCCCGTGTCTCTCTCTCCCCGCCGCCATGTCTCTCTCTCCCCCTCCCCCATGTCTCTCTCCCCCTCCCCCCCGTGTCTCTCTCTCCCCCTCCCCAGTATCTTTCTCTCTCTTGCTCCCCCGTGTCTCGCATTCCCTCCCCCTGTGTCTTTCTCTCTCCCCCCCACCCCCCCCACGTCTCTCTCTCACTCCCCCCCGTGCCTCTCTCTCGCCCTCCCTCCGTGTCTCTCTCTCTGCCCCATGTCTCTCTCTCTATCCCCCCCCAACCCCGTGTCGCTCTCTCTCCCCTCCCCATGTCTTTCTCCCTCTCCCTCTCCCCCTCCCCCGTGTCTCCCTCTCTCCCCCTCCCATGTCTCTCTCTCTCTCTCTCAGTCAGTGGTCGTGGCCATCTAAACCATGGTCCAGGATCCACATCGACTTTGCAGGTCCATTCCTGGGGAAGATGTTTTTAGTTGTGGTGGATGCATATTCCAAGTGGATAGAGTGTATAATCATGTCATCCAGTACATCCACAGCTACCATTGAGAGCCTTCGTGTCATGTTTGCTACGCATGGTCTGCCTAACATCGTTGTAAGCGACAACGTATCTTGCTTCACCAGTGTGGAGTTTCAAGAGTTCATGAAACTCAATGGTATCAAACATGTGAGGTCAGCACCATTCAAACCCACATCCAATGGACAAGCAGAGCGTGTGGTCCAAACCATCAAGCAGAGTATGAAACGTGTAACTCAAGGTTCACTGCAAACTCGCTTGTCACGCATATTGCTTAGTTACAGGACAAGACCCCATACGCCTCCCGGGGTCTCCCCTGCTGAACTATCGATGAAGAGAGGTCTCAAGACCAGGCTCTCTCTTGTCCACCCTGACTTGAATAATCGTGTCGAATACAGACGTCAAAGTCAGCAAGGGTATCATGATCGCGCTGCTGTGTCACGCGACATTTCTATCAATGAACCTGTGTATGGACTGAATTATGGTCAAGGTCCCAAATGGATCGCTGGTACTGTTACGGCCAAGGAGGGTAACAGAGTGTTTATCGTTAAGCTCAAGAATGGGCAAACACGCAGGAAACATGTTGATCAGATAAAGCTGCGGCACACGGATGAACCGGAACAGTCTGAGGAAGACACAATCAGTGACCAACCCACCTACCCTCAGTCATCAGAGGACTCCGCTGTCATCAATGAATCTGGACTTTCATTCACTGACATGGTCAATGAATCTGGACTTTCAATCCCTGACGTGGTCATTGCCACTCCCATTAGATCGGCTACCCAGCCCCCAGTCATAACAGACTCAGAACATTCGCCCAAGGCTGGAGTTGAACTGAAACATTCAACTCGGGAACGGAAAGCCCCGGACCGTCTCAATTTGTAAAAAGAGCGTTACTAATATTGTAAAGGGGGATATTGTCATGTATGTATGCTTGGGTTTACTAGCCACCAGGTGGCGCCACTGTCAGAGGTCTTTGGGCTGTGCGCACGTGTGTGCAGCCCAGCTATAAAAGGCCAGCCATCTTGTAATGTAATCACTTTGGGCCTAATAAAGTAGAACCAGGTTTGTATCTGTTCGGAGTTTACAGTATTCAGTCTATTGAGTTATTGCATACACAACACTACCCTCCTCCGTGTCTCTCGCTCTCCCCCCCCCCCACCACGTGTCTCTCTCTCACCCCCTGCCACGTGTCTCTCTCTATCTCTCCCCCCCGCCTCCCTTGTGTCTCTCTCCAGCTACCCCCCCGCCCCTCCGCGGTGTCTCTCTCTCTCCCTACCCACCCTCCCCTTGTGTGTGTCTCTCTCTCTCTTCCCCCCACCCCTGTGACTCTCTCTCTCCCCGCCACCGTGTCTCTCTCTACCACTCCCCCTCCTCGAGTCTCTCTCTCTCCCTCCCCCCAGTCTCTCTCTCTCCTTCCCCCCTCACCCGTGTCTCTCTCTTCCCCCCATGCCTCTCTCTCCCTCCCCCGCCATCTCTCTCTCTCTCCCTCCCCCAATTTCTCTCTCTCTGTCCCTCACACCCATGTCTCTCTCTCTCTCGCCCCCACCCCCCGTGTCTCTCGCTCACCACCGCCACCCCCCCTGCCCCGTGTCTCTCCCTCTCCCTTCCCCCTGTCTCTCTCTCCTTCCCTCCATCCCGTGTCTCTCTCTCTCTGCCCCCCCCCGTGTCTCTCTCTCCCCCCCCACCCCCGTGACTCTCTCTCACCCCCCCCCCCAACCCCGTGTCTCTCTCCCACCCCCCGCCCCCCCGTGTCTCTCTCTCCCGCCTCCCGCAGGCTCGGAGGAATAACATGGTCAATTGCGGGGCCCCACTTCTGGTTCCGGTTTCAGGCGGGAGGTATCAGGACGGAGTCCAGAGGACGCAGGCACTGAAGGACAGATTTTTATCGCTAAATCAACACCACTAAAAACAGATTATCTGGTCATTATCACATTGCTGTGTGTGGGAGCTTGCTTGTGCACAAGTTGACTGCTACATTACAACAGTGACTACTCTCCAAAAGTACTTCATTGGCTGTAAAGCGCTGGTCATGAAAGGTGCTATATCAATCTTTTTCTTTATAAGCACAACTGTAGTCTTCTTCACCCCTCTCAATTGGAGTCCAGGTACAACATCTGGGAGACCATGAATGAAAAGACAAGAAATGTGTCAAGAAATGTGATGGAAATGCCCAAACATTCATGGCAAATATACAAACAAATTCAGAGTTAGAAATATAGTGAGAGGAAATAAGTAGGAAATGTTGAAATATATTAATTACATGTGCAGTGTTAGTTGATGAGGAAGCTGCAGTTAGAGTATTGATTGGGAGATCATACTTCAAATCCTTACTTAGGCTGAGAGTCATTAGAACGTAAGAAATAGGAGCAGGAATAGGCCATTTAGCCCCTCGATCCCGCTCCGCCATTTATTAAGATCATGTCTGATCTAATCATGGACCCAGCTCCACTTCCCTGCCTGCTCGCCATAACCTTTTATTCCCTTATCGCTCAAAAATCTGTCTATCTTCATCAAATATATTCAATGACCCAGCCTCCACAGCTCTCCAGGGCAGAGAATTTACACAGATTTACAACCTTCCGAGTGAAGAAATTTTTCCTCATCTCAGTTTTAAATGGGTGGGCCCTTACTCTGAGACTATGTCCCCTAGTTCTAGTTTCCCCTATGAGTGGGAATATCCTCTCTGCATCCACCTTGTCGAGCCCCCTCATTATCTTGTATGTTTCGATAAGATCACCTCTCATTCTTCTGAACTCCAATGAGTACAGGCCCAACCTACTCAACCTATCTTCATAAGTCTCCGGAATCAACCTAGTGAACCTTCTCTGAACAGCCTCCAATGCAAGTATATCCTTTCTTAAATATGGAGACCAAAACTGTATGCCGTACTCTAGGTGTGGCTTCACCCTGTACAGTTGTAGCAGGACTGCTCTGCTTTTATACTCCATCTCCCTTGCAATAAAGCCCAACATTCCATTTGCCTTCCTGATCACTTGCTGTACCTGCATAATATCCTTTTGTGTTTCATGCAGGTCCCTCTGTACTACAGCATTTTGCAATTTTTCTCCATTTAAATTAAAATTTGCTTTTCTATTTTTTCTGCTTAAGTGAATAACCTCACATTTTCCCACATTATACTCCATCTGACAAAAATGTGCCCATTCACTTAGCCTGTCTATATCCCTATGTGTCCTCCTCACAATTTGCTTTCCCACCCATCTTTGTATCATCAGCAAACTTGGTTACATTACACTCGGTCCGTTCATCGAAGTCATTAATATAGATTGTAAATAGTTGAGGTCCCAGCACCAATCCCTGCGGCACCCCACTAGTCACTGTTTGCCAACCGGAAAATGATCCATTTATCCCGAATCTCTGTTTTCTGTTAGTTAGCCAATCCTCTATCCATGATAATATATTACCCCCAACCCTGTGAACTTTTATCTTGTGCAGTAACCTTTTTATGTGTCGGCTTATCGAATGCCTTCTGGAAATCCAAATACACCACATCCACTGGTTCCCCCTTATCCACCCTGCTCATTATATCCTCAAAGAACTCCAGCAAATTTGTCAAACATGATTTCCCTTTCATAAAACCATGTTGACTCTGCTTGACTGAATCATGCTTTTCCAAATGGCCTGCTACTGCTTCCTTAATAATGGACTCCAGCATTTTCTCAATGAGTGATGTTAGGCTAACTGGTCTATAGATTCCTGCCTGCCTCCTTTTTTAAATAGGGGTGTTACATTTGCGGTTTTCCAATCCACTGGGACCTTCCCAGAATCCAGGGAATTTTGGTAGGTTACAACCAATGCATCCACTATCTCTGCAGCCACTTCTTTACAGACCCTAGGATGCAAGCCATCAGGTCCAGGGGACTTGTCCACCTTTAGTCTCATTATTTTACCAAGTACTACTTCTTTAGTGATAGTAATTAGATTAAGTTCCCCTCTCCCTATAGCCCCTTGATTATCCACTATTGGGTTGTTTTTAGTGTCTTCGACCATGAAGACCGATACAAAATATTTGTTCAAACTCTCTGCCATTTCCCTGTTCCCCATTATTAATTCCCCAGTCACACCAAGGCTAGTTGGAAGATTCTTATCAGTCTCACTAGAGTGATGTGTGGCAGTAAAACTGTTACAGGAGAGGGTCACCTCCCATCCACTCATCATCTCCTGAAGAAATTTACCAAGAATCACCGCTGATGGAAACCTTAAAAAAATGCTGGAGTCCATTATTAAGAAAGCAGTAGCAGGACAATTGGGAAAAGCATGATTCAATCATGGTTTTATGAAAGGGAAATCATGTTTGACAAATTTGCTGGAGTTCTTTGAGGATGTAACGAGCAGGGTGGACAAGGGGGAACCAGTGGATGCGGTGTATCTGGATTTCCAGAAGGTATTCGACAAGGTGCCACATAGAAACATAGAAAATAGGTGCAGGAGTAGGCCATCTGGCCCTTCGAGCCTGCACCACCATTCAATAAGATCATGGCTGATCATTCCTTCAGTACCCCGTTCCTGCCACATAAAAGGTTACTGCACAAGATAAAAGTTCACGGGGTTGTGGGTAATATAGGTTATGAGGGAGTGGGAGAAAATAGATCTAAAGTGAAAACAAAATTAACAGAGACGAACACCAGAAAAATAAAGTGGAGAACGAAAGAAAAACATCAGTGAGACACGAGAGAAGTGGACTTTAGAAAGGAAATGTGAGGAATATTGGCCCGGAATTTGCGGTCGGCTGTGAAGGAACGACACTCGCTGATCATCTCGCTGACACCTGACTACAGACTTTCCGCGGGCTTTTTTATCAGAAACTTGCGGGACTTAGAGATAATTTCCAGCACGGCGCCCTCTGCAGTGCATATGTGGCATGTGTGAGCAGGTCAAGCAACAGCGAGGCTCTTCAACCAATCAAATTGAAGAACCCTCACTAAGACACACAGGGAGTGGGTAAGTACCTCAGCTGCATGTCTTTCAATGCTGTTCTACCAGTCAGGTATTGTTATAGTACATCCTGTGGAGGAGCAGGATAACTTGGACAGCAACTTCCGGAAGTTGCTATCCGATTTACTCCAGAATAACGGTGAGCGCTGTTCGCCTCGCCATTATTGTCAACGCAAAATCCGGCCAATGAAAGGGAGGGTTTTGGTCAGCTGACCACCACATGAAATGGAGTGTCTGATGATCAGTTCAGTCTGCATATCTGTCGTATATATTTGTTAAATATACTGTACAAGTTTTATTTTTATCTGACCATTGCAAGTTCAAAATTATTATAGAACTGAACTCAGTTTCAACTCACTGACTGAATGTGAAATGGTTTTTAACTTCTGTTTGCTCTTGAAAAGTACAACATAGGTAAGAGAAAAAAAATCTACACAACTGTTCGATATTTAACAAAATATATACTTAATTTTGTTGTAAAGATTTAGTTTGTGGTATTTGTTCGATCAATATTTTTCATTGATGAATAAATATTTTAAGCATATCACACTTTTTACCAGTTATAGTGCCTTTAGGAGAGAAATATATTCATCATCATCATCATAGGCAGTCTCTGGGAATCGAGGAAGACTTGCTTCCACTCTTAACATGAGTCCTTAGGTGGCTGAACAGTCCAATACAAGAACCACAGTCCCTGTCACAGGTGGGACAGATAGTCGTTGAGGGTAAGGGAGGGTGGTACTTGTTTGCCGCATGCTCCTTCCGCTGCCTGCGCTTGATTTCTGCATGCTCTCGGCGATGAGACTCGAGGTGCTCAGCACCTTCCTGGATGCACTTCCTCCACTTAGGGCAGTCTTGGGCCAGGGACTCCCAAGTGTCAGTGGGGATGTTGCACTTTATCAGGGAGGCTTTGACGGTGTCCCTGTAACGTTTCCTCTGCCCACCTTTGGCTCGTTTGCCGTGAAGGGGCTTCGAGTAGAGCGCTTGCTTTGGGAGTCTCGTGTCAGGCATGCGAATGATGTGGCCTGCCCAGCGGAGCTGATCAAGTGTGGTCAGTGCTTCGATGCTGGGGACGTTGGCCTGGTCGAGGACGCTAATTTTGGTGTGTCTGGCCTCCCAGGGTATTTGCAGGATCTTGCGGAGACATCGTTGGTGGTATTTCTCCAGCGACTTGAGGTGCCTACAGTACATGGTCCATGTTTCTGAGCCATACAGGAGGATGGGTATTACTACAGCCCTGTAGACCATGAGCTTGGTGGCAGTTTTGCAGGAAATACAATACATTAGAAACATAGAAACATAGAAAATAGGTGCAGGAGTAGGCCATTCGGCCCTTCTAGCCTGCACCGCCATTCAATGAGTTCATGGCTGAACATGCAACTTCAGTACCCCATTCCTGCTTTCTCGCCATACCCCTTGATCCCCCTAGTAATAAGGACTTCATCTAAATCCTTTTTGAATATATTTAGTGAATTGGCCTCAACAACTTTCTGTGGTAGAGAATTCCACAGGTTCACCACTCTCTGGGTGAAGAAGATTCTCCTCATCTAGGTCCTAAATGGCAAACCCCTTATCCTTAGACTGTGACCCCTGGTTCTGGACTTCCCCAACATTGGGAACATTCTTCCTGCATCTAACCTGTCTAAACCCATCAGAATTTTAAACGTTTCTACGAGGTACCCTCTCATTCTTCTGAACTCCAGTGAATACAAGCCCAGTTGATCCAGTCTTTCTTGATATGTCAGTCCCGCCATCCCGGGAATCAGTCTGGTGAACCTTCGCTGCACTCCCTCAATAGCAAGAATGTCCTTCCTCAGGTTAGGAGACCAAAACTGTACACAATACTCCAGGTGTGGCCTCACCAAGGCCCTGTACAACTGTAGCAACACCTCCCTGCCCCTGTACTCAAATCCTCTCGCTATGAAGGCCAACATGCCATTTGCTTTCTTAACCGCCTGCTGCACCTGCATGCAAACCTTCAATGACTGATGTACCATGACACCCAGGTCTCGTTGCACCTCCCCTTTTCCTAATCTGTCACCATTCAGGTAATAGTCTGTCTCTCTGTTTTTACCACCAAAGTGGATAACCTCACATTTATCCACATTATACTTCATCTGCCATGCATTTGCCCACTCACCTAACCTATCCAAGTCACTCTGCAGCCTCATAGCATCCTCCTCGCAGCTCACACTGCCACCCAACTGAGTGTCATCTGCAAATTTGGAGATACTGCATTTAATCCCCTCGTCTAAATCATTAATGTAGAGTGTAAACAGCTGGGGTCCCAGCACAGAACCTTGCGGTACCCCACTAGTCACTGCCTGCCATTCTGAAAAGTCCCCATTTACTCCTACTCTTTGCTTCCTGTCTGACAACCAGTTCTCAATCCATGTCAGCACACTACCCCCAATCCCATGTGCTTTAACTTTGCACATTAATCTCTTGTGTGGGACCCTGTCGAAAGCCTTCTGAAAGTCCAAATGTACCACATCAACTGGTTCTCCCTTGTCCACTCTACTGGAAACATCCTCAAAAAATTCCAGAAGATTTGTCAAGCATGATTTCCCTTTCACAAATCCATGTTGACTTGGAACTATCATGTCACCTCTTTCCAAATGCGCTGCTATGACATCCTTAATAATTGATTCCATCATTTTACCCACTACCAATGCCAGGCTGACCGGTCTATAATTCCCTGTTTTCTCTCTCCCTCCTTTTTTAAAAAGTGGGGTTACATTGGCTACCCTCCACTCGATAGGAACTGATCCAGAGTCAATGGAATGTTGGAAAATGACTGTCAATGCATCGCTATTTCCAAGGCCACCTCCTTAAGTACTCTGGGATGCAGTCCATCAGGCCCTGGGGATTTATCGGCCTTCAGTCCCATCAATTTCCCCAACACAATTTCCCGACTAATAAGGATTTCCCTCAGTTCCTCCTCCTAACTAGACCCTCTGACCCCTTTTATATCCGGAAGGTTGTTTGTGTCCTCCTTACTGAATACTGAACCAAAGTACTTGCTTAATTGGTCTGCCATTTCTTTGTTCCCCGTTATGACTTCCCCTGATTCTGACTGCAGGGGACCTACGTTTGTCTTTACTAACCTTTTTCTCTTTACATATCTATCGAAACTTTTGCAATCCGTCTTAATGTTCCCTGCAAGCTTCTTCTCGTACTCCATTTTCCCTGCCCTAATCAAACCCTTTGTCCTCCTCTGCTGAGTTCTAAATTTCTCCCAGTTCCCGGGTTCGCTGCTATTTCTGGCCAATTTGTATGCCACATCCTTGGCTTTAATCCTATCCCTGATTTCCCTTGATAGCCACGGTTGAGCCACCTTCCCTTTTTTATTTTTATGCCAGACAGGAATGTAAAATTGTTGTAGTTCATCCATGCGGTCTCTAAATGTCTGCCATTGCCCATCCACAGTCAACCCCTTAAGTATCATTCGCCAATCTATCCTAGCCAATTCACACCTCATACCTTCAAAGTTACCCTTCTTTAAGTTCTGGACCATGGTCTCTGAATTAACTGTTTCATTCTCCATCCTAATGCAGAATTCCACCATATTATGGTCACTCTTCCCCAAGGGGCCTCGCACAACGAGATTGCTAATTACTCCTCTCTCATTACACAACACCCAGTCTAAGATGGCCTCCCCCCTAGTTGGTTCCTCGACATATTGATCTAGAAAACCATCCCTTATGCACTCCAGGAAATCCTCCTCCACCGTATTGCTTCCAGTTTGGTTAGCCCAATCTATGTGCATATTAAAGTCACATATTATAACTGCTGCACCTTTATTGCATGCACCCCTAATTTCCTGTTTGATGCCCTCCCCAACATCACGACCACTGTTTGGAGGTCTGTACACAACTCCCACTAACATTTTTTGTCCTTTGGTGTTCTGCAGCTCTACCCATATAGATTCCACATCATCCAAGCTAATGTCCTTCCTAACTATTGCATTAATCTCCTCCTTAACCAGCAATGCTACCCCACCTCCTTTTCCTTTTATTCTATCCTTCCTGAATGTTGAATACCCCTGGATGTTGAGTTCCCAGCCCTGATCATCCTGGAGCCACGTCTCTGTAATCCCAATCACATCATATTTGTTAACATCTATTTGCACAGTTAATTCATCCACCTTATTACGGATACTCTTTGCATTAAGACACAAAGCCTTCAGGCTTGTTTTTTTAACACCCTTTGTCCTTTTAGAATGTTACTGTACAGTGGCCCTTTTTGTTCTTTGCCTTGGGTTTCTCTGCCCTCCACTTTTCCTCATCTCCTTTCTGTCTTTTGCTTTTGTCTCCTTTTTGTTTCCCTCTGTCTCCCTGCATTGGTTCCCATCCCCCTGCCATATTAGTTTAACTCCGCCCCAACAGCACTAGCAAACACTCCCCCTCGGACATTGGTTCCGGTCCTGCCCAGGTGCAGACCGTCCGGTTTGTACTGGTCCCACCTCCCCCAGAACCGGTTCCAATGCCCCAGGAATTTGAATCCCTCCCTGCTGCACCACTGCTCAAGCCACGTATTCATCTGCGCTATCCTGCGATTCCTACTCTGACTAGCACGTGGCACTGGTAGCAATCCCGAGATTACTACTTTTGAGGTCCTACTTTTTAATTTAGCTCCTAGCTCCTTAAATTCGTTTCGTAGGACCTCATCCCTTTTTTTACCTATGTCGTTGGTACCAATGTGCACCACGACAACTGGCTGTTCTCCCTCCCTTTTTAGAATGTCCTGCACTCGCTCCGAGACATCCTTGACCCTTGCACCAGAGAGACAACATACCATCCTGGAGTCTCGGTTGCGGCCGCAGAAACGCCTATCTATTCCCCTTACAATTGAATCCCCTATCACTGTAGCTCTCCCACTCTTTTTCCTGCCCTCCTGTGCAACAGAGCCAGCCACGGTGCCATGAACTTGGCTGCTGCTGCCCTCCCCTAATGAGTCATCCCCCCCAACAGTACCCAAAGCAGTGTATCTGTTTTGCAGGGGGATGACCACAGGGGACCCCTGCACTACCTTCCTTGCACTGCTCTTCCTGCTGGTCTTCCATTCCCTATCTGGCTGTGGACCCTTTCCCTGCGGTATGACCAACTCACTACACGTGCTACTCACGTCATTCTCAGCATCGTGGATGCTCCAGAGTGAATCCACCCTCAGCTCCAATTCCACAACGCGGTCCGTCAGGAGCTGGAGGCGGATACACTTCCCGCACACGTAGTCGTCAGGAACACTGGTGTCGTCCCTGAGTTCCCACATGGTACAGGAGGAGCATAACACGTGACCGAGCTGTCCTGCCATGACTTAACCCTTTGATAAGCAACAACAATGCTAAAGTTTACTCACTGTTATCCAAGAGAAAAAAGAAAAACTATTCACCAATCACCAGCCAATCACTTACCCCCTTGGCTGTGATGTCACCTTTCTGTTTCTGTCTACTTCTTTTTTGCCTTCTCCCTGTAGCTGCACCGGACGCCTCTCCACGCACCTCCTCGACGCTGCTCCCGACTGCCGCCGTGTTGGGCCTTTATAGGCCCCTCGCCGACCCCGGAACTCACGCCTCTCCACGCACCTCCTCGACGCTGCTCACAGAAGTATAATCAGGAGTAAATTGACATAGAGCGAAAGTGCGAGATATTAGGAGTGACTGAAAGCTTGGTCGAAGAGGTAGGTTTTAAGGTGTGCTTTAAAGAAGAGAAGAGAGACAGAGAGGCAGAGAGGTACAGAGTGGTATAGAGAGGGAATTCCAGAGCATAGCGTCTAGACTTAAGACACGGCCACTAATGGTGGTGTGAAGGGAGTGGGGAATTCACAAGAGGTCAGAGTTGGAGAAGCACAGAGTTCTCGGAGGTTTGTAGGGCTGAAGGAGGTTACAGAGACAGGGAGGGGCGAGGAGGTCACAGAGGGATTTGAACACAAGGATGAGAATTTTAAGTTGGAGATCAGCAAGCACAAGGCTGGTGGAAGAATAAATGGAGACTTGGTGCAAGTCAGGAAGTGGGCAGCAGAGTTTCAGATGAGCTCACACCAGACCACCACGGCATTTAAATTCAGTTCATTAAATAAATTTGCAATTAAAAACTAGTATCTTTATTGGTGACCATGAAACTATAGGATTGTCAGAAAAACCCAAGTGGTTCACTAATGTCCTTTAGGGAAGGAAATCTGCCGCACTTACCCGGTCTGGCCTATACCTGACTTCAGACCATCAGTGACGTGGTTGATTCTTAACTGCTCTCTGAAATGGCCTAGCGAGCCACTCAGTTGCTCCAAATCGCTACGACACAGTCAGCACTGTGGGAGCACCTTCACCACATGGACTGCAGCGGTTCACGAAGGCGGCTCACCTTCTCAAAGGCAATTAGGGATGGGCAATAAATGCCGGCCTTGCCAGCGACGCTCACATCCGTGAATGAATAAATAAAAGGTGGCGACTTTTGGATGGGACGTTAAACCAGGTGAACTTTAAAGATCCCACAACACTATTCGAATAAGATCAGGGGAGTTCTTGCAATGTCCCTCGACCAACAACAGTGAAAAACAACATTATTTGGTTATGTATCTCATTGCTGTTTGTGGGAGCTTGCTGTGTATAAATTTCCATACATCACACGCTTTTCCCTACATCACACCAGTGACTATGCTTCAAAAGTGCTTTGTGGTCTGTAAAATGCTTTGGGACGTCATGAGGTCTCGAGAGGCGCCATAGAAATACGATTCGGTTTCTTGTTAGACATTGCTACGATTACTTTGAATTCGACACCAACATATTTCCCACCTTAACATCTCCTGCCTCAATTGTGACATGTCTGTTTGATCAAAACGCATATCTTGGTCCCTCATGCAATTTCAGGTATTATTCCTGTTATGGATTGTGGCTTCCCATTCAGTGGACAGCGGCACAAGCCTGCGTACAGCTGAGTCTTGGCAGGAAGGGCAACATTTATCAGATGGCTCCACTCCTTTTTAGTTTATTCTCAGGATGTGGGCATCGCTGGTTCGACCAACACTTATTGCCCATTCCTGTTGCTAATTACAACAGGACAACGAGGCTTTGGTGAAGAAGATAGAGGACATTCGGAAAAGTAGTTCGATGGGCATTATTAATAATATTTCCACCTACCCGTGGATTAGGATTGCTTTGCATGTTCTGGTCGTGTTAAAAATCATTATTATAATTGCATTTATCATTATGATGTGTAATTTGAAACATATGCTCAGAAGATTTAGTTGCCATGCATATTAACAGAGTTAGCGGCCCTCCTGCAAAAGGATAAGAAATAAGATTGAGTGAGGGGTCAAAGGTTACTCCTCCCACTCAAGGCAACGACTGTAAGAATATTGGCTTGTTGGTATTGATATCGGCATTTAGATGGATTAGGCATTGCAAGAGTTAAATGACCCTCAGGTTTTTGCGAGGACTGTTGCACAAAATGCACCGCTTTTGAGCTCAAAGGATGAGGTACGATCACAAGTATCCTTGTTCAGTATTCAGTTTTGCTAGACTGAAAATTAATACTATGTTTGCTGGACTACAGTTTTATTACTTCTCTGTTAGAATTAGGGGAAAGAAATGTTGAACCAAGGATTTATTTACAGTTAGAATTCTTGTTTTCAAGGTCCATAAGTTGTGTCATCAACTGTGAAAACAGAAAAAGCTTGTGCTAAGGCTGCAAACCAGATAAAGGAGGCCTGAGGTCTGTGCCTGGATACCCTTTTGCCATCCCTCCGATTGGGTGGATTTTTCTGTAGTTCCGGTTTTTGGGGTATATTTTAGGGTTAAAGGTGCTATATAAATGGAAGTGGTTGCTGTTTGCTCCCGTGCACCATTGCTGTGTTGTACGTTAAATAGACTGATGGTCACTGGAGGGTTGACATGAAGCACGAGACTGCAGGCTTTTATTTGTACGATGACCGTTCAAGCCAGAACAAAACATAGGAACATCGAAACAGGAGGAGGCCATTTAGCCCCTCGGTCCTGTTCCGCCATTCAATGAGATTACCCGCCTTTGCCCCATGTTCTCTGCTACCTTTGAGTAACAAAAGTCTAACAATCTCAGAATTAAAATGAAGAATTGATCGAGCATCAGTTGGCATTTGCGGCAGAGAGTTCCAAACGTCTACCACCCTTTTTTGTGTGTAGAAGTGTTTCCTAACGTCACTCCTGAAAGGCCTGGTTCTAATTTGTAGACTCTGCCCTCTAGTCCTAGAATCCCCAACCAGTTGAAATTGTTTATTTCTATCTATCGTATCTGTTCCCCTTAATGTCTTGCAACCTTTGATCCAATCACTCCTTAACCTTCTAAATTCCAGGGAATAGAATCATAGGGTCAGACTTTCCATAAAGGCCCTCAACGCCCGATTGCCCACTGAGAAGGATCGCTAATGCTTGGCAAAAAAAGCGGGTGAGAATTTCCATTTTGAGGGTAAAAGTAAGTAGCACTGATTGCCCGGTGAGAAAATGGGCATAGCGTACTTATTCTCGCCGATTTTCTCGGCGGGTAAGTGCAAAGTTAGCCAAATGGGCGGTCGTTACCGGAATGGATGGTCAGTAGAAAAATTTAGGCCGAGGCTGCAGTTGGGCCTACGGAGAGGGGGAAAACTTAAAGGAAAAATAAAAAATAAATAAACACATGCAAAGCATTCCCAAGACAGTTTTAACCCTAATTGTCATGGTAAAATTTAAAAAAAATAATTAAAGAACCTTTAACTTACCTTGCTTTGCAGGGCCTCCCCTTACCGCCCTGTTTAAGCAGCTTTTACAGGGCAGGTCTCTCGGCGATCGGGACACCGGCGGTTGAGGCCAAATTTACACCCTGGCGATTGTTCTTGGCATTGCATGTGGGTGGTTTGGTCCCGGCGGGCGACTTCAGATGTGGGCAATAACGTTCAAAAACTTATCTGGAAACTCTCGCTGGGCGAAAACCCAGCTGTAACGCCGAGAAAATCGCCGACAATGAAGCCGCAAGTCTGGCCCGTAGAATCATATACTGGTTATAGCAGAGAAGGAGGCCATTCGGCCCGTTGAGCCGGTGCTGGCTTTCTGCAAGAGCTCTTCAGCTAGTCCGACCCCTAGTTTGTGTAATCTCTCCTCGTAATTTAACCCTTGGAGTCCGGGTATCAGTCTGGTAAAACCACGCTGCACTCCCTCCAAGGCCAATATATCCTTCCTACGGTGTGGTGCCCAGAACTGCTCCCAGTGCTCTAGGTGTGGGCTAACCAGGGCTTTGTACAGCTGCAGCATAACTTCTACCCCCTTGTATTCTCGTCCTCTAGATATAAAGGCCAGCATTCCATTAGCCTTTTTGATTATTTTCTGTACCTGTCCATGACATTTTAATCCTGGTCCCCTAAGTCTCTTTGGACCTCCACTGTTTTTAGCTTTTGACCATTTAGGAAGTAGCCCAGTCTATCCTTTTCAGGTCCAAGTGGATCAACTCACATTTGCCGACATTGAAATCCATTTGCCACAGTTTTGCCCATTCGCTTCATCTATTAATGGCCCTGAAATCCCGGTCCTCTGCTCCCCGCGGGCACTCGCCAGAAAATGGTGAAAAAGATGCGGACCTACCTGTTCCTGCTGCGCCCACCGGCCATCCTGGTCCTGACGCCTCCTCTCCTCCTCTCCCTGGGCATCACAGCACGTGCACGTCAGGAAGGACGTAAGCTGGAGCTGGAGTCATGTGACACTGGGCAGCCAATCCGGGGACAGTATTTTCTCATTCATTTTCTGTAAGTAAGAGTTCTCATTATAATGATTGAGAAACACCCCCCCCCCCCAAACACCAAAACACCAATAAAAAAATACATCACATATTTAACATTCATTTACATTAAAGTTAATAAATGTCTCAGAAAAAATATATATTTTTCCGATTTTTAAAAAGTTTTTAAATTATAGTTTAAAATAAACTTACCTTAGTGGGCAGAGTTTTAACATTAAAATATATTTTTAAATTTTTATTTTTATATGTTTTAAAACTCTCACGCTGGTAAAAGTAGGCTATACGCCGGCTTTTATCAGACGCAAGAGTTTTCAGGACATTCGCTGGGCAAGAGATGGGCAAATGCTGCAATCTTGCCCATGCGAGTGTCCTGGCTTTGGGGATACAGACAATCTGTCAAGCCAGAGTTTGACAGATTGGAAAAGCCATTTTTCGGCGCATTTCAAGGCCATTGTCTCTGTCATGTTATGCTTACATCTACACTGCTTGCACTGACACAATGGGGCTGATTTTCATCAAGGCCCCCGTCCGCCCAAGTGCTGCCCAAAGTGCCACCGATGGCCGCCGAGGTACCAGACGATACTTTGGGCGGGATATTCATTGCCGAGGTCCCTCGAAAGTCGGCGGGCAGCAAATGGACGACGTACGCCGCCAATCTGGGTAGCAGTGGGCGGGAGGTCTCATTCTCGGCGGCAGAGGCGTTTGCCACCCAATGGAGTCGGGCCCACAGAGAGTTGAAGATCTGGAAAAAAAATTAAACACTAAAAAAAATTTTTAAACTATCGGAAGACCTTCAGGGGACCCCATGCAGGTAAGACGCTGTGGAATTTTTTTTTAAATGTTCACTTACCTTTTTTTCAGGTTCTTCAGACTGACCGTTGGGGACAGACCGGCCTCCAGCCAGCGGTCCACCCCCGTTCTGCCGCCGACTCCCGCCCGCAGGAATCTGGGAGCTCGGCGGGCGGGAGCTCAGTTGTGCCACTCAGCCGTCTGCTAACGTCAGCGGGCGGTCCCCGGCGGCTCTCCCCTCCCGCTGCTCCAGGCCACCTCCAAAGTGGCACTGGGCGGATCTTCAGGAGGAATGTCGGCGGGAATGGGTGGCAGTCGGCGGCAGCGGGCGGCGAGATGATGAATTTCAGCCCCAATATCTGTGTGCCATTGGTAAACATGGATATGTGGCTTTCTATCCAATCATCTACGTGGTTAATAAACACGGTGAATAGTTGAGGCCCCAACACAGTTCCTTGCGGGACACCACGAGTCACATCCTGCCAATTTGAGTACCTACCCATTATCCCTACTCTCTGTCTCCTGCCGCTCAATTTCCGAACCAGGTCAATAATTTTTCTTCAATTCCATGAGTTTCAACTTGAGCAAACAGTCTCTTATGAGGGACTTTACCAAATACGTTACAAATCAGAAAATGTACTGTGTTTTGCGCCACAGGTTAGAGCCACGAGATGACGCTAAAATGTCGTTGTGAGCTATAACGACATCTGATGCCGGTTCTAGCATCGCATGCCATAACAGTCTTGCTGGTAGCACTGCTGCTGAATTCAATCGCCAGGGATCTCGCCATCACGGAGATCTTGACGTCAGTGAGTGTGCAACGCTCACTTGATGCCCGATCTCCCAACTTCTTTGCAGTCAATGAACCTACCGACTGGAGAAAACAGGTTGAGCTGGCGTGCAGCGGCAGGAAGCCGGCTCCAGTGACTTTATTAAAGGGATGATCACCAATCACTCGCACCTGACAGATTTGTGAAGTCTGAGTGGCTGTGTGTTACTTCCTGTTGTTGCAAGAGTTTTCTTTAGTCACTTCAAAGTTCTTTGGTATCAGGGAATGTTCTGGCAAGTACAAAACTCCATAATTATTCTCAAACGCTTCAACCTACAACAGAAAAAAGCAGTGTGAATGATACAAAGGGTGCAGAATCCCAAAAATGCATTCAGGAGAACTTCTTTAGCCAGTATGTAACAAGCCCAACAAGGGAGGAGGCGGTTCTGGACTTGGTTTTGGGGAATAAAGAGGGGCAGGTAGAAGGGGTATCAGTGGGAGAGCATTTTAGTGCTCATGAACATAATTCAGTAAGAATTAGAGTAGTTATGGAAAAGGACAAAGGTGGACCAGGAAAAAAAGTTCTCAATTGGGGTAAAGCCAATTTTGCTGAGCTGAGATAAGTTTTGGCCAAAGTGGACTGGAAACAGCTATTTGATGGTAAATCAGTGTCAGAGCAGTGGGAGGCATTCAAGGAGAAGATCCTGAGGGTACAGAGCAAGTATGTTCCCTTAAAAAAAAGGTGGGGCTCACAAATCTAGAGCCCCTGGATGTCAAGGGGCGTACAGGGTAAGATAAAGAAAAAAAGGGACGCTTATGAGAGATTCCGAGAACTCAGTCCTGCAGAAATGCTAGAGGAGTACAAGAAGTGCAGGGGTGCAATTAAAAAAGAGATCAGGAAAGCAAAGAGAGAGCATGAAAAACCTTGGCAAGTGAAATCAGGGAAACCCCAAAGATATTTTATAAATACACTAAGAGCACGAGGATAACTAGAGAGAGTGGGGCCTATTTGAGACCACAAAGGAAGTCTGTGCGTGGAGACGGAAGATGTGGATAGGATTCTTAATACTTTGCATCTGTTTTCACAAAAGAGAGGGGTGATGCAGACTTTTGCAATGAGGGAGGAGGAGTGTGAAATATTAGACGAGATAACATCGTGAGAGAGGAAGTATTAAGGGGTTTAGCAGCTTTGAAAGTGGATAAATCCCAGGCCCAGATGAAATGTAAAACAGGCTGTTAAGAGAAGCAAAAGAGGAAATAGCAGAGGCTCGGACCATCATTTTCCAATCTTCTCTGGCTATTGGTGTGGTGTCAGAGGACTGCAGGATTGCTAATGTTGTACCTTTGTTTAAAAAGGGAGAAAGGGATTGATCGAATAATTACAGGCCAGTCAGCCTAACCTCAGTGGTGGGAAAATTATTGGAAAAAATCTTGAGGGATCGGATAAATTTTCATTTGGAAAGACACAGATTAATCAAGAACAGGCAGCATGGATTTGTTAAGGGAAGGTTGTGTCTGACTAACTTGATTCAATTTTTTGAGGAGGTAACAAGGAGGGTCGATGAGGGCAGTGTATTTGATGTAGTGTATATGGATTTTAGCAAAGCTTTTGATAAGGTCCCACATGGCAGACTGGTCACGAAAGTAAAAGCCCATGGGATCCAGGGCAAAGCGGCAAGTTGGATCCAAAATTGGCTCAGAGGCAGGAAGCAAAGGGTAGTGGTCGATGGGTGTTTTTGTGACTGGAAAGCTGTACCCAGTGGGGTTCCTCAGGGCTCAGTGCTGGGTCCCTTGCTTTTTGTGGTATATATCAATAACTTGGACTTAAATGTTGGGGGTATGATTAAGAAGTTTGCAGATGACACTAAAATAGGCTGTGTGGTTGATAATGAAGAAGAAAGCTGTGGACTGCAGGAAGATATCAATGTACTGGTCAGGTGGGCAGAACAGTGGCAAATGGAATTCAATCCGAAGAAGTGTGAGGTAATGTATTTGGAGAAGGCTAACAAGGCAAGGGAATACACATTAAATGGTAGGACACTGAGAAGTGTAGAGGAACACAGGGATCTTGGAGTGCATGTCCACAGGTCCCTGAAGATAGCAGGCCAGGTAGATAAGGTGGTTAAGAAGGCATTCGGGGCTGGAAATTCAACAAAAACCACTACCACCGGCTTGCCGCCCAAAAAACCGCTATGACTACGCTATGATTTCGAAATAGAAGATTCATGAAAAAATGGGGAAAAATTCGCCCACCGGGAAAAATCGGCGTTCACGAAGATTTGCAGCGGAAACCGCAATCCTCGCCAACTTTAGTCCGAGGCCAATTACCGTTGCGAGTTGGTCTGAGGAAGGGGGGAAAACACAAAAACTATTTTCCCAAAATTTAAAAATCACAAAACATTCACAAGACCCTTTTCTAGTGAATCGTTTGAAAATAATTTTAAAATACTTTAACTTATCTTTTTGCAGGGTTCCATACCGCCATTTCCAAGGGCTGCTCCAACAGGTTTATCTCCGCAATTTTTCCCCCATCTACGGGTCACCGCTGTGACCAAACTCGGGCGAAAGTGCTTTTTCCAGTGTTGCACACCGGCGGTCCGCTCCCCAGCGGTATTTCAAAACCGCTGGCACAAGACTCCAATGAATTTCCTGCCGCACCGTTTTCCGCCCAAATCGACGAAATATCGCCGAAAAACGTGATGGAAGGCTGATGAATTTCCAGTATGCTTAAACTGTGTAAAACACTCATTAGGCCGCAGCTGGAGTACTGCGTGCTGTTCTGGTCACCGCATTACAGGAAGGATGTGATTACACTGGAAAGGGTACAGAGGAGATTTGCAAGAATGTTGCCTGGACTGGAGAATTTTGGCTATGAGGAAAGATTGGAGATTAGGTTTATATGTAACCTTCAGGGCTGCTGACCAAGGGCCGTGCAGCTCTTTGTCGGCCGGCGTGGACACGATGGGCCGAAATGGCCTCCCTCTGCGCTGTAAATTTCTCTGTTTCTATATTTCTATGCTGGGTCTGTTTTCTTTGGCACCGAGGAGGCTGAGGGGAGACCTGATTGAGGTGTATAAAATTATGAGGTGCCTGGATACAGTGCATAGGAAGGACCCGTGTCCCTTGGCAGAGGGGTCAACAACCAGGGGGCATAGATTTAAAGTAATTGCGAGGAGGTTTAGAGGAGCTATGAGGGGAAATGTCTTCATCCAGAGGGTAGTGGGGATCTGGAATTCATTGCCTGAAAGGATGGTAGAGGCAGAAACCCTCACCACATTTAAAAAATACTTGGATGAGCACTTGAAGTGTCGTAACCTGCAGGGTTACGGACCAAGAGCTGGAAAATGGGATTAGGCTGGATAGCTCTTGGTTGGCCGGCACGGACACGATGGGCCGAAATGGCCTCCTTCCATGCTGTAAATTTCTATGATTCTATGACATGCTAAAAGACATGGGGGCTGTACAGGCAGTTGACCTCGCCCTCCAGTATCTACGACAGAGGGAGCGGAGGCAGCAAGAAAGATGGGAACATGTGCGCAGAGGGAGGGGGAGGAGGGCCATCAGAGCTTTCAACAGTAGGCCTTACCCTCCTAGCATCTTCCGACATCACTTCTCCTACTTTCAATTAAACGAGGAGCAGTGTATTCAGAGGCTCCGATTCACAAAGGAGGTGGTCACAGAACTCTGACACCTCCTGCAACCAGACCTCCAGCCTCAGGGCAGAGTGACCATGGCTCTCGCAGTGGGAGTCAAGGTCACCGTGGGTCTCAATTTCTTCACCAGCAATCCTTCCAGTCTGCAGCAGGAGACATAGCTGACATCTCACCGTTCGCCATCCATCGCTGTATCTGGGAAGGTCGCTGAGGTTCTGTATAGCAGGAGAATAGACTACATCTCCTTCCCCATCACCAAAGTGAGGCAACACAAGCGTACATGTGGCTTTGTCAGGATGCAGGCTTTCCCAATGGTGCAGGGTGCCATTGACTTCATCCACGTGGCTTTACAGGCACCGCGTAACAATCCTGAGATCATCCGTAACCTCAAAGGCTACCACTCCCTGAATGTGCAGTTGGTGTGCAACCACACACAGCGAATCCTCAAAGTTAATGCCCGCTATTCTGGCAAATAGCCACGATGCCTTCATCCTTCGCCAGACCAGTGTGCCCGCTCTCTTCCAGCCACGTCAAGCTCGCGGCTGTCTGTTCGGAGACAAGGGCTATCCGCTCTCCACCTGGCTCACGACTCCTATCTGCAACCCCAACACTCGTGCAAGGAGAGCCATGCTGCCACCAGGGACGCCATCGAGCAGATCATCGGCCTACTGAAGCAAGGGTTCCGCTGCCTTACCCGCTCGGGAGGAGCCCTCCAGTACTCACCAGAACGGATTTCCCATATTCTGGTGGTCTGTTGCACGCTCGACAACTTGGCCATCATTAGGGTGCCACCTTTGCCAGCAGGGATTACGGGACCACCTCAGGAAGACGATAAGGGAGAAAAGGATGAGGAGCAGGAGAACAGGGATGAGGAGGAGGAGGAACAGGAGGGAGGGTGGAATGAGCAAGACAGTCAGCCTTCTGGATGGGCTGTCTGTGATCAGCTCATGAGACTCCGATTTGCATGAATAAAACCCCAGCTCACCGTAGCTCACCACATCCCAGCAGAACATCCCCATCTCCTGCCATATCACAGCATCCTTCTGGGTGCAAAGCTGAAATGAGAGACGCCACAAAAGATTCCAAACACAATTAATAAATAGATCTATAAATATATCAATAATATCACATGAATTCTAATACTAATCACCATTGTGCCTGCCATAGTTGAATAGCTGCCATTGTGTGCAAGGTGTGAGATATGGGTGCGAGTGTTGCTAGGTAGAGATTGTCCATGGGTGAGTGCTGGGGGTATGGTGTATTGAGCAGTGTGTGGAGCTTGTAGTACAGAGGATGGTATGTAGCATTGTTGAAGCGCACCTTGACCACCCATGTGAGGTCATTAAACTTCTTTCTGCACTAGGTGTGGGTCCTGGGGAGCACAGTGCTGCTTGTGACATGGCTCGCTATCTCCCCCCACATAGTGTGGCAGAATTGTGGCGAGGGCCTCCTGCCAGATGGTACAGGACCGCCCGCCTTCTCTCCACCGCTAAAACCAATGCCTCCAAATCTTCCTCGGAAAACCTCCAGGCTCTCTCCCTGGGGCGGCGATCTTCCATCAGCATTTGTAAATAATTGCTCCTTCTCTTTGTCCGTCTTATGGTTGTTGAGGCAGCTGTACAGCCAACAATGCTGAGAATGAGGTGCTCCAGCATCAATGAATCTCCCCTTTAACTAGTGACAGAAGCCGGTGGCAATCATCACTTGCGTTTAGACTGCCCCCAATATTGGTCCAGCTTTTAAGTGTCACGCCAGTGAACTTGGGTTTTTAGACTAGAATTGTGACTGCAATGATTTTAATTAAGAGTTTTGTGAGCATCCTCGACGATATACAGGTGACGCTACTTAACCACTTTTAGTCTAAACACTGCCCATTTCTTCGCAATACGAGAGATTCCTCACACTTCTTGTAAACTGCATTTAAACCCCTCCATGGTCTCATGACGTGGACCATATACAGTAGATATCTCAAATCGTTGGAGACAATGGTGGAGGAAGAGCATCCGGGAGGGCGCTAAGCACCTCGAGTCTCATTGCCGAGAGCATGCAGAAACCAAGCGCAGGCAGTGGAAGGAGCGTGCGGCAAACCAGACTCCCCACCCACCCTTTCCTTCAACCACTGTCTGTCCCACCAGTGACAGAGACTGTAATTCCCGCATTGGACTGTTCAGTCACCTAAGAACTCACTTTTAGAGTGGAAATAAGCCTTCCTCGATTTCGAGGGACTGCCTATGATGATGATTCCCGTAACCTTCTCCAAAACTACGATCCTCCAACTCTGGAATCTGTCCATCCCCCACTTCCTTTGTCCCACCATTGGCGGCTGTGCCTTCAGCTGTCTCGACATTAAGCTCTGGAATTCCCTCCCGAAACCTCTCCATGTCTCTATCTCCCTTTCCCCTTTAAGATGCTGCTTAAAGCCTCCCTCTTTGACCCAACTTTTGGTCATCTGCCCTCATATTTCCTTCTTTGGCTCGGTGTCAGTTATTTTCTGATTACGCTCCTGTGAAGCGTCGTGGGATGTGGGATGTTAAAGGAGCTGTATAAATGCAAACTGTTGTTGTTAGGAATGTATTTTGAATGAAGGAGCATGCTGCATGCTGGGGGGCCAGAATATCTGATAGACTGGTTGGGTCAGGGTATTTGATAGGCAGAGCGTGAAGCACTGTACAGCCAGTGGGTGGAATAGATCAAAGCAGGGTCTACACACCCTCACTGTTAATGGGCCTTTGCAACACCATATTGTAATCTCTGAAAGTTATTCAATCCCCTAACAAATGTTCCAAGATGTTGGATACAGGAACAGGGGACATTGCGCTGTGCAAGGGACCCACTGGTATGTTGTGCTTTCATCACGTTGCTATCCCGATTTCAGTCCAACACATGCTGCGATGTTCATTTTAACAATATATTCCCTGACAAATTACTGGTCAATGTACAGAGAACAATGTCAAGCTGGATTGATTGAAAGGAGGAAATATAATTTAGAGACTGCACTGGAAACTGAGGGGTAATTTTAACCCGACTCGCTCAGCAGAGACCTGGCGGGTGGGCAGTTAAAATTGCCCTGGCTCTTACCTGTCCAAAAGTCGCCATGATTACAACATCTGCCATTTTAACCTGCGCCCCTGAGCAGGCAGCAAGGACACCTGCCCGGAGCCAACAGGGTCCTTCTCTACACACGCATGTTACGGCCCAGTGACATTATTGAGGCCCCACTGAAATTTTAACTCTGAAGCGGGGAATCCACCTGGAGTTAAAGTGGTTTTTATCAACTGAACTATGAGAATAGAGTTGCTCTCCTGACATCAGTCCTTACACATAATATAACATAATATAATATAATACAATATAATATGACACAATATGATATAATATGATATATTATAATGTAATATAATCTAAAATATTCTCATATTACGTAATGTATAATATAATGTAATGCAATGTAATATATTAAAAATCTTAAATCTCTGTGCATTATTTGTCAACTTTTTCGATTATAAATTCCCTTGTGCACACTTATAATGGAGCTGCCTCTGTAAATGTGGATTCTCTCTCCTCAAAACGTTGTGAATGCTGGAGTTCAATTCAACTTTTCATGACTGAGATTGCCATATTTTTGTTAGGTAAGGGATATGGAGCGAAGGTGGTAAATAAAAACGTAGGAACAGGAAGAGGCCGTTCAGCCCCTCGAGCCTGTTCTGCCATTCAGTGAGATGCTGGCTGATCTGTGCATATGAAAACATGGGTCTTACACTTAACATCCGTAAGACAAAGGTCTTCCACCAGCCTGTCCTCGCCGCACAGCACTGCTCCCCAGTCATCAAGATTCACGGCGCGGCCCTCGACAACTTGGACCACTTCCCATACCTCGGGAGCCTCTTGTCAACAAAGGCAGACATTGATGCGGAGATTCAACATCGCCTCCAGTGCGCTAGCACAGCCTTCGGCCACCTGAGGGAAAGAGTGTTCGAAGACCAGGCCCTCAAATTTACCACCAAGTTCATGGTCTACAGGGCTGTAGTAATACCCACCCTCCTGTATGGATCAGAGGCATGGACGATGTACAGAAGACACATCAAATCGCTGGAGGTATATCACCAACGATGTCTCCGCAAGATCCTTCAACTCCCCTGGGAGGACTGTGGCGTATGTAGGCATCTTTAGTAATGACTCCATGAGGCAGGGTCTGATACTTAAACAGTGTAGACCTGTCGTTCTTTATTTGCAGTGTGCAGGTAACCCTTAGGTCTCCAGCAGCAGCACCCTCTGGTGTACAGGCAAGGTGTATGCAGTGTAAGGGTAAATTCAGTGTTGCATAACAGTGTTACAGACATCACACAGTAAACAGGCATGCATACACAACAACACTTGCCTCCCTAAGCATTTTTCATATCCTTATTGTCATGCCCAGGGGAGGTGATCAGTGGTGGGCTATGGGAAGTTGTGGTGAGGGTTGTGTGGTTGCCAGGTGTGACCCCTGTGCTTGAGGCTGGACTCGTACCTTTCCCCTCCCTCACACGCAGACCATGTGGGTGTTACTGTTGTGGGATCCCTCGGGGGGTGGGTGGGGGGGGTAGCCGCAGCAGCAGTGGGTAGTGTGTATACATTGTGATGTGGGTAGTTGTGGGCAGGGCCACAATGCTGGGTGGTCTCCTTGTCCACCAATTGGGATGAGGGTCAGGTCATCCCAGGGTTTGCCAGGGAAGCTGGAGGGTATTGGCCTCATGCTCCTGGTGTTGGCCCTGGTGGCCAGGGGTTGTAGGGCTGATCTGGTGCAGGTTGCCATTGGTGGTGGCTGGGCTGCCCATTGACCACTGTCCCTGTAGTGGGTGGCTCCCACTGGCTGTGTGTATGTCCTGCAAGCGGCATCACATTCGTTGCAAAGGTCCAGGCTACATGGTCAGGTAGCCTGCTGGACCTGGGGGTCTCCCACAGGGGGACTCCATTGGCATGAGCATGGTCCTTGTAGGACCCAATGTCCTTTGGCAGTGTCCTACCGGTATACATGACACCTTGGCTCTGATCACACATAGTCGAGCCTGCATTATACATTCTAGCATTTGCATCACTTTTGGGTGTCCTGGTTTCAACAGACGTGGTTACATTAGGCATTTCACAATCTCTATCATTACTGTTCAGCATAATAAACTTGTTCTTAACCTTACTAACACTTGCATTAGTCACATTAGTTAAACCAGCATCACAATTCATTGTTACATTGCACACATTTTCATACTTGCACCCCTTAATTGCATCTTTAGCTTTAAAGTCCGTGTACTCAAATAGTTGAAACTTCCCCTTTAAATTTTTTTGGTTACCGGTCTCCTTTAAGCGAGCCTTCAAATCCGATTGGCCGCTCGGTGTCACGTGATGCTCCTCCATGTTCACTCGTGGCACGGCGGAGGCCATTTTGATTACAGGTTCTGCTGCTTGTGGTGCTGCAGCCATTTTCTGGTCTTGCTGCAGGTAGGCTGTGGTGCTCTTTTCTTCCACAGGTTCGATCCTGGATGTTGGGAATCCATTTCTTTCATCGATGTTCACCTCTTGGAGTGCTGCCCCGTCCCAGAAAGTGGAGTTTGGATCCTCGGTCTCAGAGATTTTGCCGGGGTGCTGTGGGCAGTCGAGCTGGACAGTGGAACCTCCGGATGCTGCGATGGATACATGTTCGAGGTCGATTTCCGGAGCCCGGAGGCCTGGGAGGAGCTTCGCTTGGACAGGATGCCGTTGTGGTCGATTGGCGGGATTCATCCAAAGTTCTTCAAAGGTCGCTTGGCTCATCACAGACTGGCTCGCCCCTGTATCGCTCTCCATAGAAACTGGGATCCCGTCGATGTCTACTTTCATCGCCCACGGAGAACTTTCGGTGGAGCAGATATGAGTTCCATACTCTTCTTCAAGGGGTTGAGCAACTTCACCTTCCTCTGTGTCGGAGCCCCGGTGATCAGCCAACTCATCAGAGACATGGTGAGTAAAGCTTTCTCTGCACATCCTTTGAAGGTGCTTTTTCTCTTTGCATGCATAGTCTTGTAGCGGCACTGCTGGGCCCTGTGGTTTCCTCCACAGTGCCAGCACGGGGATAGCTTGTTTCCCCATGTGGCGGACTCAGGGTTTCGGGACTCGGGGCAGCGTTTCTGCCCTTAGAAGTATCAATGCGGTGCACTGCTCTCATCGGTTTAGAGTCCCTTAGTGCTTCATTTAGGTGGTCGCCAAAGTCGCACGGTGCAGCCAGTCTCCTTAAGTCTTCCAATCTTTCTACAAAAGCGTCCCAATCTTCCTCATCGGTAAATTGCTGAAAGTTGCTGAGATTCGACAATCTGAGCGTGTGGTTCGTGACCTCGTATTCCCGTCACCAGTTGTGGCGTATGTAGGCACCTTTAGTAATGACTCCACGAGGCAGGGTATGATACTAAAACAGTGTAGACCTGTAGTCCTTTATTTGCAGCTCCTGAGTGAGGACAACAAGCTGTGTGGTTTTTTTTTATACTAGGTTACCTGCAGGTAAACCTTAGGTCTCCCGCAGCAGCACCCTCTGGTGTACAGGCAAGGTGTGTACAGTGTAAGGGTACATTCAATGTTGCATAACAGCGTTACAGACATCACACAGTAAACAGGCATGCATATACAACAAGGACAGGTGCACCAACATCAGTGTCCTCGCCCAGGCTAACATCCTCAGCATTGAAGCACTGACCACATGATTGGCTTCGTTGGGCAGACCACATAGTTCGCATGCCAGATACGAGACTCCCTAAGCAAATGCTTTATGTGGAGCTCCATCATGGTAAACGAACCAAAGGTGGGCAGTGGAAACATTACAAGGACACCCTCAAAGCCTCCCTGGTGAAGTGCGACATCACCACTGACACCTGGGAGACCCTGGCCGAAGACCGCCCTAGGTGGAGAAAGTGCATCCGGGAGGGCGCTGAGCTCCTCGAATCTCAACGCTGCGAGCGTGAAGAGGTCAGGCGCAGGCAGCGGAAGGAGTGTGTGGTAAATCAGTGCTACCCCCCCCTTCCTCCGACGACTATCTGTCCCACCTGTGACAGGGACTGTGGTTCTCGTATTGAACTGTTCAGCCACCAAAGGACTCACTTTAGGAGTGGAAGCAAGTCTTCCTCGATTCCGAGGGACTGCCTATGATGATGATGGGCTGATCTGTGTCCTAACTCCATATACCCGCCTTTGGCCAATGCCCCTTCATATCTTTGGTTGACAAAAAGCTATCAATCTCCGATTTAAAATTAACAATTGATCGAGCATCAACTGCCAATTGCGGAAGAGAGTTCCAAATTTTTACCACCCTTTGTATGTAGAAGTGTTTCCTAATTTCACTCCTGAAAGGTCTGGCTCTAATTTTTAGACTGTGCCCCTAGTCCTAGAATCCCCAACCAGTCGAAATAGTTTCTCTCTATCTATCCTATCTGTTCCCCTTAATACCCTGAAAACTTCGATCAGATCACCCTTTAAACCTTCTAAATTCCAGGGAATACAACCCTAACTTGTGTAAATTCTCCTCGTAACTTAACTCTTGGAATCCGGGTATCAGTCTGGTAAACCTATGCTACACTCCCTTCAAGGCCAATATATCCTCCCTAAGGTGTAATGCCCAGAACTGCTCACAGTGCTCCAGGTATGGTCTAACCAGGGCTTTGTATGGCTGCAACATAACGTCTACCCCCTTGTATTCTAGTCCTCTCAATATAAAAGCCAGCATTCCATTAGCCTTTCTGATTATCTTCTGTACAATGAGGTACAGATCAGCCATGATCTGATTGAATGGCAGAACTGACTTGAGGGGCTGAATGGCCTCGTAATGTTCGTCTTTCAGATGAGGAGTTAAACCGAGGCCCTGTCAGTCCTCGCAAGTGGACGGAAAAGATCCCATGGAACTATTTCAAAGAAGAGTTGGTGAATTCTTCCCAGTGTCCTGGTCAATAGTAATCCCTCAACCAGCATCACAAAAAACAAGTTAACTGGTCGTTATTACATCGCTGTTTGTGGGAGCTTGCTGTGAGTGAATTGGCTGCCATGCTTCCTACATTACAACAGTGACTACATCTCAAAAGTACTTCATTGGCTGTAAAGTGCTTTGAGACGTCTGGTGGTCATGCAAGGGTCGGTCATGAAACTGTCTGTCTGTCTGTCTTTCTTTGAAACATAGAAAATAGGAGCAGTAGTCGGCCATTCGGCCCTTCGAGTCTGCACTGCCATTCAATATGATCATGGCTGATCCTCTATCTCAACACCATATTCCCGCTTTTTTCCCATACCCCTTGATGCCTTTTGTTTCTAGAAATCTACCTATCTCCCTCTTAAATATATTCAGTGACTTGGCCTCCACAGCCTTCTGTGGTAGAGAATTCCACAAGTTCACCACCCTCTGAGTGAAAACATTTCTCCTCATCTCAGTCCTAAATTTCCTACCCCGTATCCTGAGATTGTGACCCCTTGTTCTAGACTTCCCAGCCAGGGGAAACATCCTCCCCGCATCCAGTCTATCCAACCCAGTCAGAATTTTATACGTTTCAATGAGATTCCCTCTCATTCTTCTAAACTCTAATGAATTCAGGCCTAGTCGACCCAATGAGGTGGAGCATGGCAGCGAGGAAGATTGAGAAGAGGGTTGGGGCGATGACGCAGCCCTGTTTGACCCCAGTCTGGACATGGATTGGGTCTATAGTGGATCCGTTGGTAAGGATCACGGCCTGCATGTCGTCGTGAAGCAGGCGGAGGATGGTGACGAACTTTTGGGGGCATCCGAAACAGAGGAGGACGCTCCATAGACCCTCGCGGTTGACAGTGCCAAAGGCCTTTGTAAGTTCGAAGAAGGCCATGTGTAAGGGCTGGTGCTGTTCCCTGCATTTTTCCTGCAGCTGTCGCGCTGTAAAAATCCTGTCCGTTGTGCCCCGGAGGGGACGCAATCCGCACTGTGACTCCGGGAAGAGCTCCCCAGCCACAGGGAGAAGACGGTTGAGGAGGGCTCTAGCGACGACTTTCCCAGTGGCTGATAGCAGGGAGATTCCTCTGTAGTTGCCGCAGTCAGACTTGTCCCCCTTTTTTTAAAGATTGTCACGATCACTGCATCTCTGAGATCTCCCAGCATGCTTTCCTCCCTCCAGATGAGAGAGATGAGTTTGTGTATTCGCGCCAGCACTGCGCCTCTGCCATACTTCAGTACCTCAACAGGGATTCCATCCGCTCCTGTAGCCTTGTTGTTTTTAAGCTGTCTTATGACTTTTTCTATTTCGTGCAGTGTTGGGGTTTTACTGAGATGGTGGCGGGTCGCATGCTGCGGGATGGAGCCGAGAACACTCGGGTCAAAGGCAGAGTCTCGATTGAGGAGATCTTCAAAGTGCTCCTTCCAGCAGGCCCTGACTGCCTCGGTGTCCTTGATGAGTGTTTCTCCATTCTTGGCCAGCAGTGGGGTGGGGCCTTGGGAGTTTGGACCGTATGCGGCCTTGACTGCAATGAAGAATCCTCACACATCATGGCTGTCGGCCAGCTTCTGTATCTCCTCTGCTTTCTCCATCCACCGCCTGTTCTTTAGGTTCCGGGTTTTTTGTTGGTCCTCAGCCTTGAGCCGTCTGTAATGTTGCTTTGCTGCTCCCAAGTTGGGTTGTTGTTTAAGGCTCAGAAATGCCCTGCGCTTGCGATCTATTAGCTCTTGGATCTCCTCATCATTCTCATCAAACCAGTCCTGGTGTTACCACCTAGAAGGACAAGGGCAGCAGGTGCATGGGGACACCATCACCTCTAAGTTCCCCTCCATCATGACTTGGAAATATATCACCGTAGATTCATCGTCGGTGGATCAAAATCCTGGAACTCACTCCCTAACAGCACTGTGGGAGCACCTTCACCACACGGACTGCAGTGGTTCAAGAAGGCGGCTCACCACCCCCTTCTCAAGGGCAATTAGGGATGGGCAATAAATGCTGGCCTTGCCAGCGACACCCACATCCCATGAATGAATATTTTTTAAAAAATATTTAAAACACCTATTCCTTGCACAAGCAAAAACTATTGCGGTCATTATGAGGCAATGTTATGCAAAGAGACTGTGAACAATGGCATTTTATCTCTTGTTAATCATTAGGTCCCAGTCCCCTCCTCCCTCCTGATCACTTCCGCTCCATCCAAGTCGAAAACATTACAGGAATATTGGCCCAGACATATGGTGATGCCACGCCCGGTTTTCAGACATTAAACAGGCGACTGGCCACAGATCTGATTGGATGCCAGCAGTGCCACTAAACAAAATTGCCCTGAACACATCTTCCCCCCCTCCCGATCCCCTTCCCCTCTCTCTCAATTCCCCCACCCCTCTCTCGATCCCCTCCCCACTCCCGATCCCCTTCCCCTCTCTCTCAATTCCCCCACCCCTCTCTCGATCCCCTCCCCCCTCCCGATCCCCTTCCCCTCTCTCTCAATTCCCCCACCCCTCTCTTGATCCCCTCCCCGTTCCCGATCCCCTTCCCCTCTCTCTCAATTCCCCCACCCCTCTCTCGATCCCCTCCCCGCTCCCGATCCCCTCCCCTCTCCCTTCCCCCTCCTGATCTCAACACCTGTCATCGCTAACCACAGATCTGATTGGACGCCAGCAGTACCATAGTGCTTTAGGAGCAGAGATAAGCTGAGTATCTCTCGGGGTGATTCCGTGTGCAACTGATAATAGATTTGCCAGAAGCAGGCGGGGCCTAGCAGCCATAGGAAACAGCAACCATGACCAAGCCAGTTGCTACAAGCCCACCTGAATCCCAGCAGCCTCCCACTGAAACCAGCAGCCAGCCAGAAGGCTTGCTCCTTCCACGAGGGAACCATTTGGAGAAGGTTGGACGGATACACCAGCACTAAGGGGAAGCACCATGGGAACCCACACCTGATGTCATTCACACGTGACACAAAGTATGGTCATAAATTAGCTGCACTTTATTTGAACTTTGATCAGAGAGTTTGTTTCTTGATTATAAGAACAAGCAAAGGACAGGCCTGGACTGTGACTGAGGAGGCTTAGATGACTCGATTTCAAAATTCTCATCCTTACTTTCAAATCCCTCCATGGCCTCGCCCCTCCCTATCTCTGTAACCTCCTCCAGCCCCACAACCCCCCAAGATGTCTGCGCTCCTCTAATTCTGTCCTCTTCAGCATCCCTGATTATAATCGTTCAACCATCGGTGGCCGTGCCTTCTGTTGCCTGCGCTCCAAGCTCTGGAACTCCCACCCTAAACTTCTCCGCCTCTCTACCTCTCTTTCCTCCTTCAAGATAGTCCTTAAAACCAACCTCTTTGACCAAGCTTTTGGTCACCTGCGCTAATTTCTACTTTTGCGGCTCGGAGCAAAATTGTTTTATCTCATTATATGCCTGTGAAGCGCCTTGGGACGTTTCACTACATTAAAGGAGCTATATAAATACAAGTTGTTGTTGTTGTCATTAAAGGTGCTTTCGACCCCTTATTTTGTGCTTACCCGTGGACAAAAGGAACGGCTCAGACACTTGGCTCGATTTCTGGTGCGACAATCTCCTGGTTGCACTGGTGTTCCTGCATCTGAGCCTCCAAAGTCAGTATTTGGGTTCCAGGTTGGTCCTCCTCCTCTTTCTCCTCCATGGTTACACCTTTTCATGTAGCAAGACTGTGGAATATGCAACAGATGTCAATGACCTTGGAGATCTGCCACGATCAACCAGGATCTCATTGAATGGCAGAACAGGCTCGCAGAATAACCTCCTCCTGTTCCAATGACTCACAAGGAAGCTATACTGTAAGGTATCGCCCTATCTGCCCAGACATCTGAGGTACTGCTTCAAGGAGCCAATAGTTTCTCAGTAATGACCTTATGGGTGAATGGTCCTTGTTGTATCTGTCGTCTACCTCTCTCTATGATTGACGTAAGAGTTTCATTAAAGAGGGTAGCAGCCTTGTTTTCCAACATATCGATCTAAACCCCCTTTGCCTTCAAATTAGAATGAAAGACTTTGCATTTATATAGTGCCTTTCACATCCTCAGGACTTCCAGCCAATGAAGTACTTTTGAAGTGCAATCACTGTTGTAATGTAAGAACACAGCACACAATGTTGCACACAGCAAGCTCCCACAAAAACCAATGAGATAAATGACTAGTTCATCCATTTTTGATAGTGTTGGTTGAAGGATAAGTGTTGGCCAGGACACCAGGAGAACATCCCTGCTCTTCTCCAGAATAGTGCTGTGGGATCTTGTACATCCACTTGAGAGAGCAGACAGAGCCTTGGTTTAATGGCTCATCTGAAAGACAACACCTTTGACAGTGCAGCACTCCCTCAGTACTGCACTGGAGTGTCAGCTTAGATAATGTGCTCAAGTCTCTGGCAGGGGGGTGCGGGAGGGGGGGGTTGCTTGAACCCACAACCGTCTAACTCAAAGGTAAGATTGTTACCACTGAGCCATGTCTGATATCACACGGTCTCTGATGTCTGTAGCACCGATTGGGCGACATTAAGAATTTGCCGCTAACCTCAGCGGTTTCTGTTGTGCCAAACTCTGAATATGAGTGAACCATTAAGGAGGCTGTGGAGAACTCCTTCTGCCTGGGTAAATATGTGATTGCAAATCCAGACCAAAAACAAATCGGCCAAAACCTGCTGCCAAAACTGTTATGTTCAGAAAAACTCCACAAGACTATGTGCTGTCAGCTCAAACTGTTGTGATCTTGGTCTCTTTACTGTAACTCCAGAGTGAGGAGGCAGCATGGTAGACTGCCTTTTATACCTGCTTGCCCAGGGTGTGCAGGTGACCCTTGGGTCTCCCACAGGTGTACCCCCTGGTGGCAAATCTTACATATTGGTAAAGTTTACATACATAACAAAAACCATAATTTTCTGCCTGGTTGGAGATGTACAAAAGAAAAATGACCAAAACTTAGAGATAAGCTTCTGCCCAATCTCTGTATTTGCTGCTTCTAACATATTGATGAATAAGTTGCTTTTCCCTGAATGTTGCTGAGAATTTGACCAGCCTCTGTAGTCAGTGTTTGTTGAGTGCTTCTGCAGATGATCAACTGACACTCTTCCCCCAAACCCTTATCAACAGCCTTCGGACAGAAAACCTTCGTACCACCTTGTTTGGTTTGGATTAGAGAGTGGGTTCTGTCAAACTGTGCCACATAATCTCTCAAACCTAGTTACCCTGTGCATATTACAGCAAACCTAGTTACCCTGTGCATATTATAGCAAACCTAGTTACCCTGTGCATATTATAGCAAACCTAGTTACCCTGTGCATATTATAGAAAACCTAGTTACCCTGTGCATATTCATTATCATATCATAGGCAGTCCCTCGGAATCGAGGAAGACTTGCTTCCTCTCTTAACATGAGTCCTTAGGTGGTTGTATAGTCCAATATGAGAACCACAGTCCCTGTCACAGGTGGGACAGATAGTCATTGAGGGAAGGAGTGGGTGGGACAGGTTTGCCGCACGCTCTTTCCGCTGCCTGCACTTGATTTTTGCATGTTCTCGGTGCTGAGACTTGAGGTGCTCAGCACCCTCACGGATGCACTTCCTCCACTTAGGGCGGTCTTTGGCCAGGGACTCCCAGGTGTCAGTGGGGATATTGCACTTTTATCAGGGAAGCTTTGAGGGTGTCCCTGTAACGTTTCCTCTGCCCACCTTTGGCTCGTTTGCTGTGAAGGAGTTCCGAGTAGAGCGTTTGCTTTTGCTTTGTGCATATTAGAGCAAATCTAGTTACCATGTGCATATTATACGAAACCTAGTTACCCTGTGCATATTATACTAAACCTAGTTACCCTGTGCATATTATAATAAACCTAGTTACCCTGTGCAAATTAGAGCAAACCTAGTTACCTTGTGCATATTAGAGCAAACCTAGTTACCCTGTGCATATTATAGCAAACATCGAGGACATCGAGCAACAAAGTTCCATTAACAAATTTAAATGAATATTTAGACCAGACCACAAAGCGCAGAGGATGCTATGAAGCTTGTAAATGCTTCGTTAAAAGAGATTATTGCAGCTCGTGATGCTTTCTCATTGATCCTGTTCCATTGTTAACAATTGATCATGGATACAAGCCACTACAGCCCACATCGAGATTGCATTTTAAAACTAACAGATAACGTAAAGCAGTTATCTGATCCTTGTGTTAACAAACATTGCTCAACAGCATTGTGTTGGAAAAGTCCTGAACAGGAGAACAATGTTTTTTTACCCTGATTCAGGGCTTGAGACCCCTTTGTGTAAAACCTATACAATGTTTTTCCCACAACACTATTTTAATGTCGTATATGGTCAAGGCTACCACAAGACACAATTAAAAAGCATGCACACGTACGTAATAGTGGAATAGTCAAGGATGTTACTCAGGAGCCTTAGTAGACTTGATGCTAAATATGTCTGACCAATGCAAAGCAGCAATCACCAAAGGCAATAGAATGCTATGGGGGGAATTTCCCGGGGGGTCAGCAGCTGCGATTGTTGGTGGGTCGGGTGGAAAAGTGGGTTATTTTGACAGCGGGTCGGGCCTTTCACAAATGTCGGGTCTGCCAGCATTGAAATGACCCGACATACAGTGGTGGGGGAGGTAATTCAAATCATTAGTGACGTGTTTACAGTGAAGCTGAGGCAGGAGGTCACTTGCCATTGTTTCAGCTGATGAGTTGACAGCTTCAGAAATGTTTCCTTAGCCACTAACTTCTCTGAGCTGCATTTACATTACCGATTCACCATGCTGCAAGTCTTTACACAAGTCTCCATCCAGTCTGACCTCATTACATCTCCCACCATTGACTGATCGCTTCTGTCATCTCTACTTCACCTGCCATCTATTCCATCAGCATCGGTGCACTTTACACTCTCTCACCTTGGCCCTCAGAATCCCACCACAATCAGCCCCAACACCAGCAGCACCAACAACACGAAATTCGGGTCCGCCTATTTTGCCGTGAGGCGAGAGTTCCTGCGCCAGGCCCAGAAGTCCCGCCCCATGACCTATATTTGGGTTACTGCCCCCGAGAGGAAATAGAGTGCAAAATATCGTGCTCCACTTCCTCAGTGGGGCGGGAGCAGGGCGCAAAGCCTCGGCGAAGTCGCAGCGCCATGTGGCGGGATGCGTAGTGCTGGCGTGCAGATAAGACCCACCCTTTCATTAAAGGGGAGGGCCAAGCTGCCGATTCTGTGGGCGGAAAACGGGGCCATTCCTGGACCACCAGGGAGTGGGGTGCTGAGGCAGCAGCCCGGCACACAAGTGGAATGCCGGGCTGCCAGATCGCGGCACAAACTATCAATTGGGCCGCGACCTGTAAGTTGGCCATATTTTTATTCCTTCTCCACCTCCCCTTTAATTATCGCCCGCGACAGCTTCAGGGGACGCTACCGGACTTTTGCTCCGTGTCAAGAATCTCAAGAATTGTGATGACGTCATCATCACCGGGGCAGTGGAGCAGGGCGCTGCCGCTTACCGCTGCCACTAAACTCCCGTGGAATTTCACGGCAGTCGGTAGCGGTGCCGCGCCAAGGGGCGCTAACGGGAGGCGCAAATGCCCCGAATTTCTCCCCCAACCTTCTCCGCAATCAACTGATGCTGCACAGGACACAGGGCATCAGCACCTGAACACATTGCTGTCTGGGACACCAGGGCTGGTCTCACCATGGCCAGATTTATTTCACTTGACGCTGTACACCCTGACTGCCACATGATGTGCCAGGTTGGCACCACCCCACATCAACACCATAAAGCATCCCTACAATGTCCAAACCATTCCTTTCACACTCATCACCATTGTTGCGGGGGCGGGGACGGTAACGTTATGTCTCACCATTCCTTGCAACTCACTAACCAACTCTAAAAGTGCACACACATCTGTCCAAGAACGCAAAGTGTTGAAAATAAAGGTTTCAATGTTTGATACCACATTTACAGAACCTTTGCATGAATATTGCATTAAACACCCAAGTGCGTACCCTTGTGTGTTGTTAGTTGGTATGATTGGACAAGGATGGGGTTGAGTGTGAGGGGTGGCTAGTGAGATGAGGAAGTAATAATGTAGATAGAGAGAGGGATGGGTGGAGGTGTAAGGTCAGTTGGTGTGAGTAAGAATGTGCAGGAGTAGGGTAGGGAAGGCAGAGTGATGGGGATGTGATGAGAGGCACAGCAGGATGAGGTTGAGTGTGGCTTTGCAGTAACGTTTTGTAATCTTCTGAGATCATTGAAACATTTGTGCCACTGCAGCCTGGTCCTCCTGACCACATCCCTGCTTGTGTCCTCCTCTGCAATGTGTAACCAGGCTGCGTTGGTGTCCTGGGGAGGTCTCTTTTGCCCATTTGAAGGGAAGAGAACCTCGCTGCGTGCTGTGACTCATATGAAGTGGGTCATGGGAGAGCCTGGGTGCAGCCCTGCACCTCTGTGCCGTGATTGTCGGTGTTTGCAGCACCTCAATGCTGTCGAACACTGACAGCACAACTGTCAAGTTAAAGTTGGCCAGGGTCCCTTTAAGGAAACCAGTTGATGACGTGTCATCAAATGACATCACCAGAACTGCTTCCTTTAATTGGCCAGGAAACGCATTGGCGGGCTTAACAAGCTCGAGACATTCATTCCACACAGCGGGTTGGAGTCAGCAGTGGGGCGAGTCCCATCACCGACCCACCAAGGTTCATAATATTCAGCCCTTAATTCCAGAAGCAAATTAGCAGAAGTAGGAGGAAGTAACGATCAAACTGTACAAAATTCTGGTCAGACCTCACCATGAGCACTGTGTCCAGCTCAAGTTAGACTGTTAGTGGGTCCAGTTCTCATCAGACTCACTTTGAGTACTGCATCCAGTCGTGGTCAGACTGCACCTTGAGTACTGGGCCCAGGTCTGGTCAGAACTTTAGTGGGCCCAGTTCTTGTCAGACCTCCCTTGAGCACAGGTCCCAGTTCTGGTACTTTGAGTTCTGGGTCCAGTTCTGGTCAGACACACCTTGAGTTCTGGGTCTGGTTCCAGTCACTGACAAACATTCAAAATTGGAGGCAATGCAGAGAAGAACCTCCAGGTTAATTCATAATTGCAAAGCGCTGAGCTTTGAGGAAAGAATTCAGTCAGTTTGGGCTTTTCAACCTGGAGAGGAAGCACGTGAGCGGCGATCTTGTAGAGGCACATCAAGTAACTCGGGGATAAAAATAGTAAAGTCAGAACAGGGCTTTAAATTCATTTGCGATACTTGGACAAGGAAATACAAGTTCAAATGAGTAAATTTACGGCTGATGCCAGTTTCTTCTGTGACCTACACATGATGGGGCCCAGGGGAGGCATGAGTTCAGGGCCAGGGGCCCAGGGGCAGCACGGGCCAGCCCACACTCGATATGTGTGCGCACTCGGTCCGTGCAGCAGAGCTGGTCTCCAGTTGTCTTGGGTAATCCTTGCCGCTGGACCAAGACCTGGCTCTGTCAAGCCCGTGTGGTGGCTGGTGTGCAATGGCCACCCTACGTGAAAGAAAATCCACGCAAAGACATCTTTCACCCTTCAGGATGTAGTTCGGGATCCGGAATATTAGGTCCTTCATTGAAACACTTGTGAACTCATCCTTCTTTTGGCGTGGAAGCAAGCCATCCTCTCTTCGAGGGACTGTATAATTGCAAAGCGCTGAGCTTTGAGGAAAGAATTCAGTCAGTTTGGGCTTTTCAACCTGGAGAGGAAGCACGTGAGCGGCGATCTTGTAGGGCGGGTCTCTCGGCGATCAGGACGTTGGCGGTTGAGCCCAAACTTACGCCCTGGCAATTGTTCTCGGCATTGCACATGGAATGGACTCCCACTGGAGCAGTGAAAACCCGGAAATCATTGGAGGAACAATTAGATGCCGCAATGAGGTTTGGACCTCCAGAATGGATAATCTAAGGCGGGTCAAAGGACTCCTGTCATCCCTAGTTATCTTGTGATCATGTAATCTTGACAGAGTCACTTACATTATCCATGGGTACGATAATGTCCCCCATTGCACTGTGTTCTGGGAGCAAAGCTCTGTATTATCAGGCAAAGAGGCCTGGGGCCTACTTCACGACCAGGGTGAACTGGTCATGGCACTGTGACCTTCAAATGCTCTGAACATTTAAAGGCCTTTCCCGCATGGCGTGTAAAGCCCATGAAGGCCCTGTTTTCTTATTTAAGTTAGCATAAAGCTCCATAATGCATCTGAATAAAAGCGCTCCAGACGTACATGGCCTATTCTAAATGGAGTCCTCCTTCACCAAAGTTTCACATTGCTTCTCAGTTACACACAAAAGGACTTTGGGTTCGACTTTCCCGAAAGACCCTCAACGCCCGATTGCCTGCTGAGAAGAACTGCTAACGTTCAACGAGAAAAGCTGGTGAGAATTTCCATTTTTATGATTAAAGTAATTAATACTAATTGCCTGGCGAGAAAATGGGCATTGCACACTCATTGATGGCGGTAAGTGGAAAGTTAGCAACATGGGCGGTCATTGCCGGAATGGACGGTAAGTAGTAACATTTAGTCCGAGGCTGCGGTTGGGCCTAGGGAGGGAGGAAAACTTTTTAAAAAATAATTTCATTAAAAAAAAATGTACTAAGACAATTTTAAACCTAATCGCCGTTTTAGAATTTAGAATTTAGAATTAAAAAAAAAAAATTAAAGATCCTTCAGCTTACCTTTCTTTGCAGGGTCCCCCCTTACCGCCCTATTTAAGCAGCTTTTACAGGGTGGGTCTCTCGGCGATCGGGACGTTGGCGGTTGAGCCCAAACTTACTCCCTGGCAATTGTTCTCGGCGTTGCACGTGGGCGGTTTGGTTCCAGTGGCCAACTTCAGATGTGGGTGATACCAAGGAAAAAACTTACGTGGAAACTCTCGCCGGGCGGAAAACCAGCTGTACCGCCGAGAAAATCGCCGACAATGAAGCCGAAAGTCTCGCCCTTTAATCTGTACAATCAACTCCTTAAAGCTACACTCCACCTCATTGTAAAGACAGCACCTCTGACAATGCAGCCCTCTCTCAGTACTGGACTGAAGCGACAGCCTAGATTACTGGCTCAAATCTCAGAACTGGGATAACGGAAGTTTTTTGGAGGCACTGAAATAAATGTTGATACATTATTTACCCCTTTGGTATTTCAAGGCTGCTTGGTTGGGAGCGAGCGGAGAATTAGAAGTGGCCTGAAGGGTAGGTGACATGCCAGATGAGCAAGGAACACAGAATGGGTTCTTTGGAAATGGCAGCTTATCGGAGGAAGATGAGAGGTTAAAATTGATTCCATGGTCATACTAGGTGGCTGTGATCCCAGAGTGCCAGCCAAACCTCCTGGTGTCACCTTAAGAACATGAGAATTAGAAGCATCCGGTCCCTTGAGCCTGCTCCATCATTCAATAAGATCATGGCTGATCATCAACTTCAACTCTGCTTTCTTGCCTGATCCCCATAAACCTTGATTCCTTCAGTGTTCAAAAATCGATCGATCTTAGCCTTGAATATACTCAACGACTGAGCATCCACAGCCGTTTGGGGCAGAGAATTACTCCTCATCTCAATCTTAAATGGCCTTCAATCAATGTGGGCGGCGGTGACTGCTGCAAGATGGAGCATTGTTGGCCTCTGAGACCAGCTGCCTATGAAAGGAGTGGAAACCCTTCCTGTTCAGGTAGGAGTCTGCACTGTGATCACCAGCCCCGCTGACTTAGCGTGTGTCATCTAATGAGTAAAGGCCTCGTGGGAAGTCAATTGGTTGGAATACTTATGTCAGTAGGGTGACTGAATTTTTATTTTTTGGTTGTTGTTGATTACCTGTGAAGGAGTGTGGAAAGTGAAGGGCTTTACTGCCCTATTCCGCAAGTGAGAGAAGACTCAGTACAATCAAGTGCTAAAGACAGTCTAACACGCTGGAGTATGACTCAATAACGTAATCTGATCACAATTAGCCTACCAAAGATAGCACTTGGCAAACCTAAAGGTCTGAAGGTTAATGACCCTCTAAGTTTAATGGGAGATGGCGAGACCTTACTCCCAGGACCTTGCACAAATCACTCACCATTCCTGAAATTTTAAAGAAAAGCCGAACAGTCCTAGTTCCAAAGACTGAGGAGCTTGAGCTCTATAAGTAACATTGACAAATGGCGGCGGATGACAAACAGACCCCTGATGCTGCGCCTCTTCGCTGAGATCATAGCGGAGAGACGAGCCCAGGCCGTGGGACACAGCCCTCAGCGGAAGGGTTTCACAACTGCTAACCCCAGATGCAACGAGAATATCGTCATCCTACACAACATGGTGAAGGGGGCAAGGAGCAGCTACAAAGAGCTGGCGATCGTCTGTGTAGAGTTAGCCGAAGCCTTTGACTCGGTTGGGCACAAAATGTTATCCTCAGGCTCTTGAAAAAGGATGGGCGTGGCCAAAAGGTTCATTCACCAGGTCGAAAACCGATACACCGATGGTTATAGAAGGTGACAGAACCAAAATGGACCCAATCCACATAAAGGGCCCAAGTTTGCGCCCACGCTTAGAATGGCGCACCTCCATGACCTGCGCCGACTTTTTACAACAAAAACCGCGCCTAAAAGTTACCTTGCTATTCTCCCCGCAGCTGGAACGATGAAGGCCCTCGGTGTAGCGCAGCACAAGGGGCGAGGGGCGGAGCCAGGACCCGGCGCTGAACACAGTGCCGCAACCTCTGCACATGCGCGCTAGAGTGTGCGTGCATATGCAGTAGCTCCTCGCCCCCGAATCTGTGCAGGCTGTGTGGGAGGGGCCTGAAGAACACCGTCCCTAGCCCTGGCCGAATGGGCTCCCCGCCGCGACCTGCGGGAACAGTGCCTGCCACGTTCAGCCGGGAGTAATATAAAGAACATAAAGTCTGGAATAAATGAGTTTAAGGTAAGTTTCAGGAGAAAAAAATGATTGAAGGGTATGGGGAAAAGCTGGGTTTCTGGGGTTGAGATTATTCAAAAAGGGATGGGCTTGTCCCTAAATGTGTCTGTTCTCCCCCCCCCCCCCACCCCATGGAGTTGTGTGTTTTTGCATTAATTTCTGAAGAAGCAATTACAGTGAGCTTTCTCACAGTTTTCTCAACCATTTGGGCGTTTATAATGGCAAAGCTAAAAATGTATTGTTGTGCAGACAGCTTCAAATAATTTGATAAACTATACAAAAATCACTTGAGGGTGTAAAGATCCTGTGTTACTGGATGTTTTAAAGTACTTTTTGCAGCTTTTATCTCCACCTACCTGTTGCGTGTAGATTTGTGTTAGTTTACCTAGGATTCTGTAAAAGCAATCAATATGGTAAAGGAGGGGCAGTTCTGAAGCACATCTGATTTAGCAATGCATGAAGCAGTAAGCTTGTAATCCAAGACATATGTTCGGAGGAACAGGCTGAGATAGTCGGTTGTGATAAGGCATGTCAACAGTTAATTAGCAAATTTACTACGTCAAAAAATAGTTATGGTGTGGGATGGTGTAATCATTTTCAAAACATTATAGTGATTGATTTATTGATTTATTGAATTATTTATCATTTATTATTGATGATGGCTCTTTATTTGTAAAAGTGAAGTGTTTAATGCTTGTAAACATCCCCCCCCGGCCCCTATCTCTCGTTCCCTACGCCTGATTTCTAAGTGTAGACAAGGTTTTTCTGAGCGTACAAAAATCTACACTTACTCCATTCTAAGTTAGTTTGGAGTAAGTTTTCGCTGCCTAAACTTGAAAAACAAGCGTAAGTGGCTGGACAGCCCCCTTTTGGAAAAAAAACTGTTCTAAAATGAAACTATTCTAACTCATTAGAACTGGAACAAACTAAATGCCGAGAATTGCGATTTCTAAGATGCTCCATTCTAAACTAGTTGCTCAAAAAAAATAGGAGTAACTCAGGCCGAAACTTGAGCCCAAAGAGAGGCATCAAACAAGGTGACCCATAATCACCGCTACTATCCAATAAAACAATGGATCGGTTATGTATGTTAACATTGTAACTGTGTAACACTTGCCACCAGAGGGCGCAACTGTTGGAGGCCCAAGGGTCACTTGCACACCTCATGCAAGGGAGTATAAAAGGTTGTCTGCCATGTTGTTTAGGCACTCTGGAGTTGTATTAAAGAGACTAAGGTCACATCAGTTTAAGCTCACATTACTCAGTCTTGTGGAGTTATTTTAAACATAACAGGACATAGAACGGGTACATGTGGGCATTGCAACTATTAACTGATCATCGCTTGGTTTGCCGGACAACTTAACAATGCTCAGCAACTCTTCTCGGAATGACTGGTGTAATGTATTTGCTTCATGGGATCTTTGCTTAAGAAATTTATAGCAACAGATTGCTTTTAAGAACTAGTTGGTTTATTAACAAAGGTTTAACAATCACACTACACATTACCGGTTCATCCACCAGGCTCACAACCACCTGTCTCATCGTGGATCCTCCGAACCCAACTGGCTGGGGTTTTATTGAGTCTTGTGAACATCACGTGACTAACTAAGCCGCTCCCAATTCAACAGCTCTACAACTATTTTGAGTTGAACGTTTAAAACAAGTAGCCCCTTTTTTAACGGGCACAAGAACCCATAAATCCAAATTAACTTGGGAACTTTATCAAATTCAATCAAAATCATGTTCCCGGGGGTGATGATGCACTCCAGGGCTGCAACCTTGCACGCTCAACATACACATGGAACACGGACTCCAGACCGCAGAAATTGCAGGCGGCCTGGGAGTCCGTGAACCGACTTAAAAATCGATTGCACGGAATTGCTCCATGCAACACCCTGCAGGCCAAGTCCCCAATAAATAAAGGGAGGACTTCCATGTAGCGTCAACAGCTCTACAACTATTTTGTTGTAAACATTAATCAAGTGCCCCCTGATTAAAGGGGGAGGGACACACTCCAAAAACTTTTCAAGTGCCCCCTTGGTTTTTTTTGAGGGCACCAAAAACACAAATTATACAAGTGCCCCCTGGCTAAAAGTGAGGGGGGGGGCACTAAAACTGACAAACTTAAACAAATTAAACTTTAAACATGGTTCAAACTAAAATTTAGTTGCCGGGGGTGATGATACACACCAGTCCCTCCGGCGACCACCTCTCGCGGAAGGCCGCGAGCGTACCGGTGGACACCGCGTGCTCTATCTCCAGGGACACCCTGGCTCGGATGTAACCGCGGAAGAGAGGCAGGCAGTCGGGCTGAACGGCCCTCTCAACCACCCGCTGCCTGGACCGGCCGATGGCTCCCTTGGCCGTGCCCAGGAGCAGTCCTACGAGGAAGCCTTCCGACCTGCCCGCTCTCCTCCGTACAGGGTGCCCAAAGATCAGGAGTATGGGACTGAAGTGCAACCAGAATTTGAGGAGCAGCCCCTGCACACTCAACATACACATGGAACATGGACTCCTCTAGACCGCAGAAATTGCAGGCGGCCTGGGAGTCCGTGAACTGACTTAAAAATCGATTGCACGGGACTGCTCCATGCAACACCCTCCAGGCCCAAGTCCCCAATAAATAAAGGGTAGGCTCCCGAGTAGAGTCAACAGCTGTACAAAACTGTGAGCGTACTCACAGGTGCATACATTGCACTCTGTTCATGGATTATGGGCCGAAAGGAGCTCAAACTGAAACCTACCCAAATGTACGCGATATTGAAAACCCACATAATCCCAAGGATTTATATCATCTAATCCTGGCTGAAGCTTCCCAAATCATACTCACAGTATTAGACAGATTAATAAAAAAGTCAGTGAGGGAGATACTCCACCTCCATAACGACTCCACAGACGGAAGCCTGTACTCAGGTAACAAAGGTGGGGGCCTAGTCCGACCAAAACTGGAGATTCAATCATCTAGAAACTCGAATCCCTTGAGAACTCCAGTGATGCAGTCATCAAGGCTTCATAACAATACCGTGAGGAAAGCAATGTTGACAACGTCGCAAGGTTCAGAAACCTGAAAGCCCTCAGGGGAGGTCGAGGGATTCCTAAAAACCAAGCGAAGCCAGCCCACCAAAGGCAATGGTGGGAACAGGTTTGCGGAATGAAGACAATGGGAGTTCACTCGATAGGCCAACATCCAAAGCCAAGGCTCCGGCATCAAATCTCAACAAAACAGAGCTTCCAATTCATGGATAAACATGTATCAGGGCTAACTAAAGCAGTTAAGATAGCATTAGATTGAAAGAAGCAGCTTATAATGTTGCAAAGAATCGTAGTAAGCCTGAGGATTGAGAGAGCTTCAAAAACCAGCAAAAGATGACCAAAACATTGACCAAAAGGGAAAAAATAGACTGAGAGAAAACTAGCAAGAAATATAAAAATAGATTGTAAGAGCTTCTACAAGTATGTAAAAAGGAAGAGATTAGCAAAAGTAAATGTTGGTCCCTGAGAGGCTGAGAGAGGAGAAATTATAATGGGGAATAAAGAAATGGCAGAAACGTTAAACAAATATTTTGTATCTGTCTTCACAGTAGAAAACGCAAAAAGTCTACCTAAATTGGTGGGAAACCAAGGGTCTAATGAGGGTGAGGAACTTAACATAATTAATATAAGTAGAGAAAAATTACTAGAGAAACTAATGGGACTAAAAGCCGACAAATCCCCTGGACCTGACGGCCTACATCCTAGGGGTCTAAAAGAGGTGGCTGCAGAGATAGTGGATGCATTGGATTTGATCTTCCAAAATTCCCTAGATTCTAGAATGATCCCAGCGGATTGGAAGGGTGCTAAGTATCACCGCTATTCAAGAAAGGAGGGAAAGAGAAAACAGGGAACGACAGACCAATTATCCCGACATCAGTCGGGACAATACTGGAATCCATTGTTGAGGAAGTGGTACCAGGGCGCTTAGACAATCATAACATGATTAGGCAGATTCAGGATGGTTTTATGAAAGGGAAATCGTATTTGACAAATTTATTAGAATTTTTTGAGGATGTAACTAACAGGGTAGATAAAGGGGAACCAATAGATGTAGTATATTTGGATTTCCAAAAGGCATTCAATAAGGTGCCACATAAAAGGTTATTACACAAGATAAGGCCTCATGGGATTGGAGGTAATGTATTAGCATGGGTAGAGGATTTGTTAACGGACAGAAAACAGAGAGTAAGGATAAATGGGTTTTTTCAGGTTGGCAGGCGGTAACTAGTGGGGTGCCTCAAGGATCAGTGCTGGGGCCTCAGCTATTTACAATCTATATTAATGACCTAGATGAAGGGACCTAGTGTAATGTATCCAAGTTTGCTGACAATACAAAGCCAGGTGGGACAGTAAGCTGTGAGGAGGACGCAAAGGGGCCGAAATTGAACCCCGCCCCAAACAGGGTGCACCTACCGTTTTTTGAAAGTTTTACATGGGTCGGAGATACCGGAGAAATTCACACCTTTGTATTTCTTTTGGCTTGATGCGGTGTTCTGGTCGGGTGTGGGGCAGAAGTGCCCTTACAGCAGGTCCCCCGCCCCGACCAGTCATCAGCGCCGCGCTGACGTGACACAACGTCTCTCCCCTTCAGTTAAAGGGGAGGGCCGCTGCGAAATCTGCAGCCACTTCAGTGACAAACACTGGCCCACCAGGGAGGATTTCGGCCGGGCCAGCGGCCTGGCACCCAAGAGGGGGTAGCAGGCTGCCTGTTGGCGGCCCGGCTGAACCCGCGGCCATGATTGTCGGACCGATCTGGCAGTCAGCCAACAAAAAAAAATAATGTGGTGTTGCCGGTAGTGCCCTTTAAGGGCGGCTGGACCGCCAAGCCACAGAGAGTGTATCAACAGCAAAAGCTGTCAGTGGCACTGACCGGCGGCGGCGCTCCCATGGGGAAATTCCAGGAAAGGGGCAATTTCCCGAGGGGCAATTTCGGGGAGGGGTCCCTGCCGGTTGGTAAGAGGTCGGTGCGCGCATGTCATGGCGGGAAAATGGGCGGAGCGGTCCCCTACAGGGCTCCAAACCTCAGATAAGGCAATTTAAAAAAACGGCGGCCCCTCCGCGGAGACTCGGCGGCCATTCCGCACCGACCCATGACCGCTGCTTTCAGGCAGCCAGAGGCCTTATAGAAAGGGGCAATTTCAGCCCCAAAGAGTCTGCAAAGGGATATAGGTCGACTAAGTCAGTGTGCAGTAAGGTGGCAGATGGAGTATAATGTAGGGAAATGTGAGCTTATTTTTTAAATGGTGAGAAACGTTTAAATGTTGGTGATCAGAGAGATTTGGGGGTCCTTGTGCAAGAAACACAGAAAGCTAGCATGCCGGTACAGCAAGCAATAAGGAAGGCAAATGACACATTGTCCTTTATTGCAAGGGGGTTGGGGTACAAGAGTAAGGAAGTCTTGCTACAACTGTACAGGGCCTTAGTGAGACCACACCTGGAGTACTGTGCACAGTTTTGGTCTCCATGTCTGAGGAAGGATATACTTGCCTTGGAGGCGGTACAACGGAGGTCCACTAGACTGATTCCTGGGATGACAGGGCTGTCTTATGATGAGAGATTGTGTAGAATGGGCCGATACTCTCTGGAGTTTAGAAGAATGAGAGGTGATCTCATTGAAACATATAAGATACTGAAGGGGATTGACAGGGTAGATGCTGAGAGGATGTTTCCTCCCTGGCTGGAGTGTCTAGAACCAGGGGCATACCCTCAGGATAAGGGGTCGGCCATTTTAGACAGAGATGAGGTGAAATTTCTTCACTCAGAGGGTTGTGAATCTTTGGAATTCTCTGCCCCAGAGGGCTGTGGATGTTGAGTCTCTGAATATATTCAAGGTTGAGATAGATAGATTTTTGGAGTTGACAGGAATCAAGGGATATGGAGATCGGGCGGGAAAGTAGAGTTGAGGTCGATGATCAGCCATGATCTTATTGAATGGCAGAGCAGGCTTGAGGGGCCGTATGGCCTACTCCTGCTCCTATTTCTTCTGTTCTTATAAACTCAAACAATCCCAGTTCATAAAGGGACTGCTTCTGAGGTATAATCTACATCCAACTCGATGCACCATTGCATTCGGCCGAAATTCGATCAAAATTCTGCAGGAGATGCAAGCGAAAGACTTGCACACATAGGTGGAAGGTGCCCGTTGGTCAAAAATGCACATATCAAGCAGCACAACACATTCCTGAACAAATTGAAAGTGCAAGTGCCCAAGAACGATGGACCTTCACCTTGGAAACAGGATTAAAACACAGGGCGGAACACTGTGGGAGCCTGACAAAATATTCAAAAAGGGCAAGAGATGGCAATTGTTGACGTCATGGTAAAGTATGATGACAATAACATGGTGCATGAGAAGGCAGGGGTTGAGATGAAAGAAAAATACATGTACTCAACGCCACAAATTATACATCTGACCAAAGGCACCTCAGTCACATTCTTTGACTTCGTAATGGGAGCAAGAGGGAAATGAGTGGAACAAAATAACACCCTCATGGACTATTTGAGAATGGAAAGGTGCACGGCCTTCTTGAAGCAAATATCCAGTCTAAAAATTTTGGAAATCCTACAAACCTTCAATGCTTTGTAACCTCCGATATAATGTCTGCATCACCGATTAGTTCCAAACATCTGCAATAACCAAGTCAACAACCTCAGACACATCTAATGGTGAAATGGGTATTAGCAGCTAACCTGACAGACCGAAGCCCAGCTCAATCTCACGAAGGGCAAGACCCAATGCTTGGTGGCATACAATGGCTCTCTGACACCCTTGATAGCATATGAGGCTTCCCGACACACCCCGAAGCCTCCGCCAACAGCAGGTCAATCCCGACCAACTCCCCCTGCCAACTGCCCCCACCCGTGGACTTGCAACATGGACGAGCCACGTAAAGACTGGAAAAATGCACTCTTCTAATGGAACGCCGGTTCCAGAGTGTTCTTAAATAGCCATCAGCATGTTGTTGTGTGTGCATTGCAGAGTTGGTTGTCCATTGTTTGAGGAAATGCCTTTACCTCATGGACTGAGGTCTCAACGTTGAGACTGTATTTCAAAGGGTTTCTTGGATATAAGGAGCCAACACCATTGATGTAGCAGTTATGTTACAGTTGTGGAACAGCAGCAGATATGGCGGCCGAAATTGATCAACTCACCGCCCGCATCCGCCGACATTCCTCAGCAAGATCCGCCCAGTGCCATGTTTGGGGTGGCCTGGAGCGGGCGGGAGGGGAGAGCTGCCAGGAACCGCCCGCTGACATCAGCGGACGGCCGAATGGCGCAACTGAGCTCTCGCCCATCGAGATGCCAGATTCCTGCGGGCGGGAGTCGGCGGGAGAACGGGGATGGACCGCTGGCTGGAGGCCGGTCTGTCCCCAACGGTGAATATGAAGAACCTGAAAAAAAGGTAAGTGAACATTTAAACGTTTTTTTTCCCATGGCAACTTACCTGGATGGGGTCCCCTGAAGGTCTTCCGATAGTTTTTACATTTTTTCCTGATGATTTTTTTTTTCAGCTCTTCGACCCTCCATCCTCGGCGGCACTTGGGCAGACGGAGGCCATGATGAAAATCGACCCCATGGTGTCAGGCAGTAGCTCAGTGAGTAGGGTGTGTTAGTAATTCGGAGTAAGACAAGGGATCAGGTAACTGCTTCTCAAAAGCTTTTGCCCATTTATATCCAGAAAGCTCTGCAAAGAAAACCAACCAATGGAACGCAAATGCCGGTTTAACCCTTTCTTGAATTTACTGCACATTGTTGTGTTACTTGTGTAACATGTTCTTACTGCTAGCTTTTGTAAACAGTTGTCAGTGAATAAACCTGTTTTGTAGTTTAGCTTCTTATGAAATTGTCCACTGCGACTGGTACTAATTATCTTCTGAAATGGCATGACTGTGTAGCAGAAAGCTTAAATGTAATCCAGAAACAATGGCGAGTCTATTATTTGCCCAGGTCATGTTATGCCGGGTTGCTTTGTGTACAAGCATGGGCTTGTCGATGGAAGCTGTCCTTTGTGCTGGGCATGAGAAGGAGTGTCTGGAGAAGCACAATTCATCACGGTAAGATCAACAGAAGGCCAGGCAAGGTGCTTCCCCAGAGGCCAAGCCTGATTAGTGGCTTAGCTCTTGTATCTGAGGAGGATAGTTGAGGGCTCAAGTAAGTCCCAGTCCAGAGCCTTCAGCATAAAATCCAGGCTGACACACCAGTGCAGTGCTGAGGGAGTGCCGCACTGTCAGAGGTGCTGTGAATAATCGAGCCACGTTCGCTCCGCACGTTCCCCTGTCAGCAGGTGCACACGTGTGAAGAAGGACTTCGAGCAGTATCGGCGACATCCTTCCTCGGCATGTATCACGCTGGAGTTTTGGAAGTCTTTATCACGGTTTCAGCAGTCCTCACTACTTTTTGCAATCCAATGGCTTGGCATGTCTTCTGAGATATTATCTGCCCACAACCCAATGTCACTCGTAAGTTGCGCCTCTTTCAGCTCAGTATGCGCCAGTTGGTTTTCATCTTCTTCAACCTTTTGGACTTGGAGCTCCAACTCGGCCAACTCTGGGTCCGGAGCCACGAGTGGTTTCATGTTGAAGTTCACTGCACAGCGTCGTCTTGGCCTTCCTCTTCACGATCTTGAGTTTGTAGTTGGCTACTTCTCGTCCCTTTTGATCCTCGAGTAGCTGCTGCTCTTTCCTTTCCCCGCCCCCGATTTGTGTGTAGAACGCGTCTCTCGAGAAAGGTCATCGAGAGTCTGTTTACATCAAGTTCAGAATAACATGCACTGAGCCCTCGCAGCTTCGCTCCGCTCTGGCTACGTCACTTATGTCGATACTGTTTACCCTTACCCTTAATCCCACCCTGTGTGGGCCCCACTCTAAGCTTGGGCCCCGGGGACCTGCCCATCTGCCCCCACTTAATCCGTGCCTGCTAACAGATACTCTTTCTTGTTAACTATATGTTTGTAGTTCCGACATGGATTACTCTCCATTTATCCACATTATAATCCATCACTGGCACAAATCTCTCTGAGAAAGGTCAAAGAGCATCAACAAATGTAATACAGATTGAACTTCCCTTATCCGGCACCCTCGGAACCTGGCCTGTTCCGAATGAGGGATATTTCTGGATAAGGGGAGGTCACGTGTTTTCAGTATATCTGTGCGGCGATTGGCTGGAACGACGGTCAGTCAGACAGACAGTCAGTCAATCTCAGCTCACATTGGAGACCAAACTATTCTAGAGTGCTCGAGTTAGGGGGGGCACTCCATAAACCCTCGCGGTTGACAGTGTCAAAGATTTGAACTCATGTCTCTGGATCATCTAGGCCTCTGAATTACTAGTCCAGTGAATTTACCATTATTCTACCATTTCTTGACCAGCTCCATTGGGCAGGCCACATCGTTCGCATGCCAGACACGAGGCTCCCAAAGTAAACGCTCCACTCGGAACTCCTTCACGGCAAACGAGTCAAAGGTGCGCAGAGCAAACGTTTCAAGGACACTCTCAAAGCCTCTCTGATAAAGTGCAACATCCCCACTGACACCTGGGAGTCTCTGGCCAAAGACCGCCCTAAGTGGAGGAAGTGCATCTGGGAGGGCGCTGAGCACCTCGAGTTTCATCGCCGAGAGCATGCAGAAACCAAGTGCAGGCCGCGGAAAGAACGTGCGGCAAACCAGTCCCAGCCACCCCTTCCCTCAATGACTATCTGTCCCACCTGTGACAGGGACTGTAGCTCTCGTATTGGATTGTTCAGCCACCTAAGGACTCATTTTTAGAGTGGAAGCAAGTCTTCCTCGATTCCGAGGGACTGCCTATGATGATGATGATCACTTATACAGTGTTGGTTGGTGAGGAAGCTGCAGTTAGAGTATTGATTGGGAGATCATGCTTCAAATCCTTACCAAGGCTGAGAGTCATACCAAGGCTTATCAGTCTCACCAAAGTGACATGTGACAGTGAAACCGTCACAGGAGAGGGTCACCTCCCATCCACTCCATCTCCTGAGGACCAAGGACCACCGCTGATGGAAATTTAAAAATAAGTGATACCACAGGTTATGAGGGAGTGGGAGAAAATAGATTGAAAGTGAAATTAAAATCAACAGATACGAACACCAGAAAAAGAAAGTGGCGGATGAAGGAAAAACGTCAGTGAGACAAGAGAGAAGTGGACTTTAGAAAGAAAATGTGGGAAATATTGGCCCGGATTTTGTGGTCGGCAGTGAAGGAACGGCATTCACTGATCATCTCGCTGACACCTGCCCACTGACGTTTTGCGGGCTTTTGAGCAGAGACGCGGGATTTAGAGATCATTTCCAGCATGGCGCCCTCTGCAGGGCATCTGTGGTGTGTGTGAGCAGGTCAAGCAACAGCAAGGCTCTTCAACCAATCAGCTTGAAGACTCCTCACGGAATCTAAACCAGGAAGTATAAAGCAGGAAGTATAAATTCATTGTAAAATCATGTACTGAAAGCAATATAAAGTGAAAGAAAGAAAGATGGGATTAAGAGAGAAAGATAAAAGAGGCAAAGAAAAGTTTTTTTTAATTTAAATCGCCAAACACTAATTAAATTCTGAAGGAATGAGAGTCCAAACCAATAAAATGTAATTTTCAGTGCGAGAGAGGCTATTTGTCAGTGATTATCACTTATCACGCTGTTAGAAATTCACTTACTCCCTGAACGCACCAGCCCTAACCTTTTCTGGCATATTTAGGGGGTAACTCATGGATAAGGACCCTGCATTCATGCCATTGCATGTCTTTCAATGCTGTTCTGTCAGTCAGGTACCGTTAAAGCACATCCTGTGGAGGGGCAGGGAAGTTGCTGTCCGATTTACTCCAGAATAACGGTGAGCACTGTTAGCCTCAACAACAACTACAACAACTTGTTTTATATAGCGCCTTTAATGTAGTAAAACGTCCCATGGCGTTTCACAGGAGTATTACAAGACAAAAAATTTAACACTGAGCCAAATAAGGAGAATTTTGGGCAGCTGGCCAAAAGCTTGGTCAAAGAGGTAGGTTTTAAGGAGCGTCTTAAAGGCGAAAAGAGAGGTAGAGAGGCGGAGAGGTTTAGGCAGGGAGTTCCAGAACTTGGGGCCCAGGCAACAGAAGGCACGGCCACCAATGGTTGAGCGATTATAATCAGGGATGCTCAAGAGGGCAAAATTAGAGGAGCGCAGATATCTCAGGGGGGTTGTGGGGCTGGAGGTAGGGAAGGGTGAGGCCATGGAGGGATTTAAAAACAAGGATGAGAATTTTGGAATCGAAGCGTTGCTTAACCGGGAGCCAATGTAGGTCAGTGAGCACAGGGGTGATGGTTGAGCTGGATTTAGTGCGAGTTAGGACACGGGCAGCCGAGTTTTGGATCACCTCTAGTTTACGTAGGGTAGAATGTGAGAGGGCAGCCAGGAGTGCGTTGGAATAGTCAAGTCTGGAGGTAACAAAGGCACGGATGAGAGTTTCAGCAGCAGATGAGCTGGGGCAGGGGCGGAGACAGGCGATGTTACGGAGGTGGAAATAGGCGGTCTTAGTTATGCTGTGGCTATGTAGTCGGAAGCTCATTTCAGGGTCAAATATGACACCAAGATTGCAAACAGTGTGGTACAAGCAATCTGACAATTTAGAGACTGAGGAGGAGTTTGACAATTTAGAGATTGTGGGGGGGTCTGACAATTTAGGGACCGGAAAGGGGGTCTGACAATTTAGGGACTGGGGAGGGGGTCTGACAATTTAGGGACCGGGGAGGGGGTCTGACAATTTAGGGACTGGGGAGGGGGTCTGACAATTTAGGGACCAGCGAGGGGGTCTGACAATTTAGGGACCGAGGAGGGGGTCTGACAATTTAGGGACTGGGGAGGGGGTCTGACAATTTAGGGACCAGCGAGGGGGTCTGACAATTTAAGGACCGAGGAGGGGGTCTGACAATTTAGGGACCGGGGAGGGGGTCTGACAATTTAGAGCACCGCCGTTATTGTCAGCACAAAATCGGAGCCAATGACAGGGAGGGTTTTGGTCAGCTGACGACCACACGACATGGCGTGTCTGATGATCAGTTCACTCCGCATATCTGTCACACATAACAGCAGCTGTTAAATATACTGTACATGTTTTATTTTTATCTGACCATTCCAAGTTCAAAATTATTATATAACTTAACTTAGTTTGAACTCACTGACTGAAGGTGAAATAGTTTTTAACTTCTGTTTACTCTTGAAAAGGTACAAAATAGATAACAGAAAAAATCTACGTGGCCAGGTCGATACTTAGCGAATCATATACTAAATTTTGCTCTGTAGATTCAGTTTATGGTATTTGTTTGATCAATATTTTTGATTCATGAATTAATAATTTAGCATTTCGCATTGTTTCCCAGTTAGTAACCAGATCCACTTCCTGAGGGATGCATTGATTGGCAGTTGTTCCCCTTGTACTGTGCGCTACAACAACAACAACCTGCATTTATATAGCGCCTTTAACATAGGAATACATTGCAAAGGTGCTTCACAGAAGCGTAATCAGACATAAATTGTCATAGAGCCAAAGACGGCAATATTAGGAGGAGTGACTAAAAGCTTAGTCGAAGAGGTTATTGTTAAAGAGCGTCTTAAAGAGGAGAAGAGAGGTGGAGAGGTGGAAAGATTTCGAGCGGGAATTCTAGAGCATGCCGTCTGGACTGAAGGCACGGCCGCCAATGGTGGTATGAAGGAAGAAGAGAATTCACAAGAGGCCAGAGTTGGAGGAACGCAGAGTTCTTGGAGGTTTTTAGGGCTGAAGGAGGTTACAGAGGTAGGGAGGGGCGAGGAGGCCATAGAGGGATTTGAAGACAAGGATGAGAATTTTAAATTGGAGGAGCTAATGTAGTTCAGCAAGTGCAAGGGTGAATGATGGGTGCACGATGGGTGACTTGGTACAGGTTAGGATATGGGCACCAGAGTTTTGGATGAGCTCAAGTCAGATGTGCCATCCTTTGGATGAGAGATTAAACCAGGTGAACACTGAAGACCCCACAGCACTACTCGAAAAAGGACAGGGGAGTTCTCCCAGAGTGCTGGCCAGCATTTATCCCTCAACCAGCAACAGTGAAAAACACAATTATTTGGTCATGTATCTCATTGCTGCTTGTGGGAGCTTGCTGTGTAAAAATTGGCTGCCACGTTTCCTACATTACAACACTTCAAAAGTACTTTGTGATGCCCTGGGATGTCCCGAGGTCATGAAAGATATTGTATAAAAGCAAATCCGTTTCTTTTTCAAAGACATTGCCACGATTACTTCGAATTTGACACCAACATATTTCCCTCCTGAATACCTTCAGTCCTGATTGTTATGTGTCTGTTTAGGCCTGATTTTAACCCCGTGACGGGCATGTGAACAATATGGCCTGCCCAGCGGAGCTGATCGAGTGTGGCCAGTGCTTCAATGCTGGGGACGTTGGCCTGGACGAGAACGCTGATGTTGGTGCGTCAGACACGAGACTCCCAAAGCAAGCGCTCTACTCGGAACTCCTTCACGGCAAACGAGCCAAAGGTGGGCAGAGAAAACGTTACAGGGACACCATCAAAGCCTCCCTGAAAAAGTGCGACATCCCCACTGACACTTGGGAGTCCCTGGCCATAGACCGCCCTGAGTGGAGGAAGTGCATCCAGGAGGGCGCTGAGCACCTCGAGTCTCAATGCCTAGAGCATGCAGAAATCAAGTGCAGGCAACGGAAGGAGCGTGCAGCAAACCAGTCCCACCCACCCTTTCCCTCAACGACTATCTGTCCCACCTGTGACAGAGTCTATGGCTCTCATATTGGGCTGTTCAGCCACCAAAGAACTCACTTTAGGAGTGGAAACAAGTCTCCCTTGATTTTGAGGGACTGCCTATGATGATGATGATGATTTTAACCCTGGCCTGTGGGACTTCCCCCCGCGATCCCTCCGTCTTCCCGTAGGTTTGATCCCAGCCTGCTCGTCTGGGCAGGTGAGAGGGGCACACGCCACAGAAGCCAGCGGGGTCCTTCTTTATATGTGCAGATCTGGCTCCGATGCTGTGATCGGGGTCCGACTGTAATTTTAACGGGACGCCTGCGCAGGGGAAGCTGTCGTGGTTGCTCCGCCAGGCCAATCTGGTGTGAAGAGAAGCAGGAAGCAGGAGAGGCTCAAAAAGGTGAGTGGATTTTAATTATTATTATGTCTGCTAGTGTCAGCTAGTGGCTCAGTGGGTAGCACACTCACATCTAAGTCAGAAGGTTGAGAGTTACAGTCCCACTTCAGGGACTTGAGCACAAAAATCTAAGCTGACACTCCCAGTGCAGTGCTGAGGGAGTACTGCACTCTCGGAGGTGCCATCTTTCGGATGAGATGTTAAACCAAGGCCCCATCTGCTCAAGTGGACATAAAAGATCCCATGGCACTATTTCGAAGAAGAGCAGGGTGTCCTGGCCATTATTTATGCATGCGTTTATTTGTACTAATAAAATGGCCCCCGTGTCACTGATTGGCTCTCCATTATCACATGACCTATTCCTGATTGTTCCCCTTGGAGGATGAGCCACACCCTGAAGTTTCTCTGGAATGTGTAACTGGAACCACCCAGCCTAAGTTCTGACTGACTTTGCAAATTGTAATTCGATCCATTCTGATTCAGAAGCCAGAGAGGAAGATTTCGAACAACCCAGCAAAAGCCACCAAGTTCCAGCCGAAGTCCCTTACCCCAGCGCAAGTGCATCCCTCCCCCAGCCGAAGTCCATTACCCAACCTTACGGCCCCGACCCCCCGCCACAGATGGAGCATTGTGTGGGTCACGGATTGTTAACAGGTTTATTGGGTATGAAGTGAATAGTGAGTGTCTTCACTTCTGGATTTCATCCACTCCAACGATGTCCCTGACACACAGAGCTTTTCGAGAAACGTGATTTGTCTTCCCCGAATTCCCTATCAGCCCTCTTTCTTCCCCGCCCCCACCCCTTGCCGTGTGTCTCTCTTGGCTTGTATCCATAACAATATAAGAATTAGGAGCAGGAGTAAGCCATTTAGTAAGATCATGGCTGATCATCAACCTTAACTCCACTTTCCTGCACTGTCCCCATATCTCTTCATTCCCTTAATATTCAAAAATCTATCGATCTCCGTCTTGAATATACTCAAAGACTGAGCCTATTCCCTTGAGTTTTGAAGATCTGATCGGAGTGATTAAAATACTAAGGGGCCGATTTTCAGCAAGGCCTCCGCCCGCCCAAGTGCCGCCCATAACAACATAAGAACATAAGAATTAGGAACAGGAGTAGGCCATCTAGCCCCTCGAGCCTGCTCCGCCATTCAACAAGATCATGGCTGATCTGGCCGTGGACTCAGCTCCACTTACCCGCCCGCTCCCCGTAACCCTTAATTCCCTCATTGGTTAAAAATCTATCTATCTGTGACTTGAATACATTCAATGAGCCAGCCTCAACTGCTTCCTTGGGCAGAGAATTCCACAGATTCACAACCCTCTGGGAGAAGAAATTTCTTCTCAACTCGGTTTTAAATTGGCTCCCCCGTATTTTGAGGCTGTGCCCCCTAGTTCTAGTCTCCCCAACCAGTGGAAACAACCTCTCTGCCTCTATCTTGTCTATCCCTTTCATTATTTTAAACGTTTCGATAAGATCACCCCTCATCCTTCTGAACTCCAACGAGTAAAGACCCAGTCTACTCAATCTATCATCATAAGGTAACCCCCTCATCTCCGGAATCAGCCTAGTGAATCGTCTCTGTACCCCCTCCAAAGCTAGTATATCCTTCCTTAAGTAAGATGACCAAAACTGCACGCAGTACTCCAGGTGCGGCCTCACCAATACCCTGTACAGTTGCAGCAGGACCTCCCAGCTTTTGTACTCCATCCCTCTCGCAATGAAGGCCAACATTCCATTCGCCTTCCTGATTACCTGCTGCACCTGCAAACTAACTTTTTAGGATTCATGCACAAGGAGCCCCAGGTCCCTCTGCAGCGCAGCTTGTTGTAATTTCTCCCCATTCAAATAATATTCCCTTTTACTGTTTTTTTTCCCAAGGTGGATGACCTCACACTTTCCGACATTGTATTCCATCTGCCAAACCTTAACCCATTCGCTTAACCTATCTAAATCTCTTTGCAGCCTCTCTGAGTCCTCCACACAACCCGCTTTCCCAAAGTGCTGCCGATGGCCGCCGAGGTACTGGACGGTACTTTGGGCGGGATATTCATCGCTGAGGCCCCTCGAAGGTCAGCGGGCGGCAAATGGACGACCTACGCCGCCAATCTCCGTGGCTGCGGGCGGGAGGTCACATTCCCGGCGGCAGACGAGCTTGCCGCCCAAGTGCCGCCGAGGATGGAGTCGGGCCCAGGGAGGATCGAAAAGCTGGAAAATAAAATCACAAATAAAAAATACAAAAGCTATCCAAAGACCTACAGAGGACCCCATGCAGGTAAGTCGCTGTTGAAAAATGTTTTTTAAATGTTCACTTACCTTTTTTTCAGGTTCTTCAGACTCACCGTCGGGGACAGACCGGCCTCCAGCCAGCGGTCCAACTTCGTTCTGCCGCCGAGTCCTGCCCGTAGGAATCTGGGAGCTCAGCGGGCGGGAGCTCAGTTGTGCCACTCGGCGCGGGCGGTTCCCGGTGGCTCTCCCTTCCCGCCCGCTCGAGGCCACCCCCAAAGTGGCACTGGGCGGATCATCGCGAGGAATGTCGGCCGGAGTGGCAGTCGGAGGCAGAGGACTGTGGGCTGATGAATTTCAGCCCCTAAAAGTACGGGATAGGGTAGATATGGTGAAACTGTTTCCGCTCGTGAGGGATTCAAGAACAAGGGGGCATAACCGTAAAGATAGAGCTAGGCTGTTCAGGGGTGATGTCAGGGAGCATTCCTTCACACAAAGGGTGGAGGAAATCAGGAACTCTCTCCCCCAAAATGCTGGGGCCGCTGGAGAACAATTGGACTGGGATCGATAGGCTTACATTAGGTCAGGGTATAAAGGGATATGAAGTTACGGCAGGTAAATGGAGTTGAGAAACAGATCAACCATGATGTAAATGAATGGTGACACAGACTCAAGGGCTGAATAAGAACATAAAAACATACAAAATTAGGAGCAGGAGTAAGCTATTCGCCCCGTCGAGCCTGCTTCATCATTCAATGAGATCATGGCTGATCTTCTACCTCAACTCCACTTTCCTGCACGATCCCCATATCCCTTGATTCCTTTAATATCCAAAAATCTATTGATCTCTGTCTTGAATATACTCAAAGACTGAGCCTCCACAGCCCTCTGGGGCAGAAAATTCCAAAGATTCACCACCCTCTGAGTGAAGAAGTTTCTCCTCATCTCTGTCCTAAATGGCTGACCCCTTATTCTGAGTTCTCCCTAGCCAGGGGAAACATCCTCCCCGCATCTACCCTGTCAAGCCCTGTAAGAATTTTGTATGTTTCAATGAGGTCACTTCCCATTCTTCTAAACTCTAGAGAATATAGGCCTAGTCTACTCAACCTCTCCTTATAGGACAATCCCCCCATCCGAAGAATCAGTCTGGTGAACCTTTGTTGCATTCCCTCAATGGCAAGTAACCAATCCAGTCACCCTCTTCACTGCCGTCGCCCTCCTGCATCAGCTTGTGCTGCTCCCTGGAGTGATATGCCTCCACGCTTCTCCCAGGCCGCTGCTCACCGCTCCTTTTAAGGCGCCGACCTGCCACAGATGTTCCCACGCAGGTCCAGGTCGCTGATTGGAGTGCAGGCAGGTACAGCAGGAGCGGCGAGGTCAGGGCAAAGGAGCAGCAAGAGATTGCAGAGCGACGTGATCGGGGCCCAGGAGAGGTGAGGGCCCAGGGGGAGCATAGGCCAGTCCACACTGTGATATGTGTGCGCACTGGGTCCATGCAGCAGAGCTGGTCTCCAGTCGCCTTGATTAATCCTTGCCACTGGACCAAGACCTAGCTCTGTCAAGCCCGTGTGGTGGCTGGTGTGCAACGGCCACCACACAATAAAAACATCCACGCACGGAAGCAAGTAATCCTAAGAAGAAGGATGGCAAGTATACCCTTCCTTTGGTAAAAAGACAAAAACTGTACAGAATATCCTAGGCCTTATATAATTGCAGTAAGACATCTTGGGGCTGAAATTGTCCCTTCCCATAAGGCCTGTTCCACCGGAAATTGGCGGCCACGCTGCGGAGTGGAATGGCCACCGACTTTTGGTGTAATGGCCGCCAATTCTGAAAATTCCACTGCAGTGGTATCCCGGCAGTGACTCACTGCCCGCCCCGCCCCACCGCGCTACCCCCCCCGTCCACCGCTCCACTGCTGCCGACCTATCCTAAGTGCTTCATCAGAGCGCGCAGCGCCGATGTTCCCCCCACAATGGGGAAATTCCACCGAAAAAATCTTGCTGCCGCTGGTCAGTGCCACCAGCAGCTTTTTCTGCCGGTGCACTGTGCTTTGACTCTGTTCAAAATGGCGGTGCGGCTGCCATTAAAGGGGAGGACCAACTGCTGCGGCCACCATGTTTTTTTTGTTTTTGGCCGACTGCCATGTTGGGCCGACAATTATGCCCCCGGGTTCGGCCGGGCCGTCAACAGACAGCCTGGCACCCCCTCTTGGATGCCAGAACAAAATAGACTTTCATCAAACATAGGAACAGGACTAGGCCATTTAGCGCCTCAAGTCTGTTCCGCCATTCAATGAGATCATGGCTGATCTTTGACCGAACTCCATATACCCGCCAGTGCCCCATGTTCCTTAATACCCTTGGGTAACAAAAATCTAACAATCTCAGATTTAAAATGAAGAATTGATCTAGCATCAATTGCCATTTGAGGAAGAGAGTATCGAACATCTACCACCCTTGTGTGTAGAGGTGTTTCTTAATTTCACTCCTGAAAGGTCTGGCCATAATTTTCAGACTGTGCCCCCTAGTCCTAGAATCCACAACCAGTTGAAATAGTTGCTCTCTATCTACCCTATCTGTTCCCATTAATATCTTGTAAACATCAATCAAATCACCCTGTAACCTTCTAAATTCCAGGGATTACAACCTCGTAATTTAACCCTTAAAGTCCGGGTACCATTCTGGTGAATCTACGCTGCACCAGGTACATGACCTGGAAAAAACACCAAAGCCCCGATTCTAACTCGGGGTGAGTCGTGCAGGTGAGGAGTGAGGCAGACAGTAAACGGTCTGGACCTCCACAGCCAATATATCCTTCCTCAGGTGTGGTGCCCAGAACTGCTCACAGTGCTCCAGGTGTGGGCTAACCAGGGCTTTGTACAGCTGCAGCATAACTTCTACCACATTGTATTCGATTCACCTAGATATAAAGGCCAGCATTCCGTTAGCCTTTTTGATTATTCTCTGTATCTGTTCATGACATTTTAGTGATCTATGTATATGGAGCCCTGAGTCTCTCCACTGTTTCTAGCTTTTTACCATTTAGAAAGTTCTCTGTTCTAACTTTTTAGGTCCAAAGTGGATGACCTCACATTTGCCTACATTGAAAACCATTTGCCAAAGTTTTAACCATCCACTTAATCTATTAATACCTCTTTGTCATTTTATGCCCAGGTGTACACTGCTTACAATGCCGCCTAGTTTTGTATCATTGGCAGACTTGGTTATGTGGCTTTCTATCCCATTATCAAAGTCATTAATAAATACGATGAATAGTTGAGGCCCCAACACAGATGCTTATCACTTCCTGCCAATTAGAGTACAGTACCTGCCCATTGTCCCTCCTCTCTGTCTCCTGCTGCACAATTTCCTAACCAGGTCAATAAATCCATGAGTGTCACCTTTAGCTAACAACTCTCATGAGGGACTTTATCAAATACGTTACTAATCAGAAAATGTACTCAGCGTCAGGAATAACGTATCCACAATGGTTATAAGAGATTCCTCACATTTCTTGTAAATTGCATTTAAAAGGAAATGGAAGATGTTTTAAAACTCTCATCCTTGTTCCCTCCCTAATTCCATAACCTGTCCCAAAACTGCAACCCTCCGTGAACGCTGCCTTCCTCCGACTCTGGAATCTTTTCCATCCCCCATTTCCTTTGCCCCACCATTGGCGGCCGTGCCTTTAGCCGTCTAGACACGAAGCTCTGGAATTCCCTCAAAAATCTCTTTGCGTCTCTATCTCCCTTTTGCCCTTTAAGATGCTGCTTAAAGCCTCCCTCTTAGAATTAGCTTTTGGTCTTCTGCTCTAATATGTCCTTCTTTGGCTCGGTGTCAGTTTTTTTTCTGATTACACTCCTGTGAAGCGCCTCGGGACGTTTTACTATTTAAAGGTGTTATATATGTATACTTGTATTTCCTCTGTACAGCCACCAGAGGGCTCATCCCCTGGAGTCCCAAGGGATGCCATAATCCATTGGGAGCACAGGTATTTAAGGAGGCTTCACAGGTTGGAGAGGCCTCTGGAGACCTGCAACAAAAGACGCAGGCTACATTTACTTTGAGCTCACTGTGTTCAGTCTGATTCTTTCTCCATACACAACAACTGGTGATGAGATACAGATAGCGAACCCAAAGATGCAGAGAACAGTGGGCATCCTGGAGAAATTCTCGGAGGGAGATGATTGGGAAACTTTTGTGGAGCGACTCGACCAATACTTCATGGCCAACAAGTTAGATGGGGAAGAGAGCGCTGCCAAACGAAGAGCGATCCTCCTCACCGTCTGTGGGGCACCAACGTATGGCTTCATGAAGAATCTACTCACTCCAGCGAAATGCACGGAGAAATCGTATGACGATTTGTGCATACTGGTCCAAGAGCATTTGAACCCGAAGGAAAGCGTTCTGATGGCGAGGTACCGGTTCTACACCCACAAAAGGTCTGAAGGCCAGGAAGTGGCGAGTTATGTCGCCGAGCTAAGACGCCTTGCAGGACATTGCGAATTTGGAGCACATGCTCAGAGACTTTTTCGTACTTGGCATTGGCCATAAAACCATACTTCGCAAACATTTGATTGTAGAGACTCCAACCTTGAGTAAGGCCAGAGCGATAGCCCAGGTGTTCATTGCCACCAGTGACAATACGAAGCAAATCTCTCAGCACACAAGTGCTGCTACAAGTACTGTGAACAAAGTGATGTTGTTTTTGAATTGTAACGTACAGAGCAGGGCACACATACCTGCAGCGACACGTCTGCAGATGTCTCAGAGTCCAGCATCAAGGGTGATGAATGCAAGGCCATAAACACCTTGTTGGCGCTGCGGGGGTGAACATCGTTTCCATTCATGCCAATTCAAAGAGTACGTTTGCAAGGGCTGTGGAACAATGGGACACCTCCAACGAGTGTGCAGGCGAGCTGCAAAGCCTGTTAAACCTGCAAACCACCATGTTGCAGAGGAGGACAGATCCACGGAGGCTCATGACGAACCAGAGCCTCAGACCGAGGAGGCAGAGGTACATGGATGGGGTGCACACATTCACCACGAATTGTCCCCCTATAATGCTGAATGTTGAATTAAATGGACTCCCTGTGTCAATGGAGCTGAACACGGGCGCGAGCCAGTCCATCATGGGCAAAAAGACTTTCAAAAGGTTGTGGTGCAACAAAGCCTCAAGGCCAGTCTTAACTCCAGTTCGCACAAAACTAAGAACTTACACGAAAGAACTGATTCCTGTAATCGGCAGTGCTACCATAAAGGTCTCCTGCGATGGAGCGGTGTACAAGCTACCACTCTGGGTGGTACCGGGCGATGGTCCCACGCTGCTCGGCAGGAGCTGGTTGGGAAAGATACGCTGGAACTGGGACGACGTCCGAGCGCTATCGCCCACTGACGACACTTAGTGTGGCCAGGTCTTAAAAAGATTTCCTTCGCTGTTTGAACCAGGCATCAGGAAATTCCAAGGAGCAAAAGTGCAGATTCACCTAATTCCGGGGGCAGGACCCATCCATCACAAGGCGAGAGCAGTACTGTATATGATGAGAGAAAGGATGGAGATCGAGCTAGACTGACTGCAAAGAGAGGGCATCATTTCCCCGATCGAATTCAATGAGTGGGCCAGTCCTATCGTTCCAGTTCTCAAGGGAGATGGCACTGTCAGAATCTGTGGAGATTACAAAGTAACTATCAATCTTTTCTCCCTGCGGAACCAATACCTGCTACCAAAGATCGACGACCTCTTTGTAACGCTGGCGGGAGGAAAGACGTTTGCGAAGCTGGATCTGACTTCAGCCTACATGACACAGGAACTGGAGGAATCATTGAAGGCCCTCACCTGCATCAGTGTGCACAAAGGTCTTTTTTTTTTATAACAGATGCCCATTTGGAATCCGATTGGCAGCAACGATATTCCAGAGAAACATGGAAAGCTTACTGAAGTCGGTCCCGCACACCGTGGTCTTCCAGAACGACACCTTGGTCACAGTTTGGAACAGAGTCGAGCATCTGCAGAACCTGGAGGAGGTTCTTAGTCGACTCAACCGCGTGGCGCTCAGGTTATAACGATTGAAGTGCGTTTTCCTGGCGCCTGAAGTGGAGTTCCTGGGAAAGAGGATTGCGGCAGACGGCATCAGGCCCACCAACGCGAAGACGGAGGCAATCGAGAACGCACCGAGGCCATAGAACGTGACAGAGCTGCGGTCGTTTCTGGGACTCCTGAACTACTTTGGTAACTTCTTACCGGGTCTCAGCACACTGTTAGAACCACAGCATGTCTTACTATGAAAAGGGGACGAATGGGTTTGGGGCAAAAGCCAAGATAATGCCTTTGTAAAAGTGAGAAAATTGTTATGCTCAAACAAATTGCTTGTGTTGTATGATCCATGTAAGCGTTTGGTACTAGCATGTGATGCGTCGTCATATGGCGTTGGGTGTATATTGCAACAAGTTAATGATTTCGGGAAACTGCAACTGGTTGCTTATGCATCCAGGAGTCTGTCTAAGACTGAGAGAGCCGACAGCATGATTCAGAAAGAAGCGTTAGCATGTGTCTATGGGGTAAAGGAAATGTATCAATATCTGTTTGGGCTAAAATTTGAATTGGAAACTGACCATAAGCCACTTATATCCCTGTTCTCCGAGAGTAAAGGGATAAATACCAACGCATCGGCCCACATCCAGAGATGGGTGCTCACATTGTCCACATACAACTACGCCATCCGCCACAGGCCAGGCACAGAAAACTGCGCCGATGCTCTCAGTAGGCTGCCATTGCCCACCACAGGGGTGGAAATGGCGCAGCCCACAGATCTAGCCATGGTTATGGAAGCATTTGAGAGTGAGCAATCACCCATCACTGCCCGGCAGATCAAAACTTGGACAAGCCAGGACCCCTTATTATCTCGAGTCAAAAGCTGTGTGCTTCATGGAAGCTGGTCCAGTGTCCCAGTGGAAATGCAGGAAGAGATAATGCCGTTCCAGTGGCGCAAAGATGAAATGTCTATACAGGTAGACTGCCTTCTGTGGGGCAATCGAGTAGTGGTCCCCAAGAAGGGCAGACACACCTTTATCACTGACCTCCACAGTACCCACCCAGGGATCGTAATGATGAAAGCGATAGCCAGATCCCACGTGTGGTGGCCCGGTATCAATGCAGACTTAGAGTCCTGCATTCATAGATGTAGTACATGCTCGCAGTTAAGCAATGTACCCAGGGAAATGCCGCTAAGTTTATGGTCTTGGCCCTCCAAACCGTGGTCTAGGGTACACGTCGACTATGCAGGCCCATTCTTGGGTAAAATGTTCCTTGTGATTGTAGACGCATACTCCAAGTGGATTGAATGTGAAATAATGTCGGCTAGCACGTCCGCTGCCATTACTGAAAGGCTGCGGGCCATGTTTGCCACACACGGCCTACCCAATGTCCTGGTGAGCGACAACGGGCCATGTTTTATCAGTGCTGAGTTGAAAGAATTCATGACCCGTAATGTGATCAAACATGTCACATCTGCCCCATTTAAACCAGCGTCCAATGGTCAGGCAGAGAGAGCAGTGCAAGCCATCAAGCAAGGCTTGAAGAGGGTAACTGAAGGCTCACTGCAGACTCATCTATCCCAAGTCCTGCTTAGCTGCTGCATGAGACCCCACTCACTCACTGGGATCCCACCTGCTGAACTGGTCATGAAAAGAACACTTAAGACAAGGCTCTCGTTCGTTCACCCTGATTTACATGAACAGGTAGAGAGCAGGCAGCTTCAACAAAGTGCATACCATGATAGCGCAAATGTGTCACGCGAGATTGTAATCAATGATCCTTTATTTTTATTAAATTATGGACAAGGTCCCAAGTGGCTTCCCGGCACCGTCGTGGCCAAAGGGGAGCAGGGTGTTTCGGGTCAAACTTTCAAATGGACTCATTCACCGGAAACACTTGGACCAAATCAACCTCAGATTCACGGACTATCCTGAGCAACCCACCTTGGACCCTACCTTTTTTGATCCCCCAACATACACACCAGTGGCAACCGGCACCATGGTTGACCACGAAGCAGAACCCATCATCCACAGTAGCCCAGCAGGGCCCAACACACCAGGCAGCCCAGCAAGGCCAGCTGCACAGCAGCCCAGCGAGGACCCAACAAATGATTCAACAACACCAGCTTTCACACCGAGATGATCAACCAGGGCAAGAAGGGCCCCAGATCGACTCACATTGTAAATAGTTACACTATTGACTTTGGGGGGGAATGTTGTTATATATGTAAACATGTACTTACTCTGTACAGCCACCAGAGGGCTCATGCCCTGGAGTCCCAAGGGATCCCATAATCCCTTGGGAGCACAGGCATTTAAGGAGGCTTCACAGGTTGGAGAGGCACTCTGGAGACCTGCAATAAAAGACTACGGTCACACTTTATTTTGAGCTCACAGTGTTCAGTCTGACTATTTCTCCATACACAACAAATGGCACTGTATAAATGCAAGTTGTTGTTGTTAGAAATGTATTTTGACTATCATAGGCAGTCCCTCTGAATCGAGGAAGACTTGCTTGCACTCTTAAAATGAGTCCTTAGGTGGCTGAACAGTCCAATACGAGAGCCACAGTCCCTGTCACAGGTGGGACAGATTGTCGTTGAAGGAAAGGGAGGATGGGACAGGTTTGCCGCATGCTCCTTCCGCTGCCTGCGCTTGGTTTCTGCACGCTCTCGGCGATGAGACTCGAGGTGCTCAGCGCCCTCCCGAATGCACTTCCTCCACTTAGGGCGATCTTTGGTCAGGGACTCCCAGATGTCAGTGGGGATGTTGCACTTTTTCAGGGAGGTTTTGAGGGTGTCATTGTAATGTTTCCTCTGCCCACCTTTGGCTCACTCTACTCGGAACTCCTTTACGGCATTTTGAATGAAGGAGCATGCTGCATGCTGGGGGGCCAGAATATCCGATAGACCGGTAGGATCAGGGTATTTGATAGGCAGAGCATGACGCACTGTACAGACAGCGGGCGAAGTCAGTCAAAGCAGGAACTACACATCCTCACTGTTAATGACATCGCTTCTCGGCCTTTTGGCTAAGATCAAATGTAGTATCTGTTCTTATCAGTTTACCTATGGGGACCAAATATTAAATTGTTTTTTGGAACAGGGAGATGGAACAGGGGCTTGCTCCGTCCACTCCACGCACCGACCTGGTATTGCAGTGTTTCCAGGAACGGTGCAGCTTCCCCTCTCGACCTTTTGGCTAAGATCAAGTGTAAATAGTGCAAAGTGATCTTTGGCGCTGGAGTTGATCTGACAAGAATGAACTAAAAAAAAACCTCACTGTTAATGGGCCGTTGCAACACCATATTGTAATCTCTGAAAGTTAGTCAATCCCCGAACAAATGTTCCAAGATGTTGGATACAGGAACAGGGGACATTGCGCTGTGCAAGGGACCCAGCTCTGTTTTGTACTTTCATCACGTTGCGATCCAGATTTCAAGTCCAACACATACTGAGATGTTCATTTTAACAATATATTCCCTGACAATAAATTACTGGTCAATGTACAGAGAACAATGTCAAGCTGGATTGATTGCAAGATGGATATATAATTTAGAGACTGCACCAGAAACTGGGAGAATGAAGCTGAAGTTGTTTATATCTACTGAACCATGAGATTGGAATTGCTCAGCTGACATCGATCCTTACACATAATATAATAGAATATAATGTAATATAATGCAATGTAATTATAATACAATGAAATGCAATACAATGTTATTGTAATGTATGTACCTGTGATTATGCTCACAGGTTTGTAGAACTGTTGAGTTGGGAGTGGCTTAGCCAGTCATGTGATGTTCACACGACTCAATAAAACCCCAGCCAATTGGGTTCGGGGTATCCACGGTGAGGCAGGTGGTTGTGAGCCTGGTAGATGAACTGGTAATGTGTAATGTCATTGTTAAACCATTTGCTAATAAACCAACTAGTTCTTAATAGTAATGTGTTGCTATGAATTCTTAAGCAAAGAACCCATGAAGAAAATACATTACACTTATATAATATAATGTAATAAATCATGGGGTTGGGGGTAATAGTTTAGCATGGATAGAGGATTGGCTAACGAACAGAGAACAGAGAGTCAGGATAAATAGTTCATTCTCTGGCAACCAGTAACTAATGGGGTGCCGCAGGGATCAGTGCTGGGACCCCAACTATTTACAATCTATATTAACAGAGAAACATAGAAAATAGGTGCAGGAGTAGGCCATTCGGCCCTTCTAGCCTGCACCGCCATTCAATGAGTTCATGGCTGAACATGCAACTTCAGTACCCCATTCCTGCTTTCTCACCATATCCCTTGATCCCCTTAGTAGTAAGAACTACATCTAACTCTTTTTTGAATATATTTAGTGAATTGGCCTCAGCAACTTTCTGTGGTAGAGAATTCCACAGGTTCACCACTCTCTGGGTGAAGAAGTTCCTCCTCATCTCGGTCCTAAATGGCTTACCCCTTATCCTTAGACTGTGACCCCTGGTTCTGGACTTCCCCAACATTGGGAACATTCTTCCTGCATCTAACCTGTCTAAACCCATCAGAATTTTAAACGTTTCTATGAGGTCCCCTCTCATTCTTCTGAACTCCAGTGAATACAAGCCCAGTTGATCCAGTCTTTCTTGATAGGTCAGTCCCGCCATCCCGGGAATCAGTCTGGTGAACCTTCGCTGCACTCCCTCAATAGCAAGAATGTCCTTCCTCAGGTTAGGAGACCAAAACTGTACACAATACTCCAGGTGTGGCCTCACCAATGCCCTGTACAACTGTAGCAACACCTCCCTGCCCCTGTACTCAAATCCCCTCGCTATGAAGGCCAACATGCCATTTGCTTTCTTAACCGCCTGCTGTACCTGCATGCCAACCTTCAATGACTGATGTACCATGACACCCAGGTCTCTTTGCACCTCCCCTTTTCCTAATCTGTCACCATTCAGATAATAGTCTGTCTCTCTGTTTTTACCACCAAAGTGGATAACCTCACATTTATGCACATTATACTTCATCTGCCATGTATTTGCCCACTCACCTAACCTATCCAAGTCGCTCTGCAGCCTCATAGCATCCTCCTCGCAGCTCACACTGCCACCTAACTTAGTGTCATCCGCAAATTTGGAGATACTACATTTAATCCCCTCGTCTAAATCATTAATGTACAGTGTAAACAGCTGGGGCCCCAGCACAGAACCTTGCGGTACCCCACTAGTCACCGCCTGCCATTCTGAAAAGTCCCCATTTACTCCTACTCTTTGCTTCCTGTCTGACAACCAGTTCTCAATCCATGTCAGCACACTACCCCCAATCCCATGTGGTTTAACTTTGCACATTAATCTCTTGTGTGGGACCTTGTCGAAAGCCTTCTGAAAGTCCAAATATACCACATCAACTGGTTCTCCCTTGTCCACTCTACTGGAAACATCCTCAAAAAATTCTAGAAGTTTTGTCAAGCATGATTTCCCTTTCACAAATCCATGCTGACTTGGACCTATCATGTCACCTCTTTCCAAATGCGCTGCTATGACATCCTTAATAATTGATTCCATCATCTTACCCACTACCGATGTCAGGCTTACCGGTCTATAATTCCCTGTTTTCTCTCTTCCTCCTTTTTTAAAAAGTGGGGTTATATTGGCTACCCTCCACTTGATAGGAACTGATCCAGAGTCAATGGAATGTTGGAAAATGACTGTCAATGCATCCGCTATTTCCAAGGCCACCTCCTTAAGTACTCTGGGATGCAGTCCATCAGGCCCTGGGGATTTATCGGCCTTCAATCCCATTAATTTCCCCAACACAATTTCCCGACTAATAAGGATTTCCCTCAGTTCCTCCTCCTTACTAGACCCTCTGACCCCTCTTATATCCGGAAGGTTGTCAGTGTCCTCCTTAGTGAATACCGAACCAAAGTACTTGTTCAATTGGTCCGCCATTTCTTTGTTCCCCGTTATGACTTCCCCTGATTCTGACTGCAGGGGACCTACGTTTGTCTTTACTAACCTTTTTCTCTTTACTTATCTATCGAAACTTTTGCAATCCGTCTTAATGTTCCCTGCAAGCTTCTTCTCGTACTCCATTTTCCCTGCCCTAATCAAACCCTTTGTCCTCCTCTGCTGAGTTCTAAATTTCTCCCAGTCTCCGGGTTCACTGCTATTTCTGGCCAATTTCCTTGGCTTTAATACTATCCCTGATTTCCCTTGATAGCCACGGTTGATTCACCTTCCCTTTTTTATTTTTACGCCAGACAGGAATGTACAATTGTTGTAGTTCATCCATGTGGTCTCTAAATGTCTGCCATTGCCCATCCACAGTCAACCCCTTAAGTATCAATCGCCAATCAATCCTAGCTAATTCACGCCTCATACCTTCAAAGTTACCCTTCTTTAAGTTCTGGACCATGGTCTCTGAATTAACTGTTTCATTCTCCATCCTAATGCAGAATTCCACCATATTATGGTCACTCTTCCCCAAGGGGCCTCGCACAACGAGATTGCTAATTAATCCTCTCTCATTACACAACACCCAGTCTAAGATGGCCTCCCCCCTAGTTGGTTCCTCGACATATTGGTCTAGAAAACCATCCCTTATGCACTCCAGGAAATCCTCCTCCACCGTATTGCTTCCAGTTTGGTTAGCCCAATCTATGTGCATATTAAAGTCACCCATTATAACTGCTGCACCCTTATTGCATGCACCCCTAATTTCCTGTTTGCTGCCCTCCCCAACATTACTACTACTGTTTGGAGAATTTGGAAGAAGGGACTGAGTGTAACGTAGCAAACTTTGCTAACGATACAAAGATGGGAGGAAAAGCAATGTGTGAGGAGGACACACAAAATCTGCAAAAGGACATAAGTGAGTGGGCAAAAATTTGGCAGATGGAGTATAATGTCAGAAAGTGTGAGGTCATGCACTTTGGCAGAAAAAAATCAAAGAGCAAGTTATTATTTAAATGGAGAAAGATTGCAAAGTGCTGCAGTACAGCGGGACCTGGGGATACTTGTGCATGAAACACAAAAGGATAGTATGCAGGTATAGCAAGTGATCAGGAAGGCCAATGGTATCTTGGCCTTTATTGCAAAGGGGATGGAGTATAAAGTCTTGCTCCAGCTATATAAGGTATTGGTGAGGCCACACCTGGAATACTGCATGCAGTTTTGGTTTTCACATTTACGAAAGGATGTACTTGCTTGGGAGGCAGTTCAGAGAAGGTTCACTAAGTTGATTCTGGGAATGAGGGGATTGACTTATGAGGAAAGGTTGAGTAGGTTGGGCTTCTACTCATTGGAATTCAGAAGAATGAGAGGTGATCCTATTGAAACGTATAAAATTATGAGGCGGCTTGACAAGGTGGATGCAGAGAGGATGTTTCCACTGATGGGGCATGATCTTAAAATAAGGGGCTACTCATTTAAAACAGAGATGAGGAGAAATTTCTTCTCTTAGAGGGTTGTAAATCTGTGGAATTCACTGCCTCAGAGAGCTGTGGAAGCCGGGTCATTGAATAAATTTAAGACAGAGATAGACAGCTTCTTAACCGATAAGGGGATAAGGGATTATGGGGAGCGGACAGGGAAGTGGAGCTGAGTCCATGATCGGATCAGCCATGATCATATTAAATGGTGGAGCAGGCTCGAGGGGCCGTGTGGCCTACTCCTGCTCCTATTTCTCATGTTCTTATGTAATGTAAAATAATATAATATAATATAATATGAAACAATGTAATGTGATGTAATACGACATACTGCACTATAATGTAGTATAATGTAATGTGCTTCATTAATGAGTCACTAATGTTCGTTAGGGAAGGAAATCTGCAATCTTTTCACAGTCTGGCCTATATTTGGCTCCAGACCCAAAGCAATGTGGTTGAATCGTAACTGCCCTGTGAAATGGCCTAGCAAGCCACTCAGTTGTACCAAGCCACTCAAAGTTGTACAAAGACGAAGGGTTAAAGAAGGCGGCTCATCACCACCTTCTCGCGGACAATCAGGGATGGTCGGTAAATGCTGGCCTTGCCAGCAACACCCACATCTGGTGAACGAATAAAAAAAATATTCTTAAATCTCTGTGCATTTCCTGTCAACTTTTTGTATTATAAATTCCCGTGCACATTTATAATTGCTTCTGTAAATGTGGTACTCTTTCCCCTCAAAAGGCTATGAATGCTGGAGGTCAATCCAAATTTTCATGAGATTGACATATTTTGTTGGGTAAGGGTATCATGGGACTATGGAGCAAAGGCAGGTAAATACAATGAGGTATTTACCAGCCATGATCTATTGAATGGCAGACCAGGCTTGAGGGGCTGATTGGCCTCCTCCTGCTCTTAATGTCTGACTTTCTGATGAGACATTGAACCAAGGCCCTGACTGTCTTTTCAGGTGGATGTAAAAGATCCCACAGAACTATTTTGAAGAAGTGCTGGTGAGTTCTTCCCAGTGTCCTGGTCAATAGTAATCCCTCAACCAACATCACAAATAACAAAAGACAGATTATCTGGTCATTATCACATCGATGTTTGTGGGAGCTTGCTGTGTGTAAGTTGGCTGTCGCATTTTCTACATTACAATTACTGTACCTCATAAGTATTTAATTGGTTGTAAAGTGCTTTGAGACATTCTGAGGTTGTAAAAGGTGCTATTGTGAAATGGATGTATTTCTTTGTTATATTTCCTTTTAATATTGCTTCCTGTTTGTTAAGTATGGAAGAACTCCACAAGGCTGAGTACTGTGAGCTAAAACTGATGTGACCTTAGTCTCTTTAATACAACTCCAGAGTGCCTAAGCAGCATGGCAGACAACCTTTTATACTCCCTTGCATAAGTTGTGCAGGTGACCTTTGGGCCTCCAACAGTTGCGCCCTCTGGTGACAAGTCTTACACAGTTATTATGTTTACATACATAACATCACTCCCCCCCCCAAAGTCTGTGATACAAATTATTTACAAGTTGAGATGATCCGAGGTCCTAAGCTCCCTGGTTGATCATCTGAGTTCAAACTCTGGCATGGGTGAGTTGGTCGGACCATTGCTGCACTGTGGCGCGGCTGGTCTGACAGGACTGTTGGGAATGGTGGGTTCATCTTCTTGATTGACAGCGAGGTCGATTGCTGGTTGGGTCTGTGTTGGTGGATCGATGATGGTGATGTCCTCTTCAGGTTGTTCCTGGTTGTTGGTGAACCGCAGTTTGGTCTGATCCAAATGCTTTCTGCACGTTTGTCCATTCAATAGTTTGACGATAAACACTCTATTCCCCTCCTTGGCCAAGACAGTGCCAGCAACACATTTAGGACCATGACCTCATTCAGGACAAACACAGGGTCGTTTACATCAATACCCCAAACCCAGTCGCCACCCTCATGTTGCAACATGTGCAACGGTTCCAGCAAAGTGCTTAACCCGGGTAGAAAGTTACCAAAATAGTTGAGGAGTCCCAGGAACGAACGCAGAACCATCACATTCTGTGGTCTGGGTGCATTCTTGATGGCTTCTGTCCTTGAGTTCGTGGGTCTGATGCCGTCTGCCGCAATCTTTCTCCCCAAAAATTCGACCTCTGGCACCAGGAAAATACACTTGGAGCATTTCAGCCTGAATCCCACTCTGTCCAGTCGACTTAGAACCTCTTCCAGGTTGTGCAGGTATTCGTTGGTGTCACAACCGGTGATCAGGATGTCGTCTTGAAACACAACGGTGCACGGAACCGATTTCAGCAGCCTCTCCATGTTCCTCTGGAAGATGGCAGCAGCCAAGCAAATCAAAAAGGGCACCTGTGTTATATAAACAGTCCTTTGTGCATGCTGATGCACGTCAATCTTTGCGAAGATTCAGCCAGCTTCTGTGTCATGCAGGCGGAGGTTAGGTCCAACTTGGTGAACGACTTTCCCCCTGTTAACGTAGCGAACAGGTCATTTTGCCTTGGGTAGCAGGTACTGGTCTTGTAACGAGACTCAGTTGATCGTTACCTTGTAGTCGCCGCTAATTCTGACCGTGCCATCACTTTTCAACACCGGAACAATCAGACTGGCCCATTCGTTGAACTCGACAGGCAATATGATTCCCTCTCGTTGAAGTCTGTCCAGTTCGATCTCGACTTTCTCCCTCATCATATATGGATCTGCTCGAGCCTTGTGATGAACGGGCCTTGCATCGGGGACTAGGTGGATCTGCACCTTGGCGCCTGTGAAATTGCCGATGCCTGGTTCAAATAGCGATGGAAACTTACTCAGCACTTGGGCGCACGAGGCATCATCCACTGAAGATAGTGCTTTGATGTCGTCCCAGTTCCATCGAATCTGTCCCAGCCAGCTTCTGCCGAATAGCGTTAGGCCATCGCCTGGTACAATCCACAGTGATAAATCATGCACAGCTCCATCGTACAATACCTTAACTGCCGCACTGCCAATGACTGGTATGAGCTCTTTGGTGTAGGTGCACAGCTTTGTCTGAATCGGGCTCAGTTTGGGTCTGTGTGCCTTGTTGCCCCACAGTTTCTCAAAAGCCTTCTGACTTATAATTGACTGACTCGCCAACTCCATTGATACCGGAATACCGTTCAATTTGACTTTCAGCATAATAGGAGGGCTCTTGGTGGTGAAGGTGTGTACCCCATACACTTCTTCCTCTGGTTGAGTTGCCTCTCTTGTTTGTTCTGCGTGATCCGCGCCGGATCGATCATCCTCTGCCGACTCTGCCACGTGGTGAGTCGCAGCACGTTTGCACATTTGCTGGAGGTGCCCCATTGTTTCGCAGCCTTTGCACACTTGGTGCTTGAATCGACATTGATGGGCTCGATGATTACCCCCGCAGCGGCAACATGGTGCTAATGGATTTGCATTCACGCCCGATGGTGGACTCTGAGTCATTCTATGTCTTGCAGCTGCAGACGTGTAGACCCTGCCATATGCAGTTCTGCCTGCTAGTGACATTATTTTATGCACAGTACTTGCTGGTAAGCTTCAATGCTGGGAAGATATCTGTCTGGTATTATTGCTCGTGGATATGAATGCCTGGGCTATCATGATGGCCTTGCTCAGTTCTAGGGATTCAGCGGACAGCAGCTTGTGAAGAATGACCTCGTGGCCGATGCCAAGCACAAAAAAGTCCCGCAGCACTTACCCCAAAAATCCAGCAAATTCGCAAGTTTCCGCAAGGCGTCTCAGGTTGGCGACATAACTCGCCATGTCCTGGCCCTCGGAGCGGTGGTGCGTGTAGAAGCGATACCTGGCCATTAAGACGCTCTCCTTTGGCTTGAGATGGTTCCAAACCAGCGCACACAAATCTGTATATGTCTTCTATGCTGGTTTCTCCAGTGCTAGCAGATGCTTGATGATGCTTGTAGACCCACACACGTGGAGGAGAATCGCCCTGCGCTTGATCGCTTTATCGTCCCCATCCAGCTCATTGTCCACGAAGTACTGGTCGAGACACTCAACGAAGGCTTCCCAATCATCACCCTCTACAAATCTCTCTAAAATACCAACGGCAGCCATGACCGCGTGAAAGTTCGTAATCTGTTACTCGTCGCCAATTGTTAAGTATGGAAGAACTCCACAAGATTGAGTACTGTGAGCTAAAACTGATGTGACCTTAGTCTCTTTAATACAACTCCAGAGTGCCTAAGCAGCATGGCAGACAACCTTTTATATTCCCCTACACGAGGTGTGCAGGTGACCCTTGGGCCCCTAATAGTTGCGCCCTCTGGTGGCAAGTATTACACAGTTACAATGTTTACATACACAACACTGTTATGCACCACCTTCTCTTGCAAGAAAGAGGGAAACTTGTCCGTGAGTGTCGTCCAATCTGTTTCGGTAATGTGGCTGTCATGGGTGAATAGCTGGAAGTGTGTGCAAGTTGTGAGATGTGGGTGTGGGGTTTGCAACAGCTAAGGATGCAAGGGTGTATGGGTAAGGTTAAGCTATGAATGTTAGGTATTTGAATCGTAATTGACTGAGATTGTTGGTAGGTGAGTGAAGGGGGGTGGTGAATTGAGCAGTTTGTGAGGCTAGTGGTTCAGTTGAAGATGTATTCACTGACCTTGACATAAGAACACAAGAAATAGGAGCAGGAGTAGGCCATTTGGCCCCTCGAGCCTGCTCCGCCATTCAATAAGATCATGGCTGATCTGATCATGGACTCAGCTCCACTTCCCTGCCCACTCCCCATAACCCTTTATTCCCTTATCACACAGTTATGAGGGCCTGGTCTTCAAACACTCTTTCCCTCAGGCGGCCGAAGGCTGCACTGGCGTACTGGAGGCGGTGTTGGATCTCGTCGTCGATGTCTGCTCTTGTTGATAAGAGGCTCACGAGATCTGGGAAGTGGTCCGCAGTGTCCAGGGCCATGCCGTGGATCTTGATGACTGGGGGGCAGTGCTGTGCGGTGAGGACAGGCTGGTGGAGGACCTTTGTTTAACGGATGTTTAGCGTAAGGCCCATGCTTTCGTATGCCTCAGTAAATACGACGACTGTGTCCTGGAGTGCACCATGCTCATGGTCTACAGGGCTTTAGTAATACCTGCCCTCCTGTATGTCTCAGAGACATGGACCACGTACAGTAGACACCTCAGGTTACTGGAGAAATATCACCAACAATGTCTCCGCAAGATCCTACAAATCCCCTGGGAGGACAGGCGCACCAACATCAGTGTCCTCATTCAGGCTAATATCCCCAGCATTGAAGCACTGACCACACTCGATCAGCTCCGCTGGGCAGGCCACATATTCCGCATGCCAGACACGAGACTCCCAAAGCAAGTGCTCTACTCGGAGCTCCTTCACGGCAAACGAGCCAAAGGTGGGCAACGGAAACGCTACAAGGGCACCCTCAAAGCCTCCCTGATAAAGTGCAACATCCCCACTGACACCTGGGAGTCCCTGGCCCAAGACCGCCCGAAGTGGAGGAAGTGCATCCGAGAGGGCGCTGAGCACCTCGAGTCTCAACGCCGAGAGCATGCAGAAATCAAGTGTAGGCAGCGTAAAGAGCGTGTGGCAAATCAGTCCCACCCACCCTTTCCCACTTGTGACAGAATCTGTGGCTCTTGTATCGGACTATTCAGCCACCAAAGAACTCACTTCAGGAGTGGAAGTAAGTCTTCCTCAATTCTGAGGGACTGCCTATGATGATGATAACACTCAAAAATCTGTCTATCTGCGCCTTAAATATATTCAAAGACCCAGCCTCCACAGCTCTCTGGGGCAGAGAATTCGATAGATTTGCAACCCCCTGAGAGTAGAAATTTCTCTTCATCTCAGTTTTAAATGGGCGGCCCCTTATTCGAAGACTATGTCCCCCAGTTTTAGTTTCCCATATGAGTGGAAATATCCTCTCTGCATCCACCTTGTTGAGCTCCCTCATTATGTTATAAGTTACGATAAGATCACCTCTCATTCTTCTGAACTCCAATGTGTATAGGCCCAACCTACTCAACCTATCCTCATAAGTCAACCCCCTCATCTCTGGAATCAACCTAGTGAATCTTCTCTGATCTGCCTCCAATGCAAGTGTGAGGTAATTAAACTTCTTGCGGCACTGCTTTGAGGTTCTCAGGGCTACCCTGCTGTCATTGACCGTGGCGGCTATCTGGTCCCAATCCCTTCTCACAGTTTGTCTGCGGGGCCTCCCGGCCCCCTGTGGATAGAGGACATTTCTTCTGTCCACCTCCTGCACCAAAGCCTCTAGTGCTGCATCTGAAAATCAGGGAGCTCTCTCTCTCTGCCATGTTGCACCAGCGCTCAGTTTTCTTGCTCCTCAGGCTGTTTCCCAGCCACTCCCACCACTTGCTGAAGCCAGAATGCACCTCCCCTTTAAGAAGTGCAGGCTGCCTTTTAGAAGTGCAGGCTAGCTTTAATTGATGCAAGCCGCGCAAGAACTTGGGCCCTCTGCTGAGGCGCGAAGCCACTGAACAGCGCGTTTAGCGCTTCCTTACCGCTGCAATCATTTTAACCAGCAGGGAGCACGAAGTTTGCGTGCTGCCTGCTATGGACTCAACGAGCGCTGGCTAATCACATATGGCGAAAGCCACGTCGGTTTTTGGGCCTTATCCAATTTCTAGCCCATGCTGTTTGTTAGCTTTAAAGATTATATAATAGTCCATATATGGCACACTCCTCACAGTGCAAGGAGTCACAATTATAAATAACAGATCACGATGTGAGTATACCTAGATTATATTTGGATACTCACAATTTATAAATAGTGCACTATGCACTGGATGATTTCAGATAGTAATTATCTTTTGATGACTTCAATGCTACTAGATGTAATGATATCAGCAGAAATGATATAAAGGCAATGACACAAACCCTCTTCAAACTACCTTTCTTGGCTTATGCAAGAAGGACACTTGTGCTACAAGACAAATCTTCTAATTAGTTCCATCGTACGCCATTGACTGCAAAAGTGCTGATGATGCGAGCAAATCTGCCAGCACGTAACATTAAACAGCTTCACAACATCAGTTATGGATCAAATGGACGCAACTTTCACACTCATTAAATCTGAATGGGTAAAGACCACTCTTCAGTTCAATCCTGTCAGGAACTCTCAATACACACATTGCAAAGGCTGCAGTAATTAGTATAATCGCAGAGAGTAAACAGGAATTGTTCAACATTATTTTTATTTTCATGACACTTTTTAAAAGTTGTACTGCAAGGAACGCTTCCTGTTAGTATCTGCCAAATTTATGCCTTCAGTGCACAGAGCGACAGCTGTTATAAGCATAGTACTGCCTGCGGAGAGTTGGAAAGAAAGAAAAGACTTACATTTAAAGAGCGCATTTCACAACCACTGGACATCTCAAAGCGCTTTACAGCCAATGAAGTACTTTTGGAGTGTAGTCACTGTTGTAATGTGGGAAATGCGGCAGTCAATTTCCGCACAGCAAGCTCCCACAAACAGCAATGTGATAATGACCAGAAAATCTGTTGATTGAGGGATAAATATTGGCCCCAGGACACCAGGGATAACTCCCCCTGCTTTTCTTCGAAATAGTGCCATGGGATCTTTTACATCCACTTGAGCAGATGGGGCCTCGGTTTAATGTCTCATCCGAAAGACGGCACCTCCGACAATGCAGCACTCCCTCAGCACTGCACTGGGAGTGTCAGCTTAGATTTATATGTTCATGTGAAATGTAGAAGAATTACCTCTCATTAAATAGCAGCTGAATTGTTTACTATGATATGTTTATTATAATAATAACTTTTATTTATATAGCACCTTTAACGTAGTAAAATGCTCCAAGGCACTCCACAACAATTTTACAACATGTGAGACATTGACCATTGAGGGAAAGAGAAAAAATGCGTGAGAAGGACGTGTAAAAAGAGGTTAAAGGCTTGGGTCCGAAGCGGCAGCCAAAATGCGCACGCAGATAGACACAGGCGAAAAAACTTTAAAAATTAAAATTTTTAAAAAGTAAAAAGAAATTCAACTTACATTGTAAATAATACAATAAGGACTATAGAAACATAGAAACATAGAAAATAGGTGCAGGAGTAGGCCATTCGGCCCTTCGAGCCTGCACCGTCATTCAATGAGTTCATGGCTGAACATGCAACTTCAGTACCCCATTCCTGCTTTCTCATCATACCCCTTGATCCCCCTAATAGTAAGGACTACATCTAACTCTTTTTTGAATATATTTAGTGAATTGGCCTCAACTACTTCCTGTGGTAGAGAATTCCACAGGTTCACCACTCTCTGGGTGAAGAAGTTTCTCCTCATCTCGGTCCTAAATGGCTTACCCTTTATCCTTAGACTGTGACCCCTGGTTCTGGACTTCCCCAACATTGGGAACATTCTTCCTGCATCTAACCTGTATAAACCCATCAGAATTTTAAATGTTTCTATGAGATCCCCTCTCATTCTTCTGAACTCCAGTGAATACAAGCCCAGTTGATCCAGTCTTTCTTGATATGTCAGTCCCGCCATCCCGGGAATCAGTCTGGTGAACCTTCGCTGCACTCCCTCAATAGCAAGAATATCCTTCCTTAAGTTAGGAGACAATACTCCAGGTGTGACCTCACCAAGGCCCTGTACAAGTGTAGTAACACCTCCCTGCCCCTTACTCAAATCCCCTCGCTATGAAGGCCAACATGCCATTTGCTTTCTTAACCGCCTGCTGTACCTGCATGCCAACCTTCAATGACTGATGTACCATGACACCCAGGTCTCGTTGCACCTCTCCTTTTACTAATCTGTCACCATTCAGATAATAATCTGTCTCTCTGTTTTTACCACCAAAGTGGATATCCTCACATTTATCCACATTATAGTTCATCTGCCATGCATTTGCCCACTCACCTAACCTATCCAAGTCACTCTGCAGCCTCATAGCATCCTCCTCGCAGCTCACACTGCCACCCAACTTAGTGTCATCCGCAAATTTGGAGATACTGCATTTAATCCCCTCGTCTAAATCATTAATGTAGAGTGTAAACAGCTGGGGCCCCAGCACAGAACCTTGCGGTACCTCACTAGTCACTGCCTGCCATTCTGAGAAGTACCCATTGACTCCTACTCTTTTCTTCCTGTCTGCCAACCAGTTCTCAATCCACATCAGCACACTACCCCCAATCCCATGTGCTTTAACTTTGCACATTAATCTCTTGTGTGGGACCTTGTCGAAAGCCTTCTGAAAGTCCAAATACACCACATCAACTGGTTCTCCCTTGTCCACTCTACTGGAAACATCCTCAAAAAATCCCAGAAGATTTGTCAAGCATGATTTCCCTTTCACAAATCCATGCTGACTTGGACCTATCACGTCACCTCTTTCCAAACGCGCTGCTATGACATCCTTAATAATTGATTCCATCATTTTACCCACTACCGATGTCAGGCTGACTGGTCTATAATTCCCTGTTTTCTCTCTCCCTCCTTTTTTAAAAAGTGGGGTTACATTGGCTACCCTCCACTCCATAGGAACTGATCCAAAGTCTATGGAATGTTGGAAAATGACTGTCAATGCATCCGTTATTTCCAAGGCCACCTCCTTAAGTACTCTGGGATGCTGTCCATCAGGCTCTGGGGATTTATCGGCCTTCAATCCCATCAATTTCCCCAACACAATTTCCCGACTAATAAGGATTTCCCTCAGTTCCTCCTTCTTACTAGACCCTCTGACCCCTTTTATATCCGGAAGGTTGTTTGTGTCCTCCTTAGTGAATACCGAACCAAAGTACTTATTCAATTGGTCTGCCATTTCTTTGTTCCCCGTTATGACTTCCCCTGATTCTGACTGCAGGGGACCTATGTTTGTCTTTGCTAACCTTTTTCTCTTTACATATCTATAGAAACTTTTGCAGTCCGTCTTAATGTTCCCTGCAAGCTTCCTCTCGTACTCTATTTTCCCTGCCCTAATCAAACCCTTTGTCCTCCTCTGCTGAGTTCTAAACTTCTCCCAGTCCCCGGGTTCGCTGCTATTTCTGGCCAATTTGTATGCCACATCCTTGGCTTTAATACTATCCCTGATTTCCCTTGATAGCCACGGTTGAGCCACCTTCCCTTTTTTATTTTTACGCCAGACAGTGATGTACAATTGTTGTAGTTCATCCATGCGGTCTCTAAATGTCTGCCATTGCCCATCCATTGTCAACCCCTTAAGTATCATTCGCCAATCTATCCTAGACAATTCACGCCTCATACCTTCAAAGTTACCCTTCTTTACGTTCTGGACCATGGTCTCTGAATTAACTGTTTCATTCTCCATCCTAATGTAGAATTCCACCATATTATGGTCACTCTTCCCCAAGGGGCCTCGCACAACGAGATGGCTAATTAATCCTCTCTCATTACACAACACCCAGTCTAAGATGGCCTCCCCCCTAGTTGTTTCCTCGACATATTGGTCTAGAAAACCATCCCTTATGCACTCCAGGAAATCCTCCTCCACCGTATTGCTTCCAGTTTGGTTACAATAGTAAAATCAGTATAAAAAAGGTTAATTATAATTCAACAAAATTAAATAATATATACCATAATTATAAATTAATTTAAAATGAGAAAATCAGCAATTGAATCAAATGAAATCAGTAATTTGCTTTCTTTAAGCTTCATTCCCTGTCCAGTGATTCAATTAATATGGAAGAACTGATCACTGTCCTCCATCCTTGTGATGTCTTAATTGTATTACTTTTTATTTCTCATTTTGTCCCCTTGATAGAACCTGTAATAACTCCAGGCTCGAGCTGCCTCCGTTGTCAGGGAAACGCTGATGTTTAAATCTCCCTCCAGCTGCTCAAGGAACGAGCTGCCTCCGTTGTCAGGGAGACGCTGATGTTTAAATCGTCATTATTTTTTAAATTATCTTTATCAAACACTATTATTATTGTGAATTCAGGCTGTGTAAAGTGGAGAAATAAACATTGCAAAGATTGGTTCATAAGGGAGATATTTACCAGCAACAAAATTTTTAACATGGCACGTTATGAGATCCTTTTGAGGGAATATTGAAAGAATATCCTTCTAGGATTTGCAGTTGTTTGGAAGTTTTGTTCAAACATGTGACAGTGTGAATCATATCATAAGAATCAGCAATTAATGGTTACAAGCACATGGTTATTTACTGACTTATTAAAGCGATTTATACAGGGAATCTAAGTTAGGCTTGAAAGTTTGTTTACAATAACAGGCTTTCGAAGGAATGTTGGAGATATACACCACAGCATGATGCAGTTCAGAATGGTACATAAATAAAGCACAAACTATGCTGAGAAATACAGTTTTTCAAATGTAATCCCCTTCCACTTTTCAGCATATTTCATGCTTTCATTCTCCTGCTGTCTCTAGGTACATTCTTTGTCTTAACAGGAAGGTCATTGATCTGAGATAAGTCACTGTTGTAATGTAGGCAGTCAATTTGTGCACAGCAAGCTCCCAAAATTAATGAGAAAAATGGCTAATTAATGTGTTTTCGTGACATTGGTTAAGGGATAAATGTTGGCTGGGCTCCAGGAGAACCCACCTTCTATTCTTCGAATAATGCCATGGGATCTTTTACGTCCACCTGAGAGGGTTGATGGGACCTCGGTTTAACACCTCATCCAAAAGACGCCACCTTTGAGAGTGCAGCACTCCCTCAGCACTGATTGTTAGGTCTAGGTTATGTGCTCAAATCCTGGAGTGGGGCTTGAAACTACAATCAGGAAGGCAAATGGAATGTTGGCCTTTATTGCAAGGGAGATGAAGTATAAATTAGGGAAGCCCTGCTACAACTTTACAGGGTATTGGTGAGGCCATACCTGGAGTACTGCGTACAGTTTTGGTCTCATTATTTAAGGAGGGATATACTTGCATTGGAGGCAGTTCAGAGAAGGTTCACTCGGTTGATTCCTGAGACGAAGGGGTTGTCTTATGAAGAAAGATTGAGCAGGCTGGGCCTATACTCATTGGAGTTTAGAAGACTGAGAGGTGATCTTATTGGAATGTATATGATTCTCAGGGGGCTTGACAGGGTAGATGCAGAGAGGGAGTTTCCCCCTCATGAGGGAATCTAGAACTAGGGGGCATGTTTCAGAGTAAGGGGCGCACATTTAAAACGGAGATTAGAAGGAATTTATTCTCTCAGAGGGTCGTGAATCTTTGGAATTCTCTACCCTAGAATCTGTGGAGGCTGGGTCATTGTCCCCGAATTTGGTGGAAGCTAAGTTCCGCCCAAGTACCGCCCAAAGGCCCGCTGAGATCCTGACGGTACCTTGAGCGGAACTTTCATGAAAAAATCCTGGAAAGACCGCCCGGCGGCAAAAAAGTGACTAATGTCCTGAATCTGGGCGGTAGTGGGCAGGAGCTCCCAATCTCGGCGACAAATGCGATTCTTGGCCCAGGCCCAGGGAGAGGGGAACAGATAAAATTCAACATATCCAAAAATTAAAAAACATGGGAAAACCATCAGGGGACCTCATCCACCTGAATTGCTGGAAAAAAAATTAAGAAAGGAAGTTTACTAACCTTTTACCATTGAGATTAGACCTGCCTCCACGTGGCGGTCCTTCCCCCTGCTGCCACCGACTCCCAACTGGACCAAACTGGCGGCTCAGCGGGCGGGAGGACACTTACATGCGTTGCATGCCAGCGGACATCAGCGGGCAGTCCCCAGCAGTCTTCCCTCCTCCAAAATCACTCAGAGGGGAGACCGCCCAGAAAGCTCGACGGTAGCGGGCGGTACATCCACCAAGTTTGGCCCCATTGAATATATTTATAGACAGATTTTTGAGCGATAAGGGGATAAGGGGTTATGGGGAGCGGGCGGGGAAGTGGAGTTGAGGCCTCGATCAGATTAGCCATGATCATATTGACGGGCGGAGCAGGCTTGAGGGGCCAAATGGCCGACTCCTGCTCCTAATTCTTATGTTCTTATGTTTTTATGTACAACTCAGAGGTGGCAATGCTACATCTGAGTCAAGGCTGACGAGACTGGTTTGTGGTGATATACTGCTTGAATTTTCTCTCTCTATCTATGTGGAAATGCCTATCACCTCCTGTAACCTTCCCCTAACAGCATAGTAAGGCAAAACACATAACACATTCATGATGACAACATTCATTTATATAACTGCGCTGAACATAGAATAACCTTTCAATGTGCTTCACAGAGGCATAAGAAAAAATGGATGCCAAGCTAAAGAAATAAGGATTAGCTGAGGCTATTAAAAGCTTTATCAAAGAGATAGGTTTTAATGAGGGTCTTAAGGGAGGAGAGGGAGGTGGAGAGGTGGAGGGATTTAGGGAAGGAATTTACGAGAGCATGGCCTAGATGGCTAAAAGCATGGCCGCTGATAGTCCGGCAAAGGGAGGGAGGATTGTCAAGAGGCTGAAGTCTAAAGAATAAAGAGCATGGGGGCTAGTTGGAGGTCCACAGGAGGTGACAGAGATAGAGAGGCCATGGGGAAACTTAAACACAAAGATGAGAATTTTAAATTTGAAGTGCTGGTGGCCTGGGACCTGTTGTAGGGCATGAAAGGAAGAAGATCTTGCATTTATATAGCGCTTTTCACAACCTCAGGACGTCCCAAAGCTCTTTTTAAAAATTCATTCCAGGATGTGGGCATTGCCAGCAAGGCCGGCATTTATTGCCCATCCCCAATTGCCCCTTGAGAAGGTGGTGGTGAGCCGCTTTCTTGAACCGCTGCAGTTCGTGTGGTGAAGGTGTTCCCATAGTGCTGTTAGGGAGGGAGTTCCAGGATTTTGACCCAGCCGCGATGAGGGAACGATGATATATTTCGAAGTCAGGATGGTGTGTGACTTGGTGGGGAACTTGGAGGTCGTGGTGTTTCCATGCACCTGCTGCCCTTGTCCTTCTAGGTGGGAGAGGTCACGGGTATGGGAGGTGCTGCCGAAGAAGCCTTGACGAGTTGCTACAGTGCATCTTGTAGATGGTACACACTGCAGCCACAGTGCGCTGGTGGTGAAGGGAGTGAATGTTTAAAGTGGTGGATGGGGAGCAAATCAAGTGGGCTGCTTTGTCCTGGATGGTTTTGAGCTTCTTAAGTGTTGTTGGAGCTGCACTCATCCAGGCAAGTAGAGAGTATTCCATCACAGTCCTGACTTGTGCCTTGTAGATGGTGGAAAGGCTTTGGGGAATCAGGAGATGAGCCACCGGTCCAGTTACGTTTCTGGTCAATGGTGACCCCCAGGATGTTGATGGTGGGGGATTCGGCGATGTCAATACCATTCAATATCAAGGGGCGGTGGTTAGACTCTTGCTTGTTGGAGCCGTTGGGGTAGAAATTCACCCCTGCCGGAAACCTAGCCCACCTCCCGTTTACAAAGTCTTTTTACCCATCGCGACAGATGAGGTGGACTCTTGATTGATTTTCAGCTCTTTGGCAATTTGTTAGGAGCGGACCGGAAATCGGTCATAATGGGGGCGGAAGTGAGGCGGTGAGTGCTGGTGAGGGGCGGAAGTGGGGTCGAGATGGTGTCTCTGTCGCTGTCAGCGAGCGGCGGAACCGTGCTAATGTCAGTGCACGTGTACGTCACCATGGCTCTCCCCTCAATTAAAGGGGAGAGAGCCAGCGATTACTTAGCTCCGGCCCACTGAGCCACCAGGGAGGGTTTCGGCCAGGCCAGCGGCCTGGCACCCAAGAGCGGGTGTGGGAGATCGGCGGGGCACCCTGTGATGGTACACTTAGGACGGTCGGCAGCAGCGAGGCGAAAGTGGGAACCGCCAGAAAACCCCCCAAGCTGAATTTCGTTGGCAGTGGCCATTAGACCGGAAGTCGGCGGCCGTTCGACTCTGCCGCCTGGCCTCCACTTTCTGGCGGTAAGTGGCCTTTGTGGGGAGCTGAATTTCAGCACCATTGCCTGGCACTTGTGTGGCGTGAAGGTTACTAGCCATTTATCAGCCCATCCAGGTCTCGCTGCATGTGGGCACAGACTGCTTCATTATGCGAGGAGTTGCGAATGGCACTGAACACTGGCACTTCACAGCCAATGAAGTACTTTTGAAGTGCAGTCACTTTTGTAATGTACAGAACATGCACAAACAGCAATAAAATAAATGACCAGACAATCTGTTTCTACTGGCGTTGGTTAAGGGATAAATATTGGCCAGGACACCGGGGAGAACACCTCTGCCTTTCTTCGAATAGTGCCATGGGATCTTTTGCATTCACTTGAGAGCGGGCTATGGTGTGCGATAGGATATGGGCAGCAGAATTTTGGATAAGTTGAGTTTTGCAGAGGGTGGAGGATGGGCCAGGGGGGCATTGGAATGGATGGTGTCTGGAGGTGAGAAATGTCCCAGAATGTTATCCGTAAATTCACATTGTCCCATTCTGGTGGTATTGCTGGTTCTTCAAAGCACTATAATTATCCCACTGCCTGGAAGTCCACTTAAGTTTCTAATTATCCTACTGTTGCTGTCACTTCATAATAAAATGGAATGCTTTCATTTAAAGGCTAGAAACTTGGACTGCACCATGAACTAACAGAAAACAATTTATATCAAATTATTCTCAATGTATCTGAATTCAAATTATATCTTGTGAGCTTAGCTTCAGGTTGAGATCTCAAGTTATTCTGGGCATTAACTTATCTGAGTGTTCGAAATGCTCGATACATAACCAGGCATCTGTATAACTTTATGGGGGTAAATTGCTTGCCGCCCGTTTGGGGGTGGAAATAGCTAAGGGGTGGGATTTTCTGCGCCAAGTACAGAAGTCCCCCCCCCCCCGCGATATTGTAGCACTGCCACCTAGAAAGGGCCCTCCCCTTCATTAAAGGCCGGACCCCGCGATCCACCATGCAATGGGCCACGACCAGTAAGTCGGCCGATTGCTTTCTCTTCCAACCGCCCCCTCCCCTTTAACTCGCGCTCTGGGAGCGGCCTACAGACCGGTACGTGCCCCCTCCCCTTTAACTCGCGCTCTGGGAGCGGCCTACAGACCGGTACGTGCCCCCTCCCCTTTAACTCGCGCTCTGGGAGCGGCCTACAGACCGGTACGTGCCCCCTCCCCTTTAACTCGCGCTCTGGGAGCGGCCTACAGACCGGTACGTGCCCCCTCCCCTTTAACTCGCGCTCTGGGAGCGGCCTACAGACCGGTACGTGCCCCCTCCCCTTTAACTCGCGCTCTGGGAGCGGCCTACAGACCGGTACGTGCCCCCTCCCCTTTAACTCGCGCTCTGGGAGCGGCCTACAGACCGGTACGTGCCCCCTCCCCTTTAACTCGCGCTCTGGGAGCGGCCTACAGACCGGTACGTGCCCCCTCCCCTTTAACTCGCGCTCTGGGAGCGGCCTACAGACCGGTATGCGCCCTCCCCTTTAACTCGCGCTCTGGGAGCGGCCTACAGACCAGTACGCGCACGCTGAAGCTATCGCTGTCATCGCCCGGCGCAGCTTCAGGGGGCCGCTCCCCAATTTTCGCTCCAGTGCGAAAAAGGGTCGCTGCACACGATGATGATGTCAGCATCCTCGTCGTAACGGAGCAGGGCGCTACTGGTTAGTGTCGCTGTTAAACTCCTGTGGAATTTAGCGGGTATCGTTAGCGGCGCTGCACCCGGGCGAAAAGTCATTTGCGCCCCGTTGGCGCCTCCCGGGGGACACTAACGGAAGGCGCAAATTACCCCAATTTCTCCCCCTAAAAATCAATTAAGGATCCCGTACTTTCAGCTTTCTGAATACTGGATCGATGCCCTGTGAAGGGTACTCATGTTTGATGGTGCGGGTAGACCCACCCACATCGTAAGGTGTAAGGTGTGTGGCGAGGGGGGCTCTGTAATCCCCCAGGAGATGGTTCTCCAAAGACTAAAACCATGAGGGAGGCAGCAGGATTCCAGCTCAGCCACTCTTCCCTCGTAAGTGGCTCAAGAATCTCCTGTGGGCCTTGAGTTAGGACCTGCCCCCGGGCAGAACACGACAGACAGACGTTCAGCTGTGTATCATAATACTGTTCACTTACAGTAATCGGATCAGTAACTCCTTAATGATAGTTCCTTCATTAATATCACAAGAAAATCGACAGTGGATCTCTCTTGAAGTGGCAATAGTCCAAGTCCTCATCAAATGGGGTGTGGCACATATTTGAAGTGAAAGAAAGTTATTTATCTTGAAGGCACAGTTTAATCCGACAGTTTTGCAGGATGAGAGAGTCAAGGAATAGTTTCACAATGTTTTTTGTTCTTCAGTAGAAACATACACTGAAAATATGATTTGCAAACCTGTCGGTGATTGTGTACTCTGCATAGTGCAATGTCTTGCACTTGTGCTGTCGTGCAAAATAAAATTGGGCCAATTTTCAGCTCCAGGCTAAGTTTTGACTTTAATACCTACTTGTTGGTGCAAAGCTAGTCACCAGTGCAGTGAGCCGAATGCTTTCAATTTCCCATGTTCAGCTCATTTAAATAGTTATTTATACCTACAATAGTGACTGCACTTCAAAAAGTACTTAATGGGCCTTGTGCTGAGAGTCAGCTAATGGAGTCACACCCAGGAGTCCCTGGAGATGGAGCACGCAGTGTCCACCGGTACGCTGGCGGCCTTCCGCGAGAGTTGGGTGCCGGAGGGACTGGAGTGCATCATCACCCCCGGCAACCAAAGTTTAATTTGTCTAAGTTTGTCAGTTTTAGTGCGCCTCCCCCCCCCCCCCCGTTTTAGCCAGGGGGCACTTGTATCATTTGTGTTTTTGGTGCCCTCAAAAAAAAAACAAGGAGGCACTTGAAAAGTTTTTGGAGTGTGCCCCCCCTTTAATCAGGGGGCACTTGATTACTGTATCTACAAAAAATAGTTGTACACTTAAAGGGAATGTGGCTGCATGTGGGGATAAATTATGAAATTAAATTATCAAGAAACATAAAACAAAATGGTAAAATATGTTAGAGGCACGTGCAAATTCGTCCTCCGAGCCAGACGCAAGAGCTTCCTTCTGACTCACATGTGTCTCGAGCAATGGGATGCGACACTTTGGGTTGCAGTGCCGGATTCCGGGACCACCGGCTGCCCTCTGGCATCCGTGTTCCCGGCTATTCTCTCCAGCGCCGCTGATATCCACATCATCTTCTCTGCGACGGTCGCGGACAGAGTGGCAACCTGGCCAGATAACCCGCCCATTGCTTGGAGGAGCTCCCGACCGATGTCGACGCTGGTCCTGGACAAGTGCACCATGTCCACACTCAGGCTAACCGCTCTTGGAGTAGTCCGACCTTGCCGAACCAACCTCAGCGGGGCCGGCGCCGGTGTGGAACCACTCGGGGTGCCCTGCTGCAAACCGCTTGGCCCCGCTACCTCCTCGGTTGAAGAGGACGTGGCTGCATTGACACTTGTTGAAAGGGCTGCAGGCTCCTCCTCCACCTCTTCACTATCCTCAGTGGAGCGGAGGACCTGCAGCAAGACGGGCAACACCCTTGCCTCCTTGCCTCCAGAGACGACAACTACAGCAGGATCCTGGGGCGCCAAGGGTTCCTGGAATCTTGCACCAACACAATCTGGTGAGCTAGAAAACACAAATGAAGTCAGTAGAAGAGAAGGGGGTGCTAAGGTCACATGAGGTTGCTTACGCTACACAGGCATATGCACAAGAGCAACACTACTGCTATAAATATACTGACAGACATCACACATAGGGCTAGAATTTGCACTGGTTCACCGCCTGGTCTCTCGGGGGTATTGGCTGTTTTGCCGAGAACCAGGTCGGCGAAAAATTTCCCAGCTGAGGTACGCCGATGGTTTCAAAGTCCCGCTGGGGAACAGACCCCCAGCGTGCACTGTCCAGCGATTGCCCTGGCGCCATCTTTGGCTGAGTGGGGACCCGTAGGTAAGTATATAAAAAAATAAAACAAACTGCCCACGAGGATCAGCGGAGATGGGCAGTAGGTAAGTAATGATTGGTTTATTTCTATTTATTTTCAAAATCTGTCGGGATGATTTAAGTTAAAAGTATGTTGGGAACGTTTTTTTGATGTTTCAGTTAGGTTTTTTGAAAAATTATTTTTATTCTTTTTGTCGTGTTAGGCCCAACCCGCAACCTGGGGGTAAATTTTTATAGATTTTTAAATTTATCACCCATTTTCTTTAGGCACCGCCCAATCTAGTCGAAATTGCACTTTTTCACCCAGATCGAGGGCGCAGGGCTCATATTTTTCGCTGGGCGGATTTTAAAATTTATTTTCGGAAGTTTTCGCCGGCAATAATCTTCCCAGCCTTTGTGGTTTTTTGGGCGGCAGTCGGGCATTGGCGGGCTTTGGGGAAATTCTAGCCCATAATTAACATCATGATAGTCCACAATCTGCGTTGCATTACAATGATATTTCATGATCCCATCATTAATTACATAACATTACATAACATTACATCAATCATATATTATACAGAAATGAATTGCATTAAATTACTTTAAATCACCCAATGGTTTATACTTTATTCACGTGGCGCGAGAACGGATTCAGATGCTGCACGGGTGGTCTACCAGTTGTGGATATCCACCAGTGCCACGCCCGCTCTTCCAGGTCGGTCAGGGCGCTAATATCAGCTGGGCTGCCACCCATGCACCGCTGCTCGGTCCTATTCTTCGAAAGCTTCTTCTGCAAAGGTGACAAGAGCATGGGATGGCATAAGATCATTGCTAGGTACTTTTACAGATAAAACAGATAGCAGATTACTGACAGATATAATCTTATTATTATTACACAACACAACACACAGACAATCCACAATTAGTCAACCCCTGCTAATCATAGTCACCGTAAACAGTATACATACCGCATGCATGGTTATATCTACCATCTGAGAATAACTGAATAAGATCGAAGTTTGGATTAAACGATTACCAGTCTAACTACAATACATCAGATCTGCATTTAAATTAATCATTGCATCATTACAATTACAATTTATTATATAAATAAATATAAATAAATGTAATACTTACTGTGCCTGATCCAACAAGATCATTCCAACACTTGCGGCACTAGTTGAGCTCCTTTACCTCATGCATGCTCGCAGATATTACCTCTGCTATCTCCGTCCATATCCTTTGATAAACCCGGGGGGGGTTCCCACGCCTACCCCGGGTCAATTGTGCCCACCTATTTTCCACTTCTGCCACTAAGGCAGCATTGGCCTCCTCGCTAGAGCACTTTGCGCTCCTCCATCCTCCCATCTCTCCCACTTCCACCGCGTCTTCTTCCTCCTCCTTGCTCATCCTTTTTTCAATAAATTCAATTGAATCCATTTATAATCTTAAATAATCTCAAATAATTCACAAATAGCGCAAAAATCTCAAAAGTAACTCCAGTCTCTCCAATAATCCAATAATCCACAAACCACACTGTCAGCTTTCTCTCTCTCTCACTCTCTCTCTCTCTCCTCTTTCACTCTCTTCTGCGCATATGCAGATGACCCCTGACCTCCCAAAACACGGGAAAAGCATGTTGCTACGGACGTCGGCCTTACACAACTGAATAAACCACTGACGCCCATTTCACATAGCTACGGCTAACACCCAAATTAAACAATGGAAACTAGCGGATTTGAAAATGGGCGATATTCCGGTGATCACAAAAACAATATAGATGCTAACGCTGTAAATACAGCCCACTTTTGGGCAATCTGGAGACTAATGCAAAGTCTAGCCCTTAGTAAAAACCCAATTACTTACCTTTTTTTGCAGGGCTGCTTACCTCCCGCCCAGCTCCGCTGCTTCTCGTGGGCGTTTTTTTTTTCAACTTACCTAAGGGTCACCGCTGAGCCAAAAATCGGGTGATGGCGATCTGTGGACGGTGCATGCCAGCGATCTGCTCCCCAACGGTACTTCGAAACCGCCGGCGTAACTCAGCAGTGGAATTTTTCGCCAACCCGGCTCTCGTCCAAAACGAACAATACCGCCCAGAAACCGGGCGGCGAAGCAATGGAACTTCTAGCCCTAAATCTCCAACACTAGCTAATGTGTCAGCTGTGGCTCAGTGGGCAGCACACTCGCCTCTGAATCAGAAGGTTGTGGGTTCAAGTCCCCTGCCAGGAATTTGATCACATAAATCTAGGCTGACAGTGCTGATTGAGGACTGCACTGTCGGAGGTGCCATCTTTCAGATGAGATATTAAACTGAGGTCCTGTCCACTCTTTCAGGCGGATGTAAAAGATCCCGTGGCACTATTTCGAAGAAGAGCAGGGGAGTTATCACTGGTGACCTGGCCAATATTTATCTCTCAGTCAATATAACAAAAACAGATTATCTGGTCTTTCTCACTTTGCTGTTTGTGGGAGCTTGCTGTGCGCAAACTGGCTGCCGCGTTTCCCATGTTACAACAGTGACTACACTCCAAAAGTATTTCATTGGATGTGAAGCCCTTTGAGACGTCCGGTGGTCATGAAAGGCGCGATGTAAATGCAAGTCTTTCATTCTTTTAATTAATTTCTGAAGGAAAGCGACTCCACACTTGTAAAATTCAGTTTTCAGTGCTAGAGAGGTTGCTTGTCAGTAATTATCACATCACATTTTTATATATTCAATTACTCCTGAATGCACCAGCTCTAGCTTTTTCGACCATGTTTAGTGGGTAACTAGTTGGTAAGTATCCCAACTTAACGTCATTGCATGTATTTCAATGCCGAGTTTATCGACGGGGTACCATTATAGTACAGTGATGTCATCAAGGTCCAGGTTGGTGATTGGAGCGTGGGCAGACACAGCAGGAGCGGCGAGGTCAGGGCGAAGGAGCGGCGAGAGACTGTGGAGGGATGTGATTGGGGCCCAGGGGAGGCGTGAGTTTGGGGCCAGGGGCCCAGGGGCAGCACAGGCCAGCCCACACTGCGATATGTATGCGCACTAGGCCCATGCAACAGAGCAGGTCTCCAGTCGTCTTGGGTAATCCTCGCCACTGGACCAAGACCTAGCTCTGTCAATCCCGTGTGATGGCTGGTGTGCAATGGATAACTCACATTAAAAAAATCCACGCACAGGTATCTTCCACCCTTCAGCATATAGCTCGGGTCCTTCATTAAAACACCTGTGAACTCATCCTTTTTTGGTGTGGAAACAAGTCATCCTTGTTTCGAGGGACCGCCTATGAAGATGATGATGATTATTACAGCGCAGCCTATGGAGGAGCAGGATAACTTAGAACCCAACTTTCGGATGTACATACTCTGCAAGTTTCAATTCCATTTACTCCACAATAACTCCAGGCCACTGTCGCAGTATTCACAAAGCTTCAGAATGATTTGAAATATTTGCCAAGTTGAGGGATGGGCGGGGGGGGGCGGGCGAACGATGGGAGGAGAGGTGCCAAAATGAAATGAGAGGCACAAAATGGATTGTGCGGACAAGTGACAGAGTGGTATGGCATCTGACCCATGCTTAATGCCTGGGACAATGGATGTGAAACTGCATGGGGCTGGGTGCGAGGAGAGTTGTCTTACTTGGCACTTCGGAGAATAGGGGTGTACCATAGCTGGCAACAGGAGGGCTGCAGAACCTGGGAGCAGATGGATAAGAAGGTGGCACACTTTCAGGAATCTGGTACACAACCCCTCGAGATGTCTGCGCTTCTCACATTCTGCCCTCCTGATCATCCCTGATTATAATCGCTCAACCATTGGTGGCTGTGCCTTCTGTTGCCTCGGCCCCAAGCTCTGGAACTTCCTGCCTAAACCTCTCTGCCTCTCGACCTCTCTTTTCTCCTTCGAGACGCTCCTTAAAACATATCTCTTCCCTGTGCTAATTTCTGCTTATGCGGCTCAGTGTCAAATTTTTATCTCATAATACTGCTGTGAAGCACCTTGGGACCTTTCACTATGTTAATGTCATGTATTCAACTATCATTGTAACCCATGTATAAGCTGACCTAAGTTGTACACCTTGAGAACATTGACCACAAGGGGATGAACTTGTGGGAGACACTCCGAACCTGGACTTTCAGGTGTAAAAGGGGAAGCTCCACCCACCTTCATCACTTGAGGTCTTGGTAATAAAGGTAACTGGTCACAGAGTGACCTTCTCTCACGTATGGGCCTCGTGTGCATTTATACTGTATAGTAAGGACATATCAGTTTAAGTGAAATACAAGTTGCTGCTGTTGGTGGTACGGGAAGATGACATGACAGTGTTATGTGTCAGTTGACTGCCCACAAATTGTTGCCTGTCACTTTGTTCCACATTTACGGCTTGCCCGTGCCTCAGTAGGGCACTACTTCAAGACGCAATATACATTTGACCGCCATACCACATTCACATTATTATGTCTGTAATGTGCTTATGAATGACTCCACGTGGCAATGTGTTGTAGTGACCTTGGTCCTTTATTCCAAATTCCAGAGTGAGGCACAAGCATGGTGGGCAGCCTTTTATACTGGGCCCTGCCACCAGGGCAGGAAACCCCTGATCTCCACCAGTTGCACCCTCTAGTGGTGCCAGCGTGTCATCAACATAGGCAGTCCCTCAGGATCGAGGAAGACTTGCTTCCACTCTTAGCATGAGTTCTTAGGTGGCTGTACAGTCTAATACGAGAACCACACTTTCTGTCACAGGTGGGACAATAGTCGTTGAGGGAAAGGGTGGGCAGGGAGCTGGTTTGCCGCATGCTCCTTCCGCTGCCTGCGCTTGATTTCTGCATGCTCTCGGCGACGATACTCGAGGAGATCAGCGCCTTCCCGAATGCACTTCCTCCACTTAGGGCGGTCTATGACCAAGGACTCCCAGGTGTCAGTGGCATGTCGCACTTTATCAGGGAGGCTTTGAGGGTGTCCTTGTAACGTTTTCTCTGCCCGCCTTTGGCTCGTTTGCCATGGACGAGTTCTGAGTAGAGCACTTGCTTTGGGAGTCTCGTGTCTGGCATGCGAACTATGTGGCCTGCCCAGCGGAGCTGATCAAGTGTGGTCAGTGCTTCAATGCTGGGGATGTTGGCCTGGACGAGAACGCTCATGTTTGTGCATCTGTCCTCCCAGGGGATTTGCAGGATCTTGCGGAGACATCGCTGGTGGTATTTCTCCAGCGACTTGAGGTGTCTCTGAGCCATACAGGAGGGCGGGTATTACTACAGCCCTGTAGACCATGAGCTTGGTGACAGTTTTGATGGACTGATCTTCAAACACTCTTTTCCTCAGGCGGCTGAAGGCTGCACTGGCGCACTGGAGGCAGTGTTGGATCTCATCATCAATGCCTGCTCTTGTTGATAGGAGGCTCCCGAGAAAGGGGAAGTGGTCCACGTTGTCCAGGGCCATGCCGTGGATTTTGATGTTTGGGGGGCAGTGCTGTGCGGCGAGGACAGGCTGGTGTAGGACCTTTGTCTTACTAATGTTTAGCGTAAGGCCCATGCTTTCATATGCCTTGGTAAATAAGTCGACTATGTCCTCGAATTCAGCCTCTGTGTGTGCACAGACGCAGGTGTTATCCACGTACTGTAGCTCGACGACAGAGGTTGGAGTGATCTTGGACCTGGCCTGGAGACGGCAAAGGTTGAACAGGTTCTCACTGGTTCTGTAGTTTAGCTCCACTCCAGCGGGGAGCTTATCAACTGTGAGGTGGAGCATGGCAGCGAGGAAGATTGAGGAGAGGGTTGGATATACACAGTGTAAACCTTATTGATAGTATATCAGGTAAACAAGTCTCCATCTTATACAACCACACAGTGACTACACAGAGAGTACATCCATAGTCTGCATATACAACACACATCTTCTAACTGTATAACATCTTAAATCATGATGTGTAGTCACTTACTGACACTCAGATTGATTGTGGGCTGTGCCCATGTCTATCACTGTTCACATTCTCCTTCAATGTCCGGTATCTCAAGGCTACTTTTCTGCTTATCTTCGTAACCTCCTCAAGCCCTACAACCTTCTGAGAACTCTGCTTTTGTCCAACTCTGGCCTCTTACGGACCCTCTAACTCCCTTCGTCACACCGTTGGTGGCTGTGCCTTCAGCTGTCTTTATTTTTATTAATTCTGGGATGTGGGCTTCGCTGCCCATCCCTATTTGCCCTGAGAAGGTGGTGGTGAACTTTCTCCTTGAACTGCTGGTAGCGGTTTGATACAACCGAGTGGCTTGCTAGGCCACATTCGAGGGTAGTTAAGAGTGCCATGGGATCTTTTACGTGGGACTGGAGTTACATGCAGGCCTGACTGAGCATGAACCAAGAGACCTACGGGAATGTGTGCATAAATAGTTGAAGGTGGCAGGGCAGGTTGAGCAGTTAAAAAAGCTTACAGGATCCTGGGCTTCATAGATAGAGGTATAGAGTACAAAAATACGGAGATTAAGATGAACCTTTATAAAATACTGGTTTGGCTTCAACTGGAGTATTGTGTCAAATTCTGGGCACAACATTTTAGGAAGGATGTGAAGACCTTAGAGAAGGTGCAGAAAAGATTTACGAGAATGATTCCAGGGATGAGGGATATCAGTTACGTGGACAGACTGGAGAAGCTGGGGTTGTTCTCCTTGGAGCAGAGAGGATTGAGAGGAGATCTGATCGAGGTGTTCAAAATCATGAGTGGCCTGGACAGGGTAGATAGAGAGAAACTGTTCCCATTGGCAGAAGGGTCGAGAACCAGAGGACACAGATTTAAGGTGATTGGCAAAAGAATCAAAGGCGACGTAAGAAAAAACGTTTTTACGTAGCGAGTGGTTAGGATGAAAGCGCACATTCTTAGGCTGAACTCCAGGATATAGTCAATGTATTCACCGAGGCATATGAAAGCATGGACCTTATGCTTAACAGCCGTAAGATAAAGATTCTCCACCAACCTGTCCTCGCCGCACGGCACTGCCCCCCCAGTCTTCAAGATCCACGGCGCAGCCCTCGACAAAATGGACCATTTCCCATACCTCGGGAGCCTCTTACCAACAAAGGCAGACATTGATGCAGAGATTCAGCATCGCCTCCAGTGCGCCAGTGCAGCCTTCGGCCATGTGAGGAAAAGAGTGTTTGAAGACCTGGCCCTCAAATCCATCACCAAACTCATGGTCTACAGGGCTGTAGTAATACCCGCCCTCCTGTATGGATCTGAGGCATGGACAATGTATAGAAGGCACCTCAAGTCGCTGGAGATATATCACCAACGATGTCGCCGCAAGATCCTGCAAATCCCCTGGGAGGACAGGTGCACCACCATCAGTGTCCTCGACCAGGCTAACATCCCCAGTATTGAAGTACTGACCACACTTGATTAGCTTCGCTGGGCAGGCCACATAGTTCGCATGCCAGATACGAGACTCCCTAAGCAAATGCTTTATGCGGAACTCCTTTATGGTAAATGAGCCAAAGGTGGGCAGCGGAAGCGTTACAAGGACACCCTCAAAGCCTCCCTGGTAAAGTGCGACATCACCACTGACACCTGAGAGACCCTGGCCGAAGACCGCCCGAGGTGAAGAAAGTGCATCCGGGAGGGCGTTGAGTTCTTCAAGTCTCAACGCGAAGAGGTCAAGCGCAGACAGCGGAAGGAATGCGCGGCAAACCAGTCCCACCCACCCCTTCCCTCGCCGAATGCCTGTCCCACCTGTGACAGGATCTGTGGCTCTCGTATTGGACTGTTCAGCCACCAGACAACTCCCTTTGGGAATGGAAGCAAGTCTTCCTCGATTCCGAGGGACTGTCTATGATGAGGTTGGGATCTGGAATGCACTACCTGAAAGGATGTTGGAGGCAGACTCAATATTATCTTTCAAAAGGGAGTTGGATAAGTATCTGAAGGAAAAAATTTTGCAGGGCTACGGGGAAAGGGCAGGAGAGTGGGACTAGCTGAGAGTTGGCACGGGCTCGATGGGCTGAATGGCCTTCCGTGCTGTAACCATTCCATGATTGTGTGATTCTATGAAGGCAGGTTTCCTTCCGAAAAGGACATTGATGAACCAACTTTATTGTCACTTTTACGGATACCAGATTTTATTTCCAGATTTTTTTTAACTGCATTCACGGGGGCCGAAATTCAGGGTGCCCCGTTAATACCCGTTTGCGGCGGCCATTCCTAAAAATCGAATGGCCGTTGCTTTGGGGTCAATAGGCCGACCCGACTTAAATTCAGGTCGGGGATTTTTCGGCCTGGACCCCATTCCGCCTGATTGGTTGCACCGCCAATTTAAAGGAATAAAGAAATACTTAACAGCCACTTCCAGCTGAATCCGTCGATCCCCGCCGAGCGGTGCCCCCGGCAGGTTTTTCTGTCGGTGCACCATCTCCGCACCGAGTGCGTCCCAGCAGCGCGGCCGCCCTTAAAGGGAAGGCCAACTGCCGCAGTCGCAATGGAGAAATGTTTGCCAGCCGACTTGCCGATTGGCCGTCAAGATACTGCCCCCGGGTTCGGCTGGGCCACCAACGGGCAGCCTGGCACCCCCTCTTAGGGCCAGGCCGCTGGCCCGGCTGAAACCCTCCCTGGTGGCCCAGTGACCAAAGTTAAAAAAACGATCGCATCTCTCCCCTTTAACGGAGCAGAGAGAGCGTGGTCACGCACACGCGCTGTGATGTCACCATGTTGATTGACAGCGGTGGACCGTCCAACCGACCCATTTTCAGCCAGTCAGCCTGGCTTTGAGTCTAAGGCCATTATGATCCATTTCCTGAAAAAAATTCAAAGTCCTGAAAATGGATCTACTTGCCGCACCAAGAGTTCCAGCGGTGAGTACCAGTTAAAAATGCAGAGGTGTGCCAACTTTCTGGTCCACCTGAATTTCGGCCCCATGTTCTCAAACTGCCGTTGTGGGATTTGGACTCATGTCACTGCTGAACTCATGTTCTACTGAGTTAGTCAAGGCCTCTGGAGGACTAGTCCAGTAACATAACCACTATGTTACTGTACTACCTTCTAAGGTCTGGAATTCCTTCCCTAAAGAAAGAAAGACTTGGATTTATATAGCGCCTTTCTTGACCATCGGACATCTCAAAGAGTTTTACAGCCAATGAAGTACTTTTGGAGTTACTGTTGTAATGTAGGAAACCTTTCCATCTCTCTCTCTCCTCCTTTAAGATCCTCTGTAAAACCGAACTCTTTGACCAAACATTTAGCATCCCATCTAATATCTCCTAATTTGGTTCGATGTCGATTTAGATATGATTACCCTTCTGCAAAGTGACTTGGGATATTAAAGGTGCTATATAATTGCAAGTTGTTATACAACAAGATAGCACATCAAGGGTCCAATCGCAATTGGAGAGAATCTTCATTGCTGACGTGTTGTAAATCTGCCAACAAGCCAGGTCTCTGGGCCAACAAGCCAGGTCTCTGGACCAACACTCTTGGGCCGGGGATGTAGACCGTCCTCTGATTGTTCCTGTGGAACACATCTTCATTCTTTAGCCCTCTGGCGCTTCTTAAAGCATACCTCTTTGACCAAGCTTTCGGTCACCTGCACTATTTCTACTTATTTGGCTCGGTGTCACATTTTTATCATATAATACGCCTGTGAAGCGCCTTGGGATGTTTCACTCCGTTAAAGGCGCTATATAAATACACGTTGTTGTTGTTGTAGTCTGACACTCCAGTGCAATGCTGCACTGTCGGAGGTGCTGTCTTTCGAATGAGACGTTAAACCGAGGCCCCATCTACCTCCTCAGGCTGATGGTAAAGATCCCATGACACTATTTGAAGAATAGCATGGGAGTTCTCCCAATGCCCAGGCAAATATTTATCCTTCAAGCAACGTCACTGAAATAGATTATACGGCTGTTTGTCTCTTTGCTGAATGCGGGAGCTTGCTGTGCATAAATTGGCTGCTGCATTTCCCACATTACAACAGTGACTACACTGTAAAAAGTACTTCAGTGGCTGTGGAGCGCTTCGGGAAGTCCTGAGGGTGTATCATCATCATCATAGGCGTCCCTCGAAATTGAGGAAGACTTGCTTCAACTCTAAAAATGAGTCTTTAGGTGACTGAACAGTCCAATACGAGAACCATATCCCTGTCACAGGTGGGACAGATAGTCGTTGAGGGACGGGGTGAGTGGGACTGGTTTGCCGATCGCTCTTTCCGCTGCCTGCGCTTGATTTCTGCATGCTCTTGGTGATGAGACTCAAGGTGCTCAGCGCCCTCCCAGATGCTCTTCCTCCACTTAGGGTGGTCTTTGGCCAGGGACTCCCAGGTGTCAGTGGAGATGTTGCACTTTATCAGGGAGGCTTTGAGGGTGTCCTTGTAACGGTTCCTCTGCCCACCTTTGGCTCGTTTGCCGTGGACGAGTTCCGAGTAGAGCGCTTGCTTTGGGAGTCTCGTGTCTGGCATGCGGACAATGTGGCCTGCCCAGCGGAGCTGATCAAGTGTGGTCAGTGATTCAATGCTGGGGATGTTGGCCTGGATGAGGACGCTAACGTTGGTGCGTCTGTCCTCCCGGGGGATTTGCAGGATCTTGCGGAGACATCGTTGATGGTATTTCTCCAGCGACTTGAGGTGTCTACTGTACATGGTCCATGTCTCTGAGACATACAGGATGGCGGGTATTACTACAGCCCTGTAGACCATGAGCTTGGTGACAGATTTGAGGTCCTGGTCTTCAAATACTCTTTTCCTCAGGCAGCCGAAGGCTGCACTAGCGCACTGGAGACAGTGTTGAATCTCGTCGTCAACGTCTACTCTTGTTGATAAGAGGCTCCCGAGGTATGGGAAATGGTCCACGTTGTCCAGGGCCTCGCCATGGATCTTGATGACTGGGGGGCAGTGCTGTGCAGCGGGTGCATATGGCACTATAGAAATGCAAGTTCTTTCTAAAAGCAAACCACAAAGGCAAAAATAATAACAGCTGACACTCACTCATAAAGCAGCTGAACATAGCTTTAAGAAAGTCAGTCCTGAAATCCAGGAAGTTTTATAATGGCATTGATCGATGATGTTGTGCTTCACAAACAAGCAAGCTACAGAGAATGCGGAGGAGGGAAGCCAAGCCCACATCTGAATGTTGTTTAACTCTCTTTATGAGGCCTGTTCGTGCTCGGAGGTGTAAGGCTCTGCCATGACCAGCCCACCCCGGTTAGAAAATACTGAGCAACGAGCTCGCAGCGCACTTTATTGTGTGCAGTTTTGGTCTCCTTACTCAAGAAAGAATATACTTGCCATAGAGGGAGTGCAACGAAGGTTCACCAGACTGATTCCTGGGATGGCAGGACTGTCGTATGAGGAGAGATTGGGTCGACTAGGCCTGTATTCAATGGAGTTTAGAAGAATGAGAGGAGATCTCATTGAAACGTATAAAATTCTGACTGGGTTGGATAGACTGGATGCGGGGAGGATGTTTCCCCTGGCTGGGAAGTCCAGAACAAGGGGTCACAGTCTCAGGGGATACGGGGTAGGAAATTTAGGACCGAGATGAGGAGAAATGTTTTCACTCAGAGGGTGGTCAACCTATGGAATTCTCTACCACAGAAGGCTGTGGAGGCCAAGTCACTGAATATAGTTAAGAGGGAGATAGATAGATTTCTAGAAACAAAAGGCATCAAGGGTATGGGGAAAAAGCGGGAATATGGTGTTGAGATAGAGGATCAGCCATGATCATATTGAATGGCGGTGCAGGCTCGAAGGGCTAAATGGCTGACTACTACTCCTATTTTCTATGTTTCTATGTTTCTCTGTTTCTATGTTTTACAAGGCAACATGTACCCACTCTGAGTATTTCTCACACTCTCACCCTGGTACTACACTCATGCCAGTGGCGTACAGCAGCGAAAAGGTTCCCTGTTGGCAACATGTGCTGAAAAAGTCATGCGTAATGTATGTGTCTTCGGCAGTCCCCCGGAGTCGGGGATGACTTGCTTCCACACTAATATGAGTTCTAAATGGAGTTGTCCATGAGGGTCCTGACATCCCAGGTCCTGAACTTCATTTTAGAGGGTGGAAGATGCCTGTGCCGTGAATTCTTTTAACGTGGGGTGGCCGTTGCACACCAGCTACCATACGGGCTTGACAGAGCAAGGTCTTGGTCCAGTGGCAAAGGGAGCCAAGACGACTGGAGACCAGGCTCTACTGCATGAGCTTAACACACAATGATCAGCCACGATCATATTGAATGGTGGTGCAGGCTCGAAGGGCCGAATGGCCTACTCCAGCACCTATTTTCTATGTTTCTATGTTTCCATATTTCACACACACACACAATCCAGAATCTAGAAGCCTGGGAACAGCCTGCAGACTTCTCTACAACCAGCAGGCAGCCGAGTGGGAGGGAGGGTTGGGAGGAGAGGAAAAGACAAAATTCTCCCCTCCACTCCACCCCCCGCCCCCAACAACATATTTATCTATTTGCTTGGGTGAAACGCCCAATTCTTGAACTTACTTTGCACTGCTGCAAAATGCAAATCTCCCTCACACCTATGAAAAACATTTCTGCTCTCTCTCATCCACCTTTGACTTGAACAAGTTCCTTTAAAAAGTATTTGTTTGACTCGTGGTTTGTGTGGAGCACGGCCTCATCCCTTCCTATCTCTAGAGCCTCCTCCAACCTTGTAACCAATCTTCCCTCTCATTTATTTTTTGGATGCGTGGCTCCTTCAAGGGGCTGCACGGCCCAGTCGAGGTTCCACGCACACGGGATTTCTCCATTGTGCAGCTGGCAGGTGGCCTGCGAGGGAGCTCCAGAGGGCCGAGCAACTAATGGCAACATTGCCGATAACTCTCCGGCTCTGCGTCCCTCCAACTCTGTCCTCTTGCGCATCCCCCATTTATTTCATGCACCATTGGAAACCGTGCCTTCAGCGATTGAGGTCGTAGTTCCCTCCCTAAACATCTCCACCTCCCTGCCCTCCTTTAAGACGCTCCGTAAAACCAACCTCTCAGACAAAGCCATCCTATTATCTCCTCATATAGCTCGGTGTCAAATTTTGTTTGACAATCGCTCCTGTAAAGTGACTTGCTATACGGTGCTATACAAATGCAAGTCACCGTTGTTGTTGGAGATGAGACAGGTTCTTGATAGCTTTATTTAACTCGCCTCATGTTTTCTCTGCAAGTAAGCCAATCCTCGGAGTTTGATGAGCTGACACACATTGATATACCGCACAGCCTTCCAACTCTAGTACTATTTACTCAACCTTGGTGCAGCAAGAGAGAGATCAAATTGATCACAGCTTTCTGCTTTTACGATCACACCAAACTTAAAAACACTTATAGCAGCAAAATAAAACGAGTGTCACTGCCTGTCCCAGGGAAAATATTGACTCCATTGTACACAGTAATTGTTACTGCATGTTGATATAAGATTGAATGCTTTTTGATAAAAATGTACTTCACTAAAGATCTTGCTGATTCGCCTGGCACCAAGATTCTTCTGGAGAATGTGTTATACTATACTTAAAGTATTTTATGGCATTTACGCTCTCAAGGCTAATATACTTACTATTGATAACAAAGAGACCTTGTTTTTGGAAGGTGAGTCAAATGAAACTGATTGAATTTTATTTGCTAGTTTGCAGGACTTATCTGTGTGCACCATGCATGTGTAAGCAAAGAAGAGTAAAGTTCAACTGAAGAGAAACTGAGACATGTGATGAAACATTTGTGGATAAGAAACGTCTGAGAATAATAAATCCCGGCCTCCCTGGATCGGTACGGAGTGTGTACGGAGAGTGTACGGAGAGTGTACGGAGTGTGTACGGAGTGTGTACGGAGAGTGTACGGAGAGTGTACGGGGTGTGTACGGAGTGTGTACGGAGAGTGTACGGAGTGTGTACGGAGTGTGTACGGAGAGTGTACGGAGTGTGTACGGAGTGTGTAAGGAGTGTGTAAGGAGTGTGTATGGAGAGTGTATGGAGTGTGTACGGAGTGTGTACGGAGTGTGTAAGGAGTGTGTAAGGAGTGTGTACGGAGAGTGTACGGAGTGTGTACGGAGTGTGTACGGAGTGTGTACGGACCCGGGAAGGCATCGCCAAAGCCGGTTTTCAGTGCACAATGGACTTTTCCGATCCAGACCCTCCGCATATCGGGAGCGAGGACACTTGCAAGGGCAAGCTTGTGGGATTTACCCATATCTTGCCCAGCAAATGTTCTCAAAACTCTTGCGCCTGGTAAAAGCCGGTACATAGCCTACTGTTACAGGCGTAAGAGTTTTAAAACACACTTACAGCATAAAAAATAAAATTAAAAAAACATGTTTTATTTTTAAAAGCCCTGCCAATTATGTTAAATTTATTTTAAACCATAATTAAAAAAACTTTTTCGAAACTCGGAAAAAAAAAATTTCTCAAAGCTATTTATTAACTTTAATTTCAATTATTTTTAATTATGTGAGCTGTGCTTTTTATTTTTATTTGGTGTTATAGTGTTGGGGCTTTTTTTCTCAATTAATAGCAATGAGAACTGGTAGATACAGAGTTCCCATTGCTATTAATTGAGAATACTGTACCTGATTGGCTGAGCGGTCACACGTGACTGCACCTTCTGCGTGGGAACCTGGAGGACGGGAGCGCGCTTCGCAGCGCGGGAAGAGAAGGCCTCCCTACCAGAATCCCACGCTTCTCCCGGACCCACCAGGTACTTTCGGAAAAATTCTCCAGTCGGAGGTGTTCGTCCGAAAGAAGCCTCCCACTGGAATTTCAGGGCCATTAAAAATAGACAGTCCCACCAGCTCTGGCCTTCCAACTTTACCGAGCTGGGTTCAATTCTACCACCATTCCCGGATACCCAGCCATGTGTCAGACATGCCTTACCCATCATGGTCTTCTCGTTGTAGCAAATTCTGACCTCGATTTTAACTCCCAAGTGGGTAGGTTGCGAGGTGAGTTGGAAACTCAATCGCTGCTAGACAAATCGGGCCCATCAGGTGTCAGTCATGGCTCAGTGGGTAGCACACTCACCTCTGAATTAATTGATCATGGGTTCAAGCCCCAATCCAGGGACTTGAGCACATATTCCAGGATGACACTCCAGTGCAGTGCTGAGGGAGTGCTGCACTGTCAGAGATGCCGTCTTTCAGATGAGATGTTAAACCGAGGCCCCATCTACTCTCTCAGGTGGATGTAAAAGATCTCACACGGCACTAGTTCGAAGAGGAGCAGGGGAGCTCTCTCCAGTGTCCTGGCCAATATTTATTCCTCAACCGACATCACTAAAATTGCTCCTTTTTGTGACGCCCGTTAGCAGAGGGGGCACAATACGCTTTTCACCCCGGGGGGGCGCTACCGGCTCCCGGGGAATTGACATGCGCGTCGACCCCTCAACGCCGCGCACCGACCCCTTTCTGTCCTGTGGCGGATATTGCCCCGCGCCTCCCAAGTCTGGCGCGAGCGGTTGTCAGCATCAGCCTTGCGGGTCGCGAACCGGGCCGACATCCGCTCGCGGGGCAGAAGGTAAAGGGGAGATCGCAAGCACCCCCCGCGCCGCCATCTTGGCTGTTTAGCCAACTCACCGGTCGGCTCCAATTCTTATCTGCTGGCGTGGTCCGGGCCGCCACCGTGCAGCCCGGCACCCCGTTTTGTTTGCCGGGCCGGTTCCATACTGGCCTGGTGGCCTAGTGGAGTCCATCAGAGGCCGTGCAGAGAGTGCGGAGGCCCTCCCATTTAAGCGACAGGGAGGGGTGTTGAAACGTGTCAACGCTACACGAAGCTTCCGCATAGCGCTGCCAATCGTTCCCCATTAGCGCCGCTGGACCCGCCCCAAGAGGAAGTGGAACATGAGAGATTGCGCTCCACTTCCTCTGAGGGGCGGCGAGGCCAATTCCGCGGCCGGGCGTAGGAAGTACTGCCCTCAAGCAGGCGCAGGGCCATTTTGCCCCCAGATTATCTGGTCATTATCTCATTGCTGTTTGTGGGAGCTTGCTGTGCCCAAATTGCCTGCCACGTTTCCCATATTATAACAGTGACTACACTCCAAAAGTACTTCATTGGCTTTGAAGCGCTTTGAGACGTCCTGAAGCTGTGAAAGGTGCAACTTCCTTTCCTGGCTGATTGCGTATGTAGCTAATAGTGCTACTTCTGAGAAAAGGATTTCAGCTGAGAGACTTTCTTGGATACTTGCCACGGCGCAATGTTTCCAGATCGGCTTTTCATATTTAAAGCTGTAGCTTTGCCATCATCGTGATGCCTTAATCCTGAAATTTTGATTCACTTAAGCACTCGAGTCAAGTTTCAATAATTATAGGTTCAACTCCTCCATGCAGATATGGTAGCTGTCAGATTTTTTTTTAACCTCTTAACTTTCAATCTTCCGACATTCGAGTGGACAATTTTGTGGCCCTTTTATAACTGTTCAATCAAGATATGGCTGCCCATTGTTTGTTAGCCAAAATAAAGGGGCACGGTCTTGCACTGCTCACCTACATATTCAAATGAACAGAAAATGCCATACATAACATTCCGGCATCGTGTTACAGATTTTGCAAAAGAGTTGTGCTGTGATGCAATCAGAAAATGCATCTGATGTTTATTGTGGTTTGTGTAGAGACTGGGATGCTCATTTTCATTCCTCTCTAATGCACTGGGTGGGGCTCATGTGAATGTATTCTGTCCAGTGGTTGCTGTAGCTTTTGAAAACTTTTTCAAGTGCCATGTCATGCCACTAATAACTGGACGCCTGTTTTCCATTGCAGGATCGAGATTGGTATGACTGCAAGAAAAGTGACCCCGCCCTTAAAACACTTGCAGAGATTAGAAAACACATGTGTTATTGTCATGTATCTTACATTATTATATATAACTGTATCCTAACATGCTATACATGACTGTAATAAGATATGACCTGTAACCACCAGCATACCTTACCACCAGGGGTGCACTTGCAAGAGACAGGTATATAAAGACAGGTCTCAGGCAAGTGCAGTATTCCAGAGCTGTGAAATAAAGGTGCAGGTCTGGAGTGAACTTGACTTCACTACATGTCTCGTGTGAATCTGTACTGAGGGGACAGGACTTTACAGTTATGTATTCCGGAGTTTCCAATCAGAAAGAGAACAAAGGACCTGCCATTGATGTTTACAGTGCAGCAGGATGCCATTCAGCCCAACATGTCCATGCAGGTTCTCTGAAAGAATTACTCATGGAGTCCCATTTCCCTGTCTATTTCCCATATCTTTTTAAATGATTCTTTTAAAACTATTTATCCAATCCCTTTTAGTGCTTCCACCTGTTCTGCTTGGACATTCCATATTCCAAGAACCCTGTGTAAAAATATTTCTCCTAATCTCTTCCATTATGCTTTTACATAAGAATTAGGAGCAGGAGTAGACCACTTGGCCCCTCGAGCCTGCTCCACCATTAAATGAGATCATGACTGATCTTCTACCTCAACACTTTCCTGCACTTTCCCTATTTTTCTTGATTCCCGTAATATTCAAAAATCTATCGATCTCTGTCTTGAAAATACTCAAAGACTGAGCCTCCACAGCCCTCTGGGGTAGAGAATTCCAAAGATTTACCACCCTCTGAGTGAAGAAGTTTCTCCTCATCGCAATCCTAAATGGCCAACCCCTTATTCTGAGACTGTGACCCCTGGTTCTAGACTCCCCAGCCAGGGGAAACATCTACCCTGCATCTACACTTGTCAAGCCCTGTAAGGATTGTGTATGTTTTGGTGATGATCTTCAATTTATACCCTCTTGTTACTGACACACCGAACAGTGAAATAGTTGCTACCTATTAACCTTATTTGAACACCTGTATCAGCTCTCCTCTGAACCAAGGAGGTTATGATGAACCTGTATAAAACACTGGTTCGGCCTCAACTGGAGTATTGTATCCAATTCTGGGCACCGCACTTTAGGAAGGACGTGAAGGCCTTAGAGAGGGTGCAGAAAAGATTTATGAGAATGATTCCAGGGATGAGGGACTTCAGTTACGTGGATAGACTGGAGAAGTTGGGGTTGTTTGCCTTAGAGCAGAGAAGGTTGAGAGGAGATTTGATAGAGGTGTTAAAAATCATGAGGGGTCTGGACAGAGTAGATAGAGAAACTGTTCCCATTGGTGGAAGGATCGAGAACCAGAGGACACAGATTTAACGTGACTGGCAAAAGAACCAAAGGCGATATGAGGAAAATATTTTTACGCAGTGCGAGATTATGCTCTGGAATGCACTGCCTGAAAGGGTGGTGGAGGCAGATCCAATCATGGCTTTCAAAAGGGCTACAGGGAAAGGGCGAGTAAGTGGGACTAGCTGACGTGCTCTTGCAGAGAGCCAGCACGGGCTCGATGGGCCAAATGGCCTCCTTCTGTGCTGTAACCATTCTGTGATTCTATCTCTGTTCCAGTCTCTCCTCCCAGCTGAAGTCTCTCCTCCCTTCATATCATCTTAGTGAATCTCTTCTGTACTCTTCTCAATGGCCTTGACATTCTTCCGAAAGTAGGGCAGCCAAAACTGAACATAATCGCCCGAGATTTCCTCGGTGGTTCTCTTGATCAGCTTCCATAATGCGATGGAAGATTAGCAGACGCTGCGTTCACATGTCTATCTGAGGTTAGTCCTACAACAGCAATATACACATCACTCACAGTAAGTACATTATCGGCACCCCATCCACTGGCTTAAACATCTACATCCTCCAGCACCAGTGCACCGTGGCTGCAGTGTGTGTTGTCTACAAGGTGCACTGCGGCAACTCACTCAAACTTCTTCGGCAGCACCTCCCAATTCCCACGACCTACCACTTAGACGGACAAGGACAGCAGACGCATGGTAACAGCATCACCTCCACGTTCGCCTCCAAGTCGCATATCATCCTGACTTGGAATTATATTACAGTTCCTTCATCATTGTTGTGTCAAAATCCTGGAACTCCCTCCCTAACAACACTGTGAAAGCACCTTCACCTCGTGGACTGCTCCACGGGAACTAGGGATGGACAATAAGTATCAACCCTGCCACCAACATCCACATTCCAAGAATGAGTAGAGGAATGTAGAGTAAGACTCTGAGTATGCTGCATGCTTACATTACGCAGGCTTCAATTACTGTAACACATGCATACAATTGTACTAATTGCAGGATAAGTTGTCCTTGAACACTGTTGAGTGAAAACTGACAGAGAGCTCCTCCCAATTGAACTTCCTCACTTCTTATGAAAAGAGCTTTGTGGACATCATTTGCATTTAGTCCATGGAGGGATTAGAGGTTGCAGCATCATGAGGAGCTTGCTTGTGTTGTTGTAGTAATGTACATATCCTTGCATAGTTCATCATCATCTTGCATTGACAGTTGGTGTACCACTATACTGCAGCACGTAGCATGCATGACAATTAAGTCACATTCACACAGTAATAACTTTCCTTTTCACAGAAAAGCCAGTACCATGACAGCCCAATCGGCAATGCGTTTCTCACCTGCACCGCACATTTTTTTTCATTCAAGGAATGTGGGCGTCGCTGGCTAGGCCAGCATTTATTGCCCATCCGTAATTGCCCTCAAAAAGGTGGTGGTGAGCCGCCTACTTGAACCCCTGCAGTCGGTGTGATGAAAATTCTCCCAAAATGCTGTTAGGATTTTGACCCAGCGATGATGAAGGAATGGCAAGCTACGATGATGTGTGACTTGGAGGTGATGGTATTCCCAAAAGCCTGCTGCCCTTGTCCTTCAAGGCGGTAGAGATCGCTGGTTTGGGAGGTGCTGTCACAAAAGCCTTGGTGAGCTGCTGCAGTGCATCTTGTAGATGGTACACACTGCAGCCACGGTGCGCTGGTGATGGATGGAATGATTGTTTAAGATGATGGATTGGGTGCCAATCAAGCTGCTTTTCCCTGAATGGTGTCGACTTTCTTGAGTGTTGTTGGAGCTGCACTCATCCAGGCAAGTGGAAAGTGTTCCATCACACTCCTGACTTGTGCCTTGTAGATGGTGGAAAGGCTCTGACCTGCTCTTGTAGCCATAGTATTTATGTGGCTGGTCCAGTTAAGTTTCTGGTCAATGGTTATCCCCAGGATATTGATGATGGGGGATTTGATGATGGCAATGCTTTTGAATGTCAAGGGGAGGTGGTTTGACTCTCTCTTGTTGGTGATAGTCATTGCCTGGCACTTGTGTGGTGCGAATGGTATGTTCCACTTGTCAGCCCAAGTCGGAATGTTGTCCACGTCTTGCTGCATACGGGCGCAGACTGCTTCATTATCTAAGGAGTTGCATCCTCTAGGAATTCAACATACCCACAGGGATGTAGCTGTGGAGGAACAGGAGATGCCACATGCTGAGACATATCAAGAAGTGACTTGGGCTTTTATAGAGTTATGTTGCTTCAGGGACAATGATGAAATGTGGCTTCTGGGAAGCGGTTTCCATCTGAGTTCAAAGGACTTACCGAAGAAACTAGATAGCCATGAACATGGGGGATCATAAGTTAATAACTTGGTTAGAAGAGCATGGGGTGAAACTCGGTCAAAGGCTTTGGAGATGTCCAAGGCAATAACAAATGTTTTGCCAAAGTGATCAAGAACAAGAGTTCCAGAGGTGCATAACTTAAGCATAGGAACAGGAGCAAGCCATTCTGCCCTTTGAGCCTGTTCCTCTATTCTATCAGATTGTGGCTGATTTGTACCTCAACTGCATTGACCCGGCTTTGCTCCATATCCTGTGACACCTTTGCCTAACAAAAACTATTAATCACTGCCTGGAAAATGTTATTTGACCCCCAGCACCCAGAGTCTTTTGGGAGAGAGAAGTGCTCTCTAATTTCACTTCTAACTCTAATTTTAAGATTATGCACCCTAAGCAACGAGATTAGCACGAGAATGGACATTCCATTAATCATAGGTTATGCCAGAACTCTCAACCGATGGTGAGATATGGAACACACTCTGTCTGATAAGCAGTGACCAGTGGACTTTCGAATGGCTCTATTCTGAATCACCTGCATTCTCAGGTGAAATGGAGTGTCTTATCGATACAAACAATAATATTATGATTTAGCTGTTTCCTTTTGCTTTGTTGAAAATGGATTTTATAACTGAGCTCCTTTATTAGTTGGGCCCAGTGTGTTTTTTCTGTTGATTGTTTAAAAAAGGTATTGCGCAGTCACAGCAGCATTCTGCTCTAGATGAAGCTTGATCATTTACATTTATGTTGTATTCTTATTCTCAACTCATTCTCAAGCAAATACTTGTCAGTTAGTTAATCCTGAACAGACCTACTTGTAAATGAAAGAAAGATTTATGTAGCGCTTTTCACGACCACCGAATGTCCCAAATTGCTTTACAGCCAATGAAGTACTTTTGGAGTGTAGCCACTGTTGTAATGTGGGAAATGCAGCAGCCAACTTGCGCACAGCAAGCTCCCACAAACAGTAATGTGATAATGACCAGGTAATCTGTTTTTAGTGATGTTGATTGAGAGATAAATATTGGCCAGGACACCAGAGAGAAGTCCCCTGCTCTTCATTACAACAGTGAGTACACTCCAAAAGTACTTCATTATGTCTGCCCTTGCTGATAATAGGCTCCCGAGGTATGGAAAGTGGTCCACGTTGTCCAGGGCCGCGCCGTGGATCTTGATGACTGGGGGGGGGGGTGGGGGCGGTGGGGGCAGTGCTGTGTGGTGGGGTCAGGTTGGTAGAGGATCTTTGTCTTACGGATGTTTAGTATAAGGCCCACCCACACTTTCCTCCAACCACAGGTCTGTCCCACCTGCGACAGAGACTGTAATTCCCAAATTGGACTGTTCAGTCACCAGTGAACTCACTTTTGGAGTGGAAGCAAGTCTTCCTTGGTTTCGAGGGACTGCCTAGGATTTTATGATTGGCTGTAAAGCACTTTGAGACGTCTGGTGGTCGTGAAAGGTGCTATATAAATGTGTGATTGAAAGGCTGCATTAGAGGGAGCAGCGTGCGGTGGCGGGGTCCCGGCCTGCAAGACCATTAGCAGGCTGGGGCCATTAGAGGGAGAATACCACTGAAGGCGGGAAACGGCTGCGAAGTCAGGTCACTAATTGCAGTGCAGGCAGGCGCAGTAGGAGGGGCGAAGGAGCGGCGAGAGATTGTAGAAGGAAGTGACCGGGGCCCAGGAGAAGTGTGAATCTGAGGCCCAGAAGGGGCAAGGTCCCAGGGGCAACACGGGGCCAGCCCACACTGCGATATGTGTGCGCACTAGGTCCGTGCAGCAGAGCTGGTCTCCAGTTAGTCTTGGATAATTCTTGCCACTGGACCAAGACCTAACTCTGTCAAGCCCGTGTGGTGGCTGGTGTGCAATGGCCACCACACGTTAATGAAACTCCACGCACAGGCATCTTCCACCCTCCAAGATGTAGTTCGGGATCTGGAATATTAGGTCCTTCATTGAAACACCTGTGAACTCATTCCTTTTTGGCGTGGAAGCAAGTCATCCTTGCTTTGAGGGACTGCCTATGATGATATAAATGCAAGTTTTTTCATGAGATGGGGTATCTTTTAGTGGCACTATAAAATGAATTCGTGGCCCAGAATGCATGTGATTAGAGAATGACTCCCTCACATTTGCTGGCTGTTGGCAGGGCAGGCAAGACTGGGGCAATGAAGTCAGAGCCATGCATTGGGACCCAGAGCATCATTGCACTGAGCTGCTGCAGGGGGAGGACTACATTTCCCAGGGCGCAGTGCGGCGCGCGTGCGCACTGCCGCGTGGGCGTCCGGCGAACAAGATGGCGGCAGCGTGCGGGCCGAGTGCGGCTCCTTTTAAATAGAAGCCGACAGGGCGGCCGTGTGCATGGCGAGCGCTCGCGGCCTCTGCTGCTAGTTCGATAGATATCTCTCTCTCTGTGTGTGTGTGTGTGAGAGCGGCCGGCTTCCCCCCCCCCCTCCTCCCCTTCCCGCGAGTGTCGGTGGCGGCCGCCCGCCCGCCCGCAGCCAGATGATGAAGATTAAGCACAACCAGACGCGCACTTACGACGGCGAGGGCTACAAGAAACGGGCGGCGTGTCTATGCTTCAAGAACGAGTGCGAGGAGGAGGTGAGCGATCGCGGCCCGGCCTTTCTCCCTCCCCTTCCCCGCCCCGACCGCGGGGCCTCACCCGGCCTGGCCCGCCGGGATTGGGGTCGATCCCCGTCCCCCCGCCGCTTGCTCCATTCCCCTCTCCCCGTCCCCCTTCCTCGCTCCGTCCAGCCGCTGTCTCCCTGTCCCCACAACCTGCTCCATGACCTCCTTCCCCTCCCGCTTCCTCCTCCCGCGCCCACTTCCCCCTTAGCTTGCTCCATTTCCCCTCCTTCCCCCTCGACCTGCTCCATCCCGCTTTCTCCTTCAGCCTGCTCCCTTTCCCCTCAGCCTGCTCCATTCCCTCCTTTCCTTCCCTGTCCCCTCAGCCTGTTCCATTTCCTCCTTCCTTCCCTGTTCCCTCAGCCTGCTCCATCCCCCTTTCCCTTGCTGTCCCCCAGCCTTTTCTACCCCACTTCCTTCCCTGCTACTTGCCTCCCATCAGACCTCTTCCTCCTCCATGACCCCCTTTCTCTCCCCTCCATGACTCCTTCTCCCCTGCCGCCTTCCCTTTCTGACCACCATCCAATTTGGGCTCATGTCCAGCGAGCTGCTAAAGTGTGGCTTTAATACAATGCAGAAAAGCCAAACCTTTCTCCTGTGGACTTCTGTCATGTTCTTTCTGTTTTCTTGCAATTGTAACATTTAGAAGTGGATTAAGTTCGGTTTAAATCTTCAGTATCGAGCTGCTGGTCCCAGTACATGACACAATAGCAATGGTACCTTTAATGCCCCATCTCCTCTTCCCTGATTTTGGCAACCTGTTGCCCCTGAAGACTGGGTTTTCTGCTGATGGATTTGTTCGTTGTTCGATGCTTCTTGCAATTTTATAGCAAATTTATTATGTCTGGTTAAATGGGTCCCAGTTCTGTATTGTGTAGCGTGTGTGTTTAATTATGTGTAAAACAGATCTGCAGGTTGGGGATTGAGCTATTTTGAGCTGTTAAGTTAATTTTTAGTAGATTTCTGTTGAGGGGTAACAAAACACTAGCATTGGAGCAATGTTCTGTCTTTTTATCCCTTCTCGTTCAGACTTTGGATTGTGGCATCCGATGTGTACTGTTTCTGAAGTTGACGGTAATACCCATTGAAGTCAATAATGTATGTTGGGAAGAATTGGAAAGACTAACTTTTTAGCTTTATTTGGGTGTGTTAACTGAAGCTATTGTGAAGCATTGTTGGAAAAGGGAAGATGAAACTCTTTAACTGCGTCACTTAAAGGGAAATGTCATGCTCCAGTTATTTCAATGTAAAATAGGTGCTATGTGGACACATTGAGGCAAGAGCAAGGGACACTTAATCTGTTTTTCTTTTTTGCCCCCACTTGCCATGAAGGATATATGATTGAGGATGATACAAAGGGGAGGCCTGACTTGTCCGTTTGTGTCTCCTGTTATTGAGAAGCCCAGGATTGAAATAGCTCCTCGTGGATAATGACTGCGGTGCTTGTCTCGAAATGGTGATTTTCTCCTGGTTGGATTCCAGTCTCAGCCAGTACCAAGCCTTTAACTTGGGTATGAGTGCTGGGATTGGAATTCACAAGCTGAGATGACTGATTCCCCATTGATGTCAGCAGATGAAATCTCCCCATGGCTACATTCAGAAAATTTGACAGCTTGAGAAAATGTATTTATACAAACATCTTAAAGTGCCTCTCCCACATGTTTCATGTTTTCAGTGATTGTGTGTTATGTTTTTCATAAACGGTTTGGGTACATCATACAAGTCGGGGGTAACTGAGTTAATCTAAACTTTAGTCTATTGAGCATGTGTCACGCTGTATAGCAAAGTCATCACTTCTGACTCATTTTTAAATCTCAAGGGTGGTAACCATGAGATGTGGCCAGTAGGTGTCTGAATTGCAAGCAGTGATTCTAGATTTGTTGGAGCCCACTGGTGAAAAGAATGCATGCTATAGCATCATTGTTGCATTGCACAGCTTCCCATTGAGGCTGGCCCATTTATCTTGGGAGTGTGGAGCTGTGGAACTAGGTTACTTTATATTGTAGTGCAGTGTTTAAAGCAGGCAGGTCAACTTCAAAACCACTGGATATGTGCTACTTGAATGTGGATTCTGATTATTTCCTGCTATTGCCCATCCCTGTGCCTGAGAAATCATGCATGTAGTGGCACAGAATCAACTTTACTGCTGGTGGGACCTCAGCTATTTACAATATACATGAATGATTTTGATGAAGGAATTGAGTAATATCTCCCAAGTTTGCAGATGACACTAAGGTGGGTGGTGATGTGAGCTGAGGAGGATGCCAAGAGGCTGCAGGGTGACTTGGACAGGTTAGGTGAGTGGGCAAATGCATGGCAGATGCAGTATAATGTGGATAAATGTGAGGTTATCCACTTTGGTGGCAAAAACACGAAGGCAGAATATTATCTGAATGGCAGGTTAGGAAAGGGGGAGGTGCAACGAAACCTGGGTGTCATGATTCATCAGTCATTGAAGGTTGGCATGCAGGTACAGCAGGTGGTGAAGAAGGCAAATGGTATGTTGGCCTTCATAGCTAGGGGATTTGAGTTTAGGAGCAGGGAGGTCTTGCTGCAGTGGTACAGGGCCTTGGTGAGGCCTCACCTGGAATATTGTGTTCAGTTTTGGTCTCTTAATCTGAGGAAGGACGTTCTTGCTATTGAGGGAGTGCAGCAAAGGTTCACCAGACTGATTCCTGGGATGGCAGGACTGATATATGAGGAGAGACTGGGTCGACTGGGCTTATATTCACTGGAGTTTAGAAGGATGAGAGGGGAGCTCATAGAAACATATAAAATTCTGACCGGACTGGACAGGTTAGATGCAGGAAGAATGTTCCCGATGTTGGGGAAGTCCAGAAACAGGGGACACAGTCTAAGGATAATGGGTAAGCCATTTAGGACTGAGATGAGGAGAAACTTCTTCACTGAGTTGTTAACCTGTGGAATTCCCTACCACAGGGAGTTGTTGATGCCAGTTCATTGGATGCATTCAAGAGAGTTAGATATGGCCCTTGCGGCTAAAGGATCAAGGGGTATGGAGAGAAAGCAGGAAAGGGGTACGCAGGTGAATGATCAGCCGTGATCTTATTGAATGGTGGTGCAGGCTCGAAGGGCCGAATGGCCTACTCCAGCATCTATTTTCTATGTTCCAGTTGCTTACCTGCTGGCAGTATTTTTGCCTGCATTCTTCAAGCAAACTGCCCTTGGTTATTTGTGTTGGAGGCTGAGCTACAGGTACCTACAGAGTCATGTTGACCAAGTGTGTTGTCAATGGCAATTGTGCAATATAGTTGGGTTGCTCATCTTGATGAACTGCTGGAAAGAGTCATCGCTGTTTATGAATGGAATCACCCAGTGAGTGGTGTGTAATTTATGCACGGGTGTTTCAGGAGTACAAAGTATATTGTCTATTTAAACTGACTTCTTGGCAGTCGACCTTGTTACCACCCAGGTTAATTTAATTGTGTAAATTCATAAAGGATTATAGAGCCCCACAAAGAAACTTTAGCACTATAATACTGAAAGATAAGATATTGGAACTTGTTCCTTGGACTTCAATCGAAGTATATCAACCTTTTAGATTACTGGCTCGCCAGGGAAGTTTCCAGTCGCCCTGGGGAATTGCCTTCTGCGTTGTACACAAGTGGATGTGGTGTATTTAGATTTCTAGAAGGCATTCATAAGGTGCCACATAAGAGGTTACTGCACAAGATAAAAGCTCACGGGGTTGGGGGTAATATATTAGCAAGGAGAGATGATTGGCTAACAAACAGAAAACAGAGCGGAGATAAATTAGTTATTTTCTGGTTGGCAGTCAGTAACTAGTGAGGTGCTGCAGAGATCAGTTCTGTGGCCTCAACTATTTACAATCTATATTAATGACTTGCAAGAAAGGACAGAGTGTAATGTAGCCAAGTTTGCTGATACAAAGATGGGTTGGAAAGCAAATTGAGAGTTGGAAAGCAAATTGTGAGGAGGTCACTAATCTGCAAAGGGATATAGACAGGCTAAGTGAGTAGGCAAAAATTTGGCAGATGGAGTATAATGTGGGAAAATGTGAGGTTATCCATTTTGGCAGAAATAATAGAAAAGCAACTTATAATTTAAATGGAGAAAAATTGCCAAGTGCTGCAGTACAGAGGGACCTGGGGGTCCTTGTGCATGAAACACAATTAGTATGTAGGTACAGCAAGTAATCAGAAAGGCAAATGGAATGTTAATCCTTCATTGCAAAGGGGGTAGAGTATAAAAGCAGACAAGTCCTGGTACAACTGTACAGGGAATTGATGAGGCCACACCTGGAGTACTGCGTCCAGTTTTGGGCTCCGTATTTAAGAAAGGATATACTTGCATCGGAGGCTGTTCAGAGAAGGTTCACTAGGTTGATTCTGGAGATGAGGGGCTTGACTTGTGAAGGTAGGTTGGGCCTATACACATTGGAGTTCAGAAGAATGAGAGATGATCTTATTGAAACATAAGATAATGTGGGGGTTTGACAAGATGGATGCAGAAAGGATATTTCCACTCATAGGGGAAAGTAAAACTAGGGGACATCGTTGCAGAATAAGGGCCACCCATTTAAAACTGAGATGAGGAAGAATTTCTTAAGGTTGTAAATCTGTGGATTTCTCTGCCCCAGAGAGTTGTGGAGAGTGGGTCATTGAATATATTTAAGGTGGAGATGGACAGATTTTTGAGCGATAAGGGAATAACGGGTCATGGGGAGCGGGCAGGGAAGTGGAGCTGAGTCCATGATTAGATCAGCCATGATCTTATTAAATGGCCTACTCCTGCTCTCATGTTGTTAAAATGCAGTACTGAGGAGCTGCTGAAATATTACTCTAACAATCTGATCCAAGTAAAACACTTGGCAACTTTTGTAATTCATCTTACTTAAAACTTCCTCACTTTAAAAAAAAAACTAATTATTACCTTGATTTTTTTTTTTTGTTTGTTTTTCCTCCTCTGGTCCAGTTTGAAGCTGGAAACATCTTCCCAAAGTGGTATTTTGATAGTTTAGGGGGGGAGAAACTCCCCCACTCTTTGCTTTTTTAGCAGTGCTTGTTGATTGAAGTTTGCATGACCAGTTCAGTCTTCATACCAGAAGAGAAAGAAAGGCCTACTGGAAGGAAGTAGAGTTGATGCACCACAGAACACAATACCAGTCCCAGCAGTTCAAGGCAACAATGCAGTGAAGAGGTTCTGATGACCGACTAAGTTGTTTTACCCACTCAGTTTTGTACTTGTTTAGGTGAAGATGGCTGATGAAGTAGCATGATGTTTTTGGAACCTAGTCTCGGTGTTGTGTATGCTGAGAAACTAGTAGCGTCAAGTCGTCTTTACCAACAGTAAGCCTCGCACCCCATCCATAGTCCCTTCTGCATCAACTTCGGTTTCTCATAGATGTCGTCTTTACAACATCTTGGACTGTTGGTTTGTGATAAGTTATGGGTACTGTGCGTGTGAGCTCTCATCAATTGGAGAACTAGGTTGAGACGGAACTCCACCTTTTTTTCAAGTGGCATAACTGACTGTAGCTGGAGATTTAGTTTATGAATCCTTTCACTGCAGAAACAAGAAATGCTGGAAATACTCAGCAGGTCAGGCAGCATCTGTGGGGAGAGAAACAGTTAACGTTTCAGGTCGATGACCTTTCGTCAGAACTGCATCAACCAGGTCAGGAGCTGAAATGTTAACTCTGTTTCTCGCTCCACAGATGCTGTCTGACCTGCTGAGTATTTCCAGCATTTCCTGTTTTCCATTTCAGATTTCCAGCATCCACAGTATTTTGCTTTTTGTAAGAATTTTTAAGTTTGATTCTTCGAGTGAGAATAGATTAACATGAATTAAAACATAAGAAATAGGAGCACAAATAGACCAAAGGGCTCATTAGAGCCTGCTCCGCCATTCAACAAGATCATGGCTGGTCTCTTATCTCAACTCCACTTTCCTGCCCTATCCCCATATGCCTGGATTCCCTTTGTGCCCAAACATCTAGTGATTTCTGACTTGAATATACTACTCACTCAGCATCCACAGGGTAGAGAATTCCAAAGATTCACAGCCCTGTAAGTGAAGAAATTCCTCCACCTCTGTTTTAAATGGCCTACCCCTTATCCTGAGTCTCTGCCCCCTCGTCCTACACCTCCAGCCAGGGGAAACAGCCTCTCAGCATCTACCCTATCAATAATTTTATACGTTTCAATGAGATCACCCTTCATTGTGCCTATACTCTTTGGCGCTTAGAATATTCTACTTGATCTCTCCTCATAGGACAGCCCTCTCATCCCAGGAATTGAAAGTTAAAATAAAAACAAGGATAGAGCTCATAAATGATCCTTGTGGTTGCTGGGAGCACAGCGACTAGTCTAGTCTGTGGCAAGTATTTGTCGAGGAAGATTGCTATTTGTTGCTTGATAGTGATCAGATATAAAAACCATGACCTCAGTTCCTCACCCCTTGAGGCCAAATGAGATTGGCTAACTCGGCATAATAAGGGTCTGCAATATTTTCCATTCATGTGTCTCTGTTACAAACTGAATAAATTTGCTGAGGAACTCTCTTTGCCAGATGAAGGCACTCAAGTTATAGAAGCGCAACCAATGCCAACCATGGTTCTTCAACCCTTAGCAGCACTTAGAAATGTGAACTGCTGACTTAGCCACCTTCTAGCACTGGACGTCCTGTACCAGCAGCCATCTGTTTTGTGTTTTCGTATGGATTTCCAATGTATCTAAAACACTAAACTCTGCTGCCAAGCTCACAGTGAACCAATCTCTGGGCTATCGCAGAAAAAAAGAAAGCACTTTGTTGGTACTGAGACGGAAACCTGGCATCTATTTACTTAATCCTATGACCCAGCACCTGACTCATCCCAACAAGTCCATTGAATAGATGCACTGAAAGCACAAAGATGCACTTAGTGTATCTCTGCTCACTCGAGTTTGATATTTCTATTGTAGTCTTGGGTCACTCGCCTGTTAAAGACCAAGTGAAGTGGGTGGATTAGTGTTTGGGGGTGGTGGGGGGTGTGATAATTGGACCAGGCCACGCTGATGTAATTTGGTCCCTATTTTCAAGTTGTATTTTTGGTCCTTATTTTTATGCAATACTTTGATTTGATATTTATAGTTGGCAACCGTTGGTTGGAGCCTCTGGGGTTTCTCTGCAGCTCAGGCTGAGGAGCTGGGAGATGCACAACTGAGGAGGGTGTAATTATAATGGTAACTTGGGCCCCAAGTTTCCACATGATTTGCTCCTGATTTTTAGGAGCAACTGGTGGAGAACGGAGTATCTTAGAAATCGGAATTCTCCACATTTAAGTTTTCTGCAGTTCTAGTCAGGTAGAACAGTTTCACTTTTGAACAGAATTTTTTTCAAAAAGGGGCGTGTCCGGCCACTGACGCCTGATTTGAAAGTTTCCACAGTGAAAACGTACTCCAAACTAACTTAGAATTGATCAAGTGAAGATTTTTGTAGGCTTGAAAACCTTGTCTACACATTAAAAAATCAGGCGCAGATTACAAATTAGGTGTCCAGAACGAGGTAGGTGGAGGAGGGAAGTCATTACATTCTACAATAAATCCTTAGTTATACTTATACAAATATTATACAAATAAATCCAACATGAATAAAAATTTATAAGCAAAGAAAAGATTAAATAAAGCATGTTCCTACCTGTGTGAAAGTGTTTCAGGCAGCAGTTTCCCGATGGGCCCGACCGACGGCAGTGAGAAGGCTGCAGGAAGCCTCAAGTTGAGGCAGCCGTTCCCGACGGGCCCGACTGACGGCAGGGGGAGAAAGCTGCAAGAAGCCTCAGTGCTGATCATGGAAGGGCAATGTGGTTTTATTAAAAAATTTTAAAAATTGAACAGCTACAAAGAACTACAAAAATGGCCGAGTGCCAATGTTTCCTTCACACTGCACGTGCGCGAATGCTCCAACGCGCACACGCAGGGTTGCCAGCACGAAAAAAACTCATTTAAATGGTACCTGCCCCCTCCTACTTACAAAATCGGCGCAAGTGGTAGGCTCCGCCCCCTGGGCACCGCGTCAAGCAGACATTGAGCTGCAAAGCGCTCAAAAATAGCGAGTGTTTTTTTTTCAGGCGCCGTTTTCGGCGCCTGTTTTGCCGCGTGTGGAAACTTGGGGCTTTGATGTGGGCAGTTTTCATTATAAATGCGAGCGTAAGAATTTATAGGGAGGGGGAGGAGGAGGAAGAGAAGAGAGTTGGCAGGATGTGTCAAACCTGACCATATGAAGTAAGGTTTTGTACAGGCAGTACATGTCGATGTAAGATTTTTAATACATTATTAATCAATCTGTCATGATATTGCACGTGGGGAATTGAAACCAAATATAGTCTTCAAGTCAAGTGAGGTTAATGTGTGGGGAATAAATTGATTGATTGGACCGAGAAGCAGGAGTAGGGATTTGAGGCAGATGTGAGGATGGGGATAGAAAGGAGGGTATGGAGAGGAATGAAGGGGAAGTGGAGAAGGATAGAAAATAGGAGCAGGAGGAGGCCCCTTGAGCCTGCACCACCATTCAATAAGGTGGCTGATCATTCCCTCAGTACCCCTTTCCTGCTTTTTCTTCATACTCCTTGATCCTTTTAGCCATAAGGGCCATATCCAACTCCCTCTTGAATATATCCAATAAACTGGCATCAACAACTCTGCAGTAGAGAATTCCACAGGTTAACAACTCTGAGTGAAGAAGTTTCTCCTCATCTCAGTCCTAAATGGCCTACCCCTTATCCTAAGACTGTGTCCCCTGGTTCTGGACTTCCCCCAACATTGGGAACATTCTTCCTGCATCTAACCTGTCCAGTCCCATTAGAATCTTGTAAGTTTCTATGAGATCCCCTCTCATCCTTCTAAATTCCAGTGAATAAAGGCCCAGTCAATCCAGTCGTCTCATATGTCAGTCCCACCATCCCTGGAATTACTCTGGTGAACCTTCGCTGCACTCCCTCAATAGCAAAAATGTCATTCCTCAGATAGGGGGAAGGGAAGACTGGGAGCTTTGCTTTGATAATCGGAGTGGTCAGTGGGAGGGAGATGTGAGCAAGTGAAGAGGCTGTGGTACACTCAGCCTCCGGTACTCTGGGTGGGGGTGGGTTGTTCAGCTGAGGGGTACGGTCGGTGTTGGGAGATATGCCGGGGGAAGGGGCGTGGTGCACTTCAATCACTAGAGCAATATATTTGAATGGGAGGGCTGTTGCTTAAGAGGAATTCCAATGCTCATTGAGGCTTGGGGGCAGAATGGGTGGCCTCAAACACCTAGATACTGCTTGGGGAAGGGGGTGCATGGCGAGCAGCACTATTTTTGCCATTGAGGAGGGGGCCATATCTGGCCTATATAAACCAGTGACCTCTACCACTTAGAAGCACGAGGGAATCGGGAAATGGGAACGCTACCAACTGCAAGTTCCCCACCATTCTGACTTGGAAATATATCATCGTTCCTTCATCAAAATCCTGGAACTGTTGAACAGCACTATGGAGGTACCATCACCATATGGACTGCAGTGATTGAAGAAAGAGGTTCACTACCATCTTGAGGGCAATTGGGTATGGGCAATAAATGCTGGCCTTGCATCTCTTGACTGAATAAAAAAAAAATATAGCTGTGCTCAAGGGGAAATGGCAAATACTGGGGGTAGGGAGAAAGAGTGGGAATAGCATGATACCAGAGTGAGGAAGGAATCTATTATGGGGTGGTAATCAAAGTTTCTGTAAGCTGTGTAACCGCGTGGCACTCCCAAGAGATCCGCACAGCCAGCTTTTCGATACAAACAAATGGCTAGACAAAATTAGGGAAAGTTGGTTGGAATATGCTCACAATGGCCCCAAGTTTCCACATGATTTGCTCCTGATTTTTAGGAGCAACTGGTGTAGAGTGGAGTATCTTAGAAATCGGAATTCTCCACATTTAATTTCCTGCAGTTCTAGTCAGGTAGAACAGTTTCACTTTGGAACTGAATTTATTTTTCAAAAAGGGGCGTGTCCAGCCACTGACGCCTGATTTCAAAGTTTCCACAGTGAAAACTTACTCCAAACTAACTTAGAATGGAGTAAGTGAAGATTTTTGTACGCTTGAAAAAACCTTGTCTACACTTTAAAAAATCAGGTGCAGGTTACAAATTAAGCATGGAGAACGAGGTGGGGGCAAGGGAAGTCATTAAATTCTACAATCAATCCTTAGTTATACTTATACAAATATTATACAAATAAATCCAACCTGAATAAAAAAATTTATAAGCAAAGAAAAGATTAAATAAACCATGTTCCTACCTGTGTCAAAGTGTTTCAGGCAGCGGTGTGGCGTCAGTGTCTCGACGGCAGCGGCAGCAAGCAGCCTTCGAGCTGAGCTGCAGTGCTTGAGGCAGGCCTTCATTCCCCGCGAAGATGCAGCACCCGGATGGACTTGAGGCCATTCGTCCATAGGATTGCAGCGGCGTCAGTGGCTGGCCGGGAGCCGAAGAATGAACACAGTGCACACGCAGCTGCAGATTTAAAATTCTTTAGGCCGTTCGGCCATGCTTATGGGGCAGCGTCAGTGGCTCGAAGGCAGCCGAAGAATCAGGAGCGGACGTGAGGCTATTCGGCCATGGGATTGCAGCGGCGTCAGTGGCTGGCCGGGAGCCGAAGAAAGAACAGCAGCAGCCTTCGAGCTGTGAGGGGGACTGACTGAGGCCATTTGGACAGGGAGAGGCAGCCACATCGACATCTTTATATTTAAATTTGCAGAATGGGTGCTGCATTGTCAACACCACATTATGCAATGGTTTGCTTCCTCATGCAAGATATTCTTTCTTCTTGGTGGATGTTGATCCATTGCAAAGTTGAATTGGCACTTTTATTTCTCCAAACACACAGTCCTTAATTTGCAGGCACCGGTTCTGCAAGTTTAGCAGTGAAAAGCTGAACTCACTGATTTCAGCAGGTGATTTATTCAGCAGTGCTGCTAAAAGCACTCCCTCACACACAGAAATATCAAGAAAATTAAAATACAAGCCTTTGCAGGGGTCCAAGAAACAAATCTTCACTTTTACTGCTGTACTTTTAAAAATGGCTGAGTGCCAATGTTTACTTCAGACTACGCATGCACGAACGCTCCAACGTGCACACGCAGGGTTGCCGGCACCAAGAAGCCTCATTTCAATTGTACCCGCCCCCATCTACTTACAAAATCGGCGCGAGTGGTAGGCTCCGCCCCCTGTGCGCCACGCCAAGCAGACATCGAGCAATACCGCACTTTTTTCCCGGCGCCGTTTTCGGTGCGAAAAACAGGCGCCCAGCTCTGAGGTGCGCCTTTTTCGCCGCGTGTGGAAACTTGGGGCCAATATTGCTGCTTGTATAGCAAGTGTTTCAGTTTGTCTTCAGCCCTCTGCTCACCGGAGACAGTGGGCCAGAATTGCTGTAAAAGTAAGGATGAGTCTCACGGTGCTCACCGTTATTTATGTGCAAATCAGACAGCAACTTCAGGCCTGCGCAGTTCAACACGCAAATCCAACAGTTGGTGTCTGAAATGTGATGCTCCTCCACAAGCTGCAACCCACCACCTGGCTCCCTATTCAAATGTATTGGATGGTATGAAGTTCCTGTACTTGGATGGTAGATATGGACTAAACTCATCACGCCAAGTTGGGGCTTGTCCATTTCAGTCTAAGTGCCCTTTCTAATAGTGTGGAGCATCTTAATTACTGCTAAACAATCTCTTGCACTAAGTGTGGAATTTCATTCAGCTTTTAATTGTTGAAGATTTTTTAAAAAGTTAAGTCTTTTTTTCCTCTCAATCCAGTCTTTCCTCTCTACTTGATTGGACATTAAATTCGCTTCTAACTTGTACTTCCTGCTTCAGACTCTGTGCGGGTCATTAACAATTCTTCAATATGGTCAATCAGTTGCTTGCCCTGTTCACATGGGTCGCAGATGTCCTGTCAAGGGTGCTGCACTGTTTCCATCTCTCTCGTACGGCAACTTGTCATGCAAAAGCTCATGGAAATTAACCAAAACGAAAGCAAAATACTGCAGATGCTGGAATTTGGAATAAAAACAGAAAATGCTGGAAATCTCAGATGCTCAGGCAACATCAGGCCAGATGCTGCCTGACCAGCTGAGATTTCCAGCATTTTCTGTTAATATTGGAAATTAACCAGGCCATAGCAAGTTTAACAATTCTGGCCCATTCGTATGTTGCTCTTCTTTGTGGCAGCTGTTGCTGGGTGCTGCTGTTTGGGCCATCTGTATAGGTATGTGTTCTGTTGAACAAATCCGCAGTTCTCTTGCACTTCATGTTTCCTGCCGTCTGATACTCCACACTCCACACTAAGGTGGATGCAGAGAGGATGTTTCCGCTGATAGGGGAGACTAGAACTCCCTAGAGACTAGAAGGGAGGACATAATCTTAGAATAAGGGGCTGCCCATTTAAAGCTGAGATGAGGAGAAATTTCTTCTCTCGGGACATTCAATAAATTTAAGACAGAAATAGATAGTTTCGTAAATGGTAAGGGGTTATGGGGAGTGGGCAGGGAAGTGGACCTGAATTAATGATCGGATCAGCCATGATCGTATTAAATGGCAAGGCAGGCTCGAGGGGCTATATGGCTTTCTGCCCCTATTTGTTTTTATGCCCTTATGAAAAAGGGTTTTGGTTTATTTGATAGTCACCCTTGAACAAGCATGACTTACTTCCACATGAGTTCACAGGTGCTTCAATGAAGGACCCGATGTTCCAGTCCTGAACTTCAATTCACAACCGTAGTGGCTGGCCAATCCAGTAAAGGAGCCACATTATGGGGTCAAGTTTTGTCCGCCCGCTAGAACAGCGCACATCGGAGAGACCCGCCTAATTTATAGAACAAAAATAGCGCAGAATACGTACCTCACGATTCTCCAATAGCTGTAAGCCCATTTTCACCTTGGCGCTGCTGGGGGCGGAGCTACAGCCCTGCGCTGAAAACAGTGCCGGCAGCTGCGCGCATGCGCAGTGGAGGCCGCGTGCGCAGTAGCTCCCGGCGTCCTGTCTCAGGAGTGACGGCCCTATCCCAGGCCGAAGGGAGGTCGCCCCAATCCCTGGCAGAGTGGCCTGCGCATCTTACCTCGGCTGGGGGTGGGCCCCGCCTGAAGAGTCGGCGGCGGCAGCCTGGCATCGGTTGTGTGCGAGCCCTGCCCGAAGTCCTCGGCAAGGCCCAGCGCCGTCGTAGTCTCTTTCCTCCTCCCCCATCTTTTTTCTCTCTCTCCTCCCTCCCCCACCCCATCTTCTCTCTTCTCTTCTTCCCCCCCCCCCATCTTCTCTCTTCTCTCTCCTCTTTCTCCCCCCACCCCCCCCCAATCTTCTCCCTTCTCTTTCCCCCGCCCCCCCCCCCCCATCTCGTTCCCTACGCCTGATTTCTCAAGTGTAGAAAAATCTACACTTACTCCATTCTAAGTTAGTTTGGAGTAAGTTTTCACTGCCTAAACTTGCAAAACTGGTGTAAGTGGCCAGACATGTCCCCTTTTGGGGGAAAAAAAAATCTGTTCTAAAATGAAACTGTTCTAACTGAATAGAACTGGAGCAAACTAAAGGCCGAGAATTGCAATTTCTAAAATACTCCATTCTAAACTAGCTGCTCCCAAAAAATAGGAGCAAGTCAGGCTGAAACTTGACCCCAGTGTTAGTCCAGCTGCTTTGTACAGCCGCAACACTAAATGTTGTAGCTACATAAAACTTTTAATCTGCAGTAGAGATGTTGAACTTCGAATAAATCGAGAATTAAATCGTGTGAATTGCTATACGTGTTGTAGGTCAAGGTCTTGTTGCTTAGATTATTGCAATTGTAATATCTAGGTTAGCCAGTTTTTATTAAATTCAGACTGTTATGTCTTAACATTAAGTGCACAGCTTGTATCCTTGCAGTAATCTAATGTTTTATTAGTTATTGAAATCAAGTACAGGTTGTTGCAATTAACAGATTGCTCTCTCATCTCTGGAATCTGTATTTGAGTCCAGTCCAGATTAGCAGGAGCAAAAAATATATTTTGTATCTTTTTTAGTTTAGGTGGTCCAATTCTGTTTCTGGTGGGCGCTGGTTAGTTATGTGCGCACATTTTGGCACCATACTGACTCTTTCACATCGGAAGGATGCTGATGTGAAAAGCAGAAATGCTTTGTTCTGCTCTGGACTTTGAGTGTTTGTTAATGACACAACTAATTGAGAAACCGGTGTGAAGACCGAAGGCCAGCAGTACAGTATGCTGTTGACTAGTAAGAGATAAGTGGATAAGAAATGATTTAGGTGACAACGCTACATAGCTTTTAAAAGCTTGAGGGGTTGAATTCCTGTTTTGATGCCCTAGGAAGGAAATTTGAGTAGGCATCAGTGTGATAGGAACATAACATGGAACAAGAGTAGGGCATTCAGCCCCTCGAGCCCATTCCACCATTCAGTGAGACCATGGCTGATCTGTGACCTAACTCCATATACCTGTCTTTGTCCCATATCCCTAATAGCTTTTGGTTAACAAAAAATCAATCTTGGATTTAAAATTAACAATTGATCTCATCAATCGTCGTTTGCGAAAGAGTTCCAAACTTCTACCACCCTTTCCATGTAGAAGTTTCTTAATTTCACCCCTTGTCCTAGACTCCCTAACCAGCAGAAATAGTTTCTCTCTACCCTAATCTGTTCCCCTTAATATCTTAAACTTTGATCAGATCACCCCTTAATCTTTTAAATTCCAAGGAATACAACCCTAATTTGTGTAATCTCTCATAATTTAAACCTTGGAGCAGGGCATCATTCTGATAAACCTAGGCTGCACTCCCTCCAAGGCCAATATATCGTTCCTACGGTGTGGGCTAACTAGGGCTTTGCAGCTGCAGCATAATTTCTACCACTTTGTATTCTAGTCCTCTCTATATAAAAGCCAGCATTCCATTAGCCATTTTGATTATTTTCTGTACCAGTTCATGACATTTTAATCTATGTAACTGGACCCCCAAGTCTCTTTGGACTGCCACTGTTTTTAGTTTTTCACCATTTAGAACGTACCCTGCTCTAGGATTTTTAGGTCCAAAGTGGATGACCTTGCATTTGTCTACATTTGAAATCTATTTGCCACAGTTTTGTCTGTTCAGTTAATCTATGGCTTTGTAATTTTATGCTTTCATCTACAATGCTGCCTATCTTTCTGAAATCAGCACATTTAGATGTATGACTTTTTATGCCATCATCAAAATCGTTAATACTGTGAATAGTTGAGGACCCAGCACAGATCCACTAATCACATCCAGCCAATCAAGAGTACTTACCCATTATTCTTACACCCTTTCCTGTGACTCAGGTCAATAATTTGCCTTCAATTCCGTGGGCCTCTATCTTAGTTAAAAGTCCCTTATGACTGACTTTATCAAATGCCTTCTGGAGGTCCATATAAATAACATCCCAAGATATTCCCCTGTCCACTACTTTAGTCATCTGAGGTTTGTCGGGCATGACCTACCTTCAGCAATATATTTCCAAGTCAGGATGGTGTGTAACTTGGAGGGGAACTTGTAGGTGAAGATGTGCCTTTGTCTTTATCGGTAGCAGAGGTACTGCTGAAGAAGCTGTGGCGAGTTGCTGTCGTGCATCTTATACGTGGTACAAACTGCAGCCACTATGCTGGGGGGAAGGAGAGAATGAATGTTGAAGGTGGTGGATAGAGTGCCAATCAAGCAGGCTGCCTTGTTTAAAATGATAAAGGATTTGATAGCTACAGAGAAGCAACTTCCTCAAGTTGGAAAATCCAGAACAAGGACACAATTTTAAAATTAGAGCTAGGACATTCAGGAGCGAAATCAGAACCACTTCTTTATTCAAAGGGTAGTGGAAATCTGAAACTAGGTTGGAAGCAGTTGGGCTGCGTTATTTTGGGCTCTTGCTCGTCGCCAATGCTGTTAGATCCCAACTTTTCCCACCCAGGATCTTTCAGATGCAGAATACTACCCCATTCCTTCTGTGCTCTGAGATCCCAGCCCTCTTCACTACCAGATCCTGGGACGCCAGTGCTACCAGACCAGACCAAGCCACGCTCCACTTTGGTCACGCACAGTCCCCTCCAATAACTTCAGCACTCTAAACCCCAGTGTTATCCTGAGTCTATCTCCAGTACTGACAGGTCACACTACTTCTTCCTCCAAGGCACCCATGGTACTGTGAACCTCTGAATCCCCACTACACTGCTGCCAAACTCCAACACCCTCCTCTAATTTCTGCCAAACCTGAGACCCCAACCCTCATTTCTGCTAAAGCCCAACAACCACCCCAAGTGCTGTTAAAGTAGTACCTAATTTCAACCTGGTACATCTTGTGTAATTGTGGGCTAAGGGTCAACATGAAGATCGAGTATCTAGGTGAAGGGATACATTATAAATCAACATCTATTTACAGTTCATAGAAATATGGAGTCTGAGGAATTAAACCGCAAAAATACCATACAACAGAATTTCACTTGTCACTTTGGAGCATTAGCCGCAACAACATTCAGATTAAAAACTGCATCCTCTGACTTTTCATGAGCAAAGCCATCACTAACTACTAAAAGCTTGACGTACACATGCAATAAGTGACCTCACGCAAGTCATTTGTTCATTTTCCCTGCTCTTCAATTTGTGCCGTGGGATCTTTCGCATCCACCTGAAACTTACTCCATTTCCCATACTACAGATCCCTGCTGCCAAATGCCAGGTTCATTTTGCTGTGTACTCTTGGCTGCTCACTGTCTGTTTTACTAGGTTAGTTACACATGATCTACCTTTCATAAACTGCATGGCTAACTCTTTTATGCTTTTACAAGTGCGCACCTATTCTGCCCTTGATATTTAGCAGTTTCCCCCATTACTGACATTAAACTTATGGTACTGTGATTCTATGGTTTCCTTCTCAAGTATAGGTATAATTTGGTTTACCTTCCAATCCTGTTGCCCTAGCAAGTTGAGATTAGAAGTGGTGCACCCTCAATATCCTTGCCCATTACTTTAAATATTGGGCCTGAAAATTTCTCTGGACTCCATTGCATGTTTATTTTTGCATTTTATACCAAGCCCTGAAAGTTTCTCCATCACTTTTCCCTGTACTTCCAGTATATCTTTTTTACATATCCACCATATTGTCATACCTCCAACAAAAAAATAAGAACCTTCTCAGGCCCATCTATTCCTTCAATTCTTTTCCTTGTACCCCTTACCAACTAAAAGTCATTCCCTGCCCCATGTCTATCCTCATTTCTGGTTGCCATCTGTGTTGCTTTCTATAATCCCACAGCTCTCATTTTAAGCTCTTGCATCAAATACAGGCAGGTCCTTGCCACACAAATGGTTGCATCAGCCAATCTACAAATTAACTTTTTGAATAGATTCCATTGCTGGTCTGCAGATTTACCACTAATCTTTCCCACCGTTAGTTAATTCATTACTCATTGCTCTAAAGTTGGCCTTGTACAAGTCAAAAACTTTGGTTTATGACCCTTTTGCTTCTTCAAGCACAGTAATTAATTCAATAATATTATGGCCACTGTTCCCAAGATGCTCATATACTATCAGGACACTATTTCTAGCTCACTGCTCATAACTATCAGCTGCTCTCATGTTGGTTTTAAGGCATGCTACTTTAGGAAACTCGCTTGAATACGTTCAATAAATCAATTTGTGCTATTGCTCCCAGTTTCTTTGCAAGGTACAATTGCCCATTACTGCATTTTGATCAGGTGGTCTATAAAGGACATCTTCACAGTTCCACCCATTGTGATTCCTCATCATCATAGGCAGTCCCTCGGAATCGAGGAAGACTTGCTTCCACTCTAAAAATGAGTCCTTAGGTGGCTGAACAGTCCAATACGAGAATCACAGTCCCTGTCACAGGTGGGACAGATAGCCGTTGAGGTAAAGGGTGGGTGGGACTTCCGCTGCCTGCGCTTGATTTCTGCATGTTCTCGGCGATGTGATTCCACAAGAGACCTCCTGACTGCCATCCCATCCCATTTCATTTCCCTTCCTCAATTTACCATAATTAACTTCTGTAGGATTGTCTAATTTTCTCCCTGTTATATGGTTTTGAATTGCCATTTATTTTAAATTCTTCTCCACCGCTCTGTTTACACTGAACATGGTTAAGTTAAGCTGAAGTCTTTTCCCATAATTTGAAATGGACTTCAGCATCTTTACTTACACCAGTTTGTCAAACCTACTTATTACCAACTAATGTAGCTCAGGATAGTCGGAGTAATCCTAAAATCACTGCCCTCAAGATCTTGAACAATCTAGCACCTTTCTTATCAAACCCATTCGCAAGATCTCCATCCACCACCAACATTTCTGCCCCTTCTCTACACTGGTCACTGCTCTGCTGAATAAGTTTCCCTTTTACTCGAGCACCAAATACACCATTTGGCATGCATTTTATTAGACCAATCTTTTATTTTAAAGCTAGCTTTCACTTATGCAAAGTCACTCTTGAAATCTGTCACCAGCTGTACTTGGGCCTTAATCTCTGGAAATTAGAAAGCATTTATTGAACTGGGACAAGTGTCCTTTCTAAAAAGAGGTACCTTTCTGATTGCATTTTTCAAATTTGTGGAGGCAACTAAGTTTTTAAGTGTTCAAAGTTAGCACTACACCTGCATAATTGCTTGCTTTTGCTCTGTTAGGTACACATCAACAAGGGCAATATTGGGAAAAATAGGACTTCTCCCTTTTTAGTGCATGTTTTTAATCTCTTCCCTGTCCTAAAAATGTAGATAATCCAGTTGCAGACCTCAGTCACAGCTCTTAACTAGTGTGCAGGGAGGTTTACTTTTTCATGGCAATCAACTGTGCACCATCACAGGATGAGCAAATTATTCTCCTCATAATCACCATGAACATAAGAGAACAACAGCATTGAGAACACCAATCGTAAAACTCATCAGCAAAATCCCCAAATAATTATCCCATACCCATCTCCAAAAAGAAATACAGAACACCCGATAAGAGAAATAACTGAGTAACTACAGGGCAGTCACTTCACCTTGCTCTTATGGGGACCCTTCTAACTTAAAGTTCATTCAACTTGGTCAGCTGAACACTTGCCCACGCGCCAAGGATACTGACTATCACTCGCACATTCAGTACTTTCACATTGCAACCGAACTGTGAAAATCTAATTTTCTCGGTAAAAGTGGTATTTAATTTATTTTGTTACCCAATGGTTCAGTAAGAACAGAAATAAACAAAGGATTGATGTCAATTACAGAACTGTCACTGATGTTTTAAATATGAAGTCTTAAGCTTGAAAGTTCTTTATTACAAAACACAACTTGTGTGGCATTTTTATATTCTCGAACCACCTTTCTGCATCAAATGGGTCAATATTCCATAACTGGTTTAAAATGACCATGGTGTGAAAAATTCCTCATTCGCCCTCATCTCATTTATCAGATGCCAAACTACACCACGTTCTGCAGTCTTGCCTCCCCTACCCCAACGGTGCAGTACTCAATAGAAAAAGTGACTATAAATAAAAGTGCCTTAAGATACTTGCAGCCATGGTTCCTTCCTGGGAGACTGTTCACTTCGATTACATGCTTCTCCCTCTCCACTATTCGAGAGCACATTCCATCAATCTCTGGATTTTTGAAAATGGCACCAGCTGATGCAACTTTCAGGTCATACTCCAGCCACATTTCCATCCAACTCAAAACAAAATCCAGGAAGTGACCATTTCAAATACAATTTGTTTAAGTGACAGTCAAAATTTTAAACACTGATAAATTAGCAACAAAAATGCCCGCCTTAATTGCTCCTCCTGACACTATCACTACACTAAAATCAAGACTCAACCAGTATGTGGGTGTTTTTGGACAGAGACTGTCCCGAGCAAACACATCTGCAGTAGATGTCTCCATCTTGAATCTCTCTGGCTCAGTCCTTGAGCTGGAGTCTGAGTTGGAGACACTGCGACACGAGTGGGGAAGGAGTTTCTGGATAGTTTGCTCCAGACCTCGATCACACCTCCATAGAGAGGTGCCGGCTCAGAACTGGATTAGTGTGACGAGTAAAGGGAACCCAGGTGAGGAGAACGAAGTTCCACAGAAAATGCTCCTATCCCACAAATACAGTGTACTTGCTGCCTGTGAGGATAAAGACTGTTGGAAGGACAGCCAGAATGTGGAGCAGGAGGCTGTCCAAAGTGGGAGGAGAAGGAGAGGAAGTGTAATGAGGTAGTTGTAGGAATTCTATAAATTAGGGGGAAGGATTGCATCCTTTGTAAGCAGGATAGAGTCCCACAAGATATATTGTTTACCTGGTGCCAGGGTGAAGGACATCTCGAACTGGCTTGAAAGGATATTGGAGGGGGAGGATCCAGTCATTCTGGTCCATGTTGGGACTAACATCATGGGGAAGAGAAGGCAAAAGGCCCTGTTTGGGGAGTACTAGGAGCTAAATTAAAGAACAGGACTTCGAGGGTTATAATCTCTGGATTATTAGCTGCACCATGTGCAAATTAACATGGGATAAGCTAATTGGGGAGGTGACCACATGGTTAAAGGAGGGGTTCCATTTACATAGAAACATAAATAGTTGCAGGAGCAGGCCATTCGGCCCTTTGAACCTGCACCACCATTCAGTATGATCATGGCTGATCCTGCAACTTCATGGAGCACAGACAACAGTATTGGGACAATAAGGAACTATGGTTGGGGTAGGCTCCACCTGAACTGGGCTGGGACCAGGGTCCAAGCAGAAAGGATAAAATAGGCTGACGCAAGTACTACTTTAAGCTAGTAAATAGGGGAGGGGGTGGAAGGGAAGGAGGAAGGGGGTTCGGGTGGAAATTGTAGAGCAAATAATAGTTCAAACACTACTCTCCCCTTTGGTTTGTTTAACAGTCAGAAATTGAGCTTTTGGGCACTACAGGCAAATGGAAATTTAAAAGATTCTAGTGTTTAAACCAAGAGAGAAGTAAGAAACAGGAGTAAAACATTAGAGCTGAAGGACAGGCTAGGGGTGTGGCCCAAATAAATGTTCTTTATACAAACGTGCAGAGTACAAGGAATAAATTGAATGAACTGCAGACAAATTCAAATTGGAGGGTATGACATAGTAGCCATGACTGAGATGGTCAGGACTGCGAATTAATATACCAGGTTACAAGGGCTACAGGAAAGATGGGGAAAGTGGTTAGAAGGGAGGAATAGCCTTACTGGTTAAGGATGAAATCACTTGAATGATGAGAAAACAATGAGGTAAGCAGACAGTGGGGATTTTATGGGTAGAATTAAGAAATAGGAAAGGTTTGAAGACTGTCGTGGGAGTTGAGTAAAGGCCCCCTGGTAGCAGCTGTGAAGTGCTAGATTGTATAAATGCAGAGATTAAACAAGTATGTAGCAAAGGCAGTGGTTTTAATGGGGGCGGGAAGGAGAACAAAAAAGAGAATTTTAACTTTCATATAGATTAGTATAAGCAGACTCGCACCTGTCAGAAAGGTAGTGAATTTCTTGTGCTGGGATAGTTTTCTACAACAATATAGCCTAGAGCAATAAGGGGCATACTGTATTGGATTGAGTAATGAGACAGATTTAGTTAACAGCCCAACGGTGCATGAATATTTATCCAATATCGATCATATGATCAAGTTCAACATCGTATTTGAAAAGGGAGAAATGCAAAACAGCCAAGCTTCTAGACTTGGGTAAGGCCAACTTCAATGGGATGAGACACTGTCTACAGCAAACTGGGCAAATCTGTTAATGGCTAAAATGACCATCAGTGGGAGATGTTCAAAAAAAAGAGAAATGTGATACAGCACCAGTTTATACCCCTGAGGGGCAAGAGCTCTACTTGCCAAAATAATCCAGCCATGAATGACTAGAGGTAAGGGACAGCATAAAACAAAAACATACAAAAATACAAAATAGCACAGATCCTGGCAAATGGGAAAGGGACAAAACAGCAAAGGTCACAAAACAGATAGTAAGCACTACAAAAAGGAAGTATGAAAAGAAACTTGCAAGGGGTATCAAAATCAATGCACAGAATTTTTACAATTATATTAGGAAAAGGAGGGTGATCAGGAGCAATGTTGGCTCCTTAAAAACTGAAAGCAGTGATACAGTCAATGATGAGGAAATGGTGGACATGTTGAATAATTACTGAGTATTTACAGAAGAGGATAGTAGTTAGTCTAACATCTGTTGTCGGAAGTTACTAGAGTTTGTAATGAAGGATAGGGTGACTGAACACCATGAAAATTTCCAGCTGATCAGAGATGGAGCCAGCAAGGATTTGTGAAGGTGTTTTGGTGGCTCACCACCACCACCTCCAGGCAATTAGGGATGGGCAATAAATGCTGGCCTTGCCAGTGAACCCCATATCCCGGAACAAATAAAAAAAAACACTAGATTTGATCGGCTCCAACTTTTATACTCAAAGGAATACAAGCTAAGCTTGTGCAATGTGTCCTCATAATTTAACCCTTCATGTCCTGGTGAATCTGCACTGTACCGGCTCCAAAAACCTTTACAGCGCAGAAGGTAACTGTTAGACCCATAGTCTCTGCCAACCCTGCTCAAGCAATCAGAAAACCAGTTCTATTGCCCTCTGTCATATTACTTGTAGCTTAATGGCAACTGGTGTCGAACCATGCTTTTTAAAGCCGAATCAACTCCAGGCAGTACATAAATCGTGGTGAGTGGAACTCTGTGTTTTGCCAAGTAGAGTGGTGTGAAACCAGTAGCACAACTTGGTAGTGCTGTCTTGCATTGTTCTAAAACCAGTTTAGTTTTCAGATGGCAAATGAAGTGTGCAAGGACTGGCCTCGGTGATATTCTGAAACTTCTCTGAAAGTGTTGTTGTTGTACTGCACTTTTGATGCTCCGATTTGTTGTGCCAGAACCAAGATTGCAGTGTAATGCTGTTGGACCTGGCTTGATCTCGACATTATTGATGCAAAACTCCTTTTGGACCTTGTCCAGATTGAGGTTTTTCTTTGCATGCCATAGCTGGTGAGAGGCCTGCTTTCATCTTTCTATTTCAAAATTCAGAGTTACAGGAGATTGTCTTTCCAGTTGCTGGTAAAGATTGCACAATACCCTGTCAGCACCGAGCAACTGAAATTATATGGCTAGTAAATTATAGTGTGCATGGGTTTGAGGGTATGAGTTATGCTATTCTGCTCCATAGTGGGTAGTATAATTGTTTCCCCGCTTGCATTATTTTGCCAAACATTGGGGCCGCTAATATAATGGGCCTGAAATTCTTCTTATCATAGGCGGCCCCTCAAACGAGGATGACTTGCTTCCATACGATGTTTCAATGAAGAACCCGATATTCCAGTCCTGAACTCAATTGAAGGGGTGGAAGATGCCTGAATGTGGCCCTGACCTGCCTGAAATGATGGTGCTTTCGACAGCGTACGCACAGCATACTATTGGCAAGGAACTCTATATTCCTGTAGGTGCTTGGCACTACCTTAAGGAGTCATGCATTGCTTGTATGGAAAATACAGCACATCAGACTACTAACATACATTGCTAAGTGCAATATTCTTGTCGCAATTGCAAATGCCATAAATCGCCTGTCACAAATGTTATTTTTGTGAACGCCGTACAACTTTCTCAACATTCAGTCATAAGGGAGTGGTTGTGTTATACCGAGCAGGATCGATGCGTACAATATGCTTAAGAAGTTCAGTTACACCCAGTAAGGGCTGAGTGAAAACATCTTGGAACTGATCAGCCCCAAGGAAACGCAAGCATTGAATAACGCTTAGGACACTGACATCCTGGATCTTAGTGTCTCAGCACTCACATGGCTGGACACTGCTGGGGAGTTCAGTGGCACCAGATGCATCAAGAATGTCTGCACTGCTGGCACTGACTGGTGCCAAATTTCAAAGTAGATAAAGGTGGATTACACCTGATCCCTCCAAGGAGATAACTCCTTTCCTCAGTTCGGGCAACCCCGGATAGGCAACAGTTCTCTGGGGTGGGGAGGGTGTGTTTCAATGATAAATTGGCATATGACTCAATCCCAACTGTGATTGAAAATATTGAGCTATAGGTAACTTTTAAACTGTCTTCAATTCCAGCCGTGTAACATTAACTCCTAATTTGTTCCGTTGACCATTTTTTTTTAAAAAACACTTCTTGGAGTATTGTGTGCCTACACTCAAATTACAGGTTCAAAAGTTATTTCAACTGTTTACAGAACATTCTCTAAATAGGATATTTGATCAGGAGCCATGGGTGATTCACTTCCCACAAGTGATTTATGGGCAGCATCTTGATTTGGGGGTAGAGCATATCCCATCATTCTGTACACCAGATAAATTGTTAACTGTTGTAAAGTAAATTTACAGTGAAATTCACCCTCTGCCCCAATGCCATGCATTCTTAATTATGGTGTCCTTTAAATTTAAACACTTGTGTAGTTTAATTTGAGGTTCAACATGAGATGTTGGATACCCTTTCATTTGGCTTACTTCAGTTCATCTGAGCTATTTGATCTGCAACATTAAACAAAACTGAGTAGCCAGTGTTTCTACAAAAATCGGTATTGCTAATTAAATCTCACTGCTCGGGGTTAAAATTATAAAATAGAAGCCTCTGACTTTCGTGATGTGAAGAACTGAGCTTGCATTTGTGATAATGGCAATTACAAGTTTTAGTAATTAAATGTTTGACTGCATTGAGCACAAACACTTGCCTCACTTCTGAACAGACTTGAAATGCATTCCTGGCTGTTTTCTCCCACTTTTTTTGGTATATGAAAATGGAAGCTAATAGTTTTGTATATAGTCTTTTGAAATAGACATTTGGAAATCTCATAAATATCTAGGGCCCTGTAGAATAGATATTTGGGAAGTCCTAGATGTGCATTAGAATTGTCCAGGGTGCCCCAATGGCTCGCTGCTTCGAGTTACTGAGCAGTACAGACCAGGAAGGCCCATGGTGCTTTTCCCAGTCTGTACTGAGTTAGCTGATCAGTCAGGACAGCAGAATAGGGATTAGAATTTATCTGAAGTGGCTCTGGGTTTGGACCAGAGTTACCAGATTATCACTACTGCTAAATATTTAGTGATTCCTGAAAGTAGTCTGTCATTGGGGAAGGACGGGATTAGGCTCCGCTATAATAGTTGGCTGGCACTCCTCGTCGAGAATTGGACATGAGGTGGTCACTTGGATGAGCGTGCCAGTTGGGGACTATCCCAGAAAAGTTGCTTTACTACTGGTTTAATCTAGGCAGCATTAATGGATGTTGACTGATGGTAAAATGTTATAAACCAAGTTACTGGATCAGCCAAGCAAAGACTCTGTAACTCACATGGAGAAAGATTGAGTTCAGCATCCTCGATTACTATTGCAGCCAGTTACTGAAATGCGTTAGCAGAGATGTGGCAATTGCTTGCTGCTCCTCAGTTGAGGAATAGTTAGTGGTACAAGGATATATTAAATTCTTCACTTTGCAATGCACGTGTATTTTCTGCATGAGGTTTATTGATCAAAATTTTGAAGAAAAAGGTTGTTTTTGTCTATAGCTAGCTGCCTTGGTAATGGTACTTGAAAGAGGAGAATACTTTGCAGCACATTGGTATGTATGTGTATTTATACATTGTGGCATTGTCAAAATTGGTGACTGAACATCTATCCCATTTTGAAGTTTATTTTTGGGTTTGCTTGTAAACTCTACAACTGCTGAGTGTGATAACAGTAACTGATTGAGATGCATTTGTTGAAAGATAAATGAAGCGATATTGTATCCTGTCGGCGCAACTGTTTTGTACTATAGAAGCTTGCAGTACAGGAAAAGGCCAGTCGCTCATTGTTTCTATGCTGACTCTTAGCAACAAAAATCCAAAACTAATCTCTCTATATCCCTGTCCTCATCATAGGCAGTCTCTCGGAATCAAGGAAGACTTGCTTCCACTCTTAGAATGAGTCCTTGGTTGGCTGAACAGTCCAGTAGGAGAGCCACAGTCCCTGTCACAGGTGGGACAGATATCTGTTGAGGGCAAGGGTGGATGGGACAGGTTTACTGCACGCTCCTTCTGCTGCCTGTGCTTGTTTTCTACATGCTCTCGGTGATGAGACTCAAGGTGCTCAGCACCCTCTTGGATGCACTTCCTCCACTCGGGCCGGTCTTCGGCCAGGGACTCCCAGGTGTCGGTGGGGATGCTGCACTTTATCAGGGAGGCTTTGAGGGTGTCCACCTGTGGCTCGTTTGCCATGAAGGAGTTCCAAGTAGTTGCTCTGTATCATTGCTTCAAATGCTTACTTGCTTTTACTTTTTAATGTTATGATCTGTTTCAACTACTATGGGGATGGCTTTGTGAAGCCTTAAAAAAAATGTCATTTTTTTTTAAACCTGCCTGTACCCAACCCAATTGTAATGGAAGCTACTGACAATTGCCTCTGCTCTATCAATTTGGACTAATGCAACAAAAATGCTATGTTAGGATGGTTGGAGATTCACCACTTGCTAAGTTTCCAATTTTGTTTGACGTGAGGATTGAAGTCGAGTCAAAATGCACACAACTGTCAAGTAAACAAAGGACATAGTAATTTTTATAAGATCTAGATTGTCTTTTATTTGTATCTGATACCTGTAGATAATTTTCATAAATTCAATTCTATTGTAAGTGCTAAATAACCACAATAATTGCTGAACAATGACAACTTGGGTAGGATGAGGTAATGTACACTGAACTTTATACCAACGGTGCCACCAGTTGTTGCAGTAGGATTGGCCGGTGATTGAAGTCTATTCCACACCGCAAGGGAGGTTGTGCAGTCTATTTTTAGAGCATTGTGATCTCCATTATCTGAATTGACGACAACTTGCATTTAATTCAATGCAGTGCTCTGGGCTGAATTACAGAGCAAATCTGCTTGTGTTCAAACAATTAGAACATTTTATAGCTGAAGTAGTTTTTTTTGTTGCATGTATTAAAGGGATATTTTTCCCTCATTTTCTTGAACAATTCAAAATTGACCAGTTGAGGACATTTGCAGAAGCTCCACTGTAGAACTTGACAGCCACAGTGTGATAGCTTGCAGAATAAGGTATTTCCTGCTGTGCATTGCACTGCAGCTATTGATTGCTGACCCATCCTCTAATGTACACAGCTGATGTCAACACTTGCTGCTTTCAAGTTCATCTTTGTCTGATCTTGGATTCTGCATTTCCTGCTCATTTCTAGTTGTCCTGTAACATTGAACCACTGTAGTCCCTCTGGTGATGGTTCTTCCACACTAGTGTTGGGTAGGGAGTTCCAGAATATTGACCCAGTGACTATGAAGGAATGACTACATACCATCAAGTTAGGACGGCTTGTGACTTGGGTGCGACAATGATCCCATATAGAGTTGCTGTTTACATAGTCATTTTTTTTGCCTCTCCCAGGAGATCACATGGTTTCGGGTGGTGTGCAGTGTATATGTTGAGATACACAAGGTATTGCAATTGTGTGGGACAGGCTCGATAGACCAGATGGCCTTTACCATTGTCATTGTTCGTGTGGTGGCTGGTGTGCAATGGCCACCACATGGTAAAAAAATCCACCTACAGGCATCTTCCACCCTTCAGGATGTAGTTCAGGACCTGGAATATTAGGTCCGTCATTGAAACACCTGTGAACTCATCCTTTTTTGACGTGGAACCAAGTCATCCTCTATTCGAGGGACTGCCTATGATGATGTCATTGTTTGTATGTCAGGACATCAGTACTTCACAGCCAATAAGTTACTTTTAAATTTTGCCATGTAGAAAAACACCAGTCACTGTGTGCACAAAGGTTTCATAAACAGTAATGAGATAAAGGTGGTAAATATTTTTGGGTGGTTTTGTTTTAAGGGATAAATTTTGACTGGGTGACCACCTCCTCTCCAAGTAGTGCCAAGAGATATTCTGCTCCCGTATGAGCAGACAGACAAGGCCTCAGTTTAACTTCCCATCCAAAAGGCAGCGTGTCTGCTGCGGCACTCCCTCCGTACTGCACTGAAGCATCCGGCTAGTTAATCTGCTCAAGTCCTGGGGGTGGGCCTTCAACCCCCAACCTTCTGAATTGGGCTACTGAGCCAAGCTGACAAACTTAAATATAGAATCCTAACAGTGCAGCTTCCTTGAAATCTTCAGAATCTAATCAATTAGATTGTGTGACCATTTAATACTTGGTCACTAAGGTTTTCAAACTAAAAGGAGGTGGAATACCCGAGCTCAGGGAAGTCATTGGGTCTTTTGAGCATTTAACATGATACTTGGTCAGATGAGGTTCTGGTTGGATCACTGGCTTGGTAATGACTGTTGGTATCAAGTGTGTCAAAGATGTTTCCTTTTTCTCCCCACCTCCTGTTCCCGAATTAGCAAGATTGTCAGAGGATGTCTTGGAAACAGCAAAATGCTTTTCACGCGTCATTTGCAAAGATGGAAACACTACTTTTTAAGATACCTTTGTTGTATTGACTGCTGTTTATCCTGAATTCTAAACCAGCAAAAGGAAATCTGCCTTCATGTTTATCCTCACAGCCAGAATTGTTTAGCTTAGAAAATAAACAGATTCAGGCAGAGTGTTGCTTTAAGGGCTTTATTTCTGAGCACTTTGGTAGCACCCCACAATAATGTGGGTATTTGGACTTGGGTCTGGGACAGACGGCTGTTCAGTTTTAAAAATGATTTTTTTTGTAGTTTATAACTTAAGATATGGTGTTGTCTGGGACATGGGTTTCCAGTTGCTGTCATCTGTCCCAAGAAGCTTGGGAGTTGGTCTGAGGTTACTAGATTGGTCACTTGTCATGTGTTGTCTTGCTAGCCTGTTGCATCTGATGCATAATGCACTTTGTAAGAGTGCAGTTTTGCCTTCAGTAGTTGATATCTTTTGGATGGGGTCCTCGTGAGTGATATTTGGTTGATTTTTTCCCCCTTTTACACATCACTTTAGCTACAACGCGAATTGAGTGCAGAGATATTAAAGCAGTCGAATTAAGGATAGATTAGCTAATTAAAAACAATACACTTAAAACGTGCATAGTCTTTAAACCAAAACACCATAGTTTACGGTTTTAACTTTGCCTGGCCTCCAGTTTGGGCTCCATTTGAATAGCATCCTGACTTTCACTGAAGAATAGCCACTTGGGTGAGGTCGAGAGATTCCTGCCAATCCCTATGAAACCATAAACCAGAATGAGTCACTGTGGGGAGTTGCAAAAGCATATTGTTCATAAAACCATTAAAAATATTTATCTGGATGTTTTGATCGTATCATAAAATGTGTAACGTGCTTTCTGTATGCATGCTGTTGAGTCACTGGTTTTGCCCTTTCTTTATCAAAGGCTACCTCACCCGTATAGTGATTCTGCTGCAACTTTGATGAGGATGGGCCAAAAATTGTGCATGTATCGCAAGGAGCAACATGGGTGTGTACAGTTTGTCGGAGAGGTTTTATATGGTATATGTCACAAATGATATGAGTCACAGGCAAATCTCTGCAGGTAGTTGTCATGGGCAACTCAACAAGCCCAATTATAGTCTTGATTTTTATTTTTACAGGAGGCTATTAGATGCACATTATACTGTATATACACATGTCCATCTGTACTTTGAGATTGAAGACTTGTTGCCACTGATGTGTAAATGGAATCAGGTCCTTCCTGGTTCGACTGGTTGATGTAAGAGCTGCAGTATATTGTGGATAAAACTTACTGCAGCCAGCAGTAATATTTGCTGTTCTGGGTGGGTTGGTGCTTCAGAAATGATTGATTCCAATTTTAGAAATCTTCAACATAAACTTTGTTCTCTTTTTTTTAAAAACTTCAACAGTAGCCTGGTTTTGTGTGGCTTGATTTGTAAATCCTGGTGTCCATAGAAACCAGGATGACACCAGGTTAGATCGTGCTGTGTTGAATGACTTTAACTGGCCCAGCAGTGGGGTAGCTGAAATTGGGTGCTTGAGATGGGAGTACAGCAGTCAGTCCTAATGAAAAGTTAGCTGGTAATGCCTGCCAAAAGTATGTTGACATTCAATGGGTTTGGGTTTGAATGCGATGCCCCAAGAGGTCTTGCTGTTCTCTTGGTCCTGTTGGTTACCCTTTCTTAACATCTTTCTGGATATTCTATATTTTCATCTGTGGATCTCCTTTCTCCCTGTAGGATTTGTAGATGTCAATTTTTTCCTTGTTTAATTTGTTCATCCACTGTGGGTCATGCTTGTTTAGTCAGAACTTGCTGATTTTAAGTGGTATTTGGTCTGCATGCTCAGCTGTGGCAATAACTTCACCACGTGGACTGCAGCGGTTCAAGGCGGCGGCTCAGCACCACCTTCTCAGGCAATTCAGGATGGGCAATAAATGTCGGCCATGAATGAATAACAGATGGTCCACGTATACTCAGAAGTATTGTTGAACATCCCCTATTTCTGGAGTTACTTTTGAAATCCAGTTACTGTTCTCTGGGTAAAGACAGCAGATAATTTGTGCACAGGGCTTGGTAACAGCCATTGAACAACCAGGTAATCTGTTTTGGTGGCGATGGCTGAGGGAGTGATACTGGCTAGAACTCCCTGCTCTTTGAATAAAGCCATGGACTCCACAGGTACAGTCATATTGGTCTCTGTTTAATGTTTCATCTGAAAGAGAAGACCTCTGACTCTCAGTATGGCACTGAAGTGTTTAGCCTAGGGTATATGTTGAAGTCCTAAAGTGGGCCTTGAACCCACAGCTTAATGATTTGGGTAAAACTGTTGCCGTGGTTTTGAAAAAAAAATACAAATTTTCACATCTGGGCTTTAAATGTGTTTCTTGGTGCAGGCTTTTCCAAGCATTTGTTTGAGAAGGGAGAAAAGCCAGAAAACACAAGTGACTGCTATTTACCTCCGGGAAAATCTACCTCTTCAACTAGCTTGCCATCCTGCTGGATTCACCGGTGCTACCAACAACACTGTTGTAAACAAAACCCATTAGCCATGCTCGCCAATATTGGTAATTTAAACTCCTAAAGGCACAAGAATTATGGAATGTTGTGTTACTTTGGTATAGTATGGGTTTCGGATCTTTAAACGCTAAGTGCCTTCATGCTCTGCAACATAGTTTCTCATTCTCAGCAGCTGGAGTATTGCAATAAGCCTCAATGCTATGGGTTGGGGAGGGGAAACTTGGTCAGGGCCATTGTATGCTTCTAGCTGGGATTGCTTGGATCAGGAGCATGTGTCTGGTCTGTCACTACAGGCTTGCACATAAATGTGGTGCTAAAAGGTAAACCTGCACAGAATTCTAGGATAACCAGCTAGTGCTTTTGGGAGATGAGATTGGCAGAGGGGAAGTCATTGAGCTTAGTATTGTTCATCTGATCATGCTACAAACTGTGTTGATTCCAGGTATTTATGAATGGAATGAAAGGGTTGTCTGTGGTGTCTAAAGACTTGTTTATGCACATTTCCTGAGCTATAGAAAATAGGAGCAGGAAAATAGGCCCTTCGAGCCTGCACCACCATTCAATATGATCATGGCTGATCATGCAACTTCAGTACCCCCATTCCTACTTTCTCTCCATACCCCTTGATCCCTTTAGCTGTAAGGGCCACATCGAACTCCCTTTGAATATCTCTAACGAACTAGCCTCAACAACTTTCTGTGTTAGAGAATTTCACAGGTTCACAATTGTGAGTGAAGAAGTTTCTCCTCATCTCGGTCCTAAATGGCTTACCCCTTACCCTTAGACTGTGACCCCTGGTTCTGGACTTCCCCAACATCGGGAACATTCTTCCTGCATCTAACCTATCTAATCCCATCAGAAATTTGTTTGCGATCCCTCATTCATCTAAATTCCAGTGAATATAAGTCTCGTCGATCCAGTCTGTCTTCATGTCAGTTCTGCCATCCTGGGAATCAGTCTGGTGAACCCTCGCTGCACTCCCTCACACCAAGACACCCATGTCTCGTTGCACCTCCCCTTTTTTCCTAATCTGTCACCATTCAGATATTCTTCCTTCCTGTTTTTTCCACCAAAGTGGATAACCTTACATTTATACTGCATCTGCCATGCATTTGCCCACTCACCTAATCTGTCCAAGTCACCCTGCAGCCTCTTAGCATCCTCCTCACAGCTCACACTGCCACCCAGCTTAGTGTCATCTGCGAACTTGGAGATATTACATTCAATTCCTTCATCTAAATCATTGATGTATATTGTAAATAGCTGGGGTCTCAGCACTGAACCTTGTGGTACTCCATTAGTCACTGCCTGCCATTCTGAAATGGACCTGTTTATTCCTACTCTTTACTTCCTGTCTGCCAACCAGTTTTCTATCCGCATCAATACGTTACCCCCAATACCATGTGCTTTAATTTTGCACACTAATCTCTTGTGTGGAACCTTGTCAAAAGCCTTTTGAAAGTCCAAATACACCACATCCACTGGTTGCCAACTATGTTGGATGGCATGTTCCCCATAAGAGTTGCATGCTTTTTCTACTACATTGTATTATTGGTATGCATCGTCTCTATCATTCACCCTAAACCTGAATAGGGAAATGGTTTCACTTGTGCCTGACTAAATTGCAAATGCTTGTTTTCATACACAAACTAGCTCCCAAAAATAAAGCTTCCTTTTTGAAAAGATAGTATTTCATGAACGAGCAAATGAACTCCCAAGGCTCTGATGGGATTTCCTATTTTTTTAATTATATATATATATATACTGTTCAGCACACTCATTACTTTCCTACATTACAACACTTCAAAACTACTGTAAAATGCTTTGGATAATCCTGAGGTCATGAAAGGTGCTATATAAATGCAAGTTTCTCTCCCCTCTTGTGCCCCCCTCTCCCCAAACCCCCCAATATATGGTTAGATTTACAGAACTTTTAATATCTACTTTTAATATACCTGCAGTATTAATTTGTTTCCAGATGTCAATCAAGCATACACATTTCTCTGGGATGAGTTTGATTTCAAGTTTTGATTTAGCAAACTTGGGCTGTGACTATCGGGTGTATTTTTCTGCAAGCTGGCGGTCAGCATTGTTCCTGTGGGAGACTCCACACCTATTCCAACTCCTTGTAGGCAGTTCCTTGGAATCGAGGAACACTTGCTTCCACTCTTTAAAATGAGTCCTTCGGTGACTGAACAGTTCAATACGAGAGTCATAGTCCATCACAGGTGCGACAGATAGTCGTAGAGGGTAAGGGAGGGTGGGACAGATTTGCCACACGCTCTTTTTTTCTGCCTGTGCTTGATTTCTACATGCTCTCAGCAACTAGACTCTGTGCTCAGCACCCTCCTGCATGCTCTTCCTCCACTTAGGGCGGCCTTTGGTCAGGGGCTCCCAGGTGTCAGTGGGGATGTTGCATTTTATCAGGGAGGCTTTGCGGGTGTCCTTGTAACGTTTCTTCCGCCCTGCTGTTTCATTGGTATAGATGAAATTTTGAGACCATTTCTCATTCCATTGAACTACCATTGGTGACCTCCATGATGTAGTACTGCTGCCAACTGTGATCGACAAACTATCTTTGGGGTGACCGTCTACTTTAGTTCCCAAAAGGACTGGACTCATCCCTATTGTGCAACTTTGGCTTCTTGGGCTATTCCTAAAGAAAGACAAATGTAACATTTTTGGCCTAGCCTGCGGTACTGATGGTTTTGGAAAAGTACTGCCAAACCACATTTCCGGATACAAAATCTCATCCATATTACCACGGTCAGTAACTCGCTGAAGCCCAAGCCGGAGATCCGGTCAGCACGGCCACAGGGCTGGGATTCAGTCAGTTTATGATCAAGTGGCCTAGCTGCAAGTCAGCAGCAGAAACTCCTTTCTTTAGGATCATTATTTCAGGCAACCCAGCAGGAGGTTTCTCTGCCTTTTTGTTTTGTTACTTGGGGGATCATGTATCCGTATGACTTGAAGGGCTGTGAATTTTTAGTTCGGATACAGTAGTGATTGCTGCGGTTGCCAAACAACTTGCATATTCTCTCCCCCGCCACCTGTGCTTCTGCTCGGATGCCAGTTGGATCACCTCCCTCCCCGTCAAATGGATAATTGGAAAATAAAAGGATTCAAAACCAGTTACATTGAATAAGATCTGAACTCTTTTTTTCCCCCCCCCCCCCCCCCCACTTTTTCCTGCAGACAAGGTGCGGGCTTGCTTGCTTGTCACATGAACCGCTGGTGTTGGGAAGTCCAGGAGTAAAACAGTGGGTGTGAACTTGCATTCTTCCACTTGGGGAATGTTCAAAATTCCAAATGTAGTTTTGGTGTTCAGAAGTTGGTATACAGAATAATCTGACCTGAGGGTATTTGTGCTGCAAGTGTGAACACTATCTTAAACTTGTGATTTGCTCTCTCTCTCTCTCTCTCTCTCTCTCTCTCTCTCTCTCTCTCTCTCTCTCTCTCTCTCTCTCTCTCTCTCTCTCTCTCTCTCTCTCTCTCTCTCTCTTTCCTCCTCCTCCTCCTCCTCCTCCTCCTCCTCCTCCTCCTCCTCCCTCTTCCCCCCACCCCCCTTCCTTTTGAGAGCTATGAAGGCCAATTGCACTCTGGCCCTGCTGACAACAGATAATTCAGCACAGACAGGGTATGCTGTATGGTGAGATCTTCCTGCACATCTGCCTCTTGCTTAAATCTGATCAAAAAGTAGTGGCCCTGTTGTAGGGTATCTTGTGTTGAGTCAAAGTGATGGCATGTTGGTTCCATGCATGACTCTGCAGCTAACACACCATTCCTTGTTGTGGATTGGATCAAATGGTGCTTCCCCACATGTAAATAATCATCATAGGCAGTCCCTCAGAATCAAGGAAGACTTGCTTCCACTCTTAACGAGTCCTTAGGTAGCTGAACAGTCCAATGCAAGAACCACAGTTCCTGTCACAGGTGGGACAAATAGTCATTGAGTGAAAGGGTGGAGGGTGGGACTGGTTTGCCGCATGCTCTTTCCGCTGCCTGCGCTTTATTTCTGCATGCTCTCGGCGACGAGGCTCTAGGTGCTCAGCGTCTTCCCGGATGCACTTCCTCCACTTAGGGCGGTCTTTGGCCAGGGACTCCCAGGTGTCGGTGGGGTTGTTGCACTTTCAGGGAGGGTTTCAGGGTGCCCCTGTAACTTTTCTTCTGCCCACCTGGGGCACATTTGCCGTGTAGGAGTTCCAAGTAGAGCGCTTGCTTTGGGAGTCTCATGTCTGGCATGCAAACGATGTGGCCTGCCCAGCGGAGCTGATCAAGTGTGGTCAGTGCTTCAATGCAGGGGATGTTGGCCTGGTCGAGGACGCTAATGTTGATGCGTCTGTCCTCCCAGGGGATTTGTAGGGTCTTGAGACCTCATTGGTGGTATTGCTCCAGCGACTTGAGGTGTCTACTGTACATAGCCAATGTCTGAGTCATACAGAATGAGTCGTCACGAACTGCTGGGTGGCTGTGAGGTAGCTTAGAGCGGTCAGGATGTGGGCTCCCTGCCTCCCTTTGGAGATCAATTCCACAACAAAGCAGAGTGTGGCATAGCCTTTTAATAAAGTCTGAAACTTTCCTGTTTGAAATCTGTCTGTCGACATTTAGGAAAACCGGTGCAGATCACTAACCAGTCAGAAATGAGAAGCTTATCCCTCCAGAACATTAACTGTCCGATTCTCAGCTAATTTTATTTTGTGTCTACAACAATTTGCATTTGTATAGCGGTATTGACAAGTGTCCCAAGGCACTTCATGGAAGAAAGGCCACTGCTGGATATCCTTTGGCTATGAATGTAAAAGTGGAACCAAGTGAGGGTTGAGCCACTGTTCTGGACGAGGGAGGAATGATGGTGGTGAGGAGAGGCAGGGATCATGTGCCAAGGTCGCAATCACAGCGGACGTCCTCTGACTTTGGTTAGGGCCATTTCAGTGCAGTGATGGGCGGAAAGCAAAGCTGTGGGAAAGATGAGCATTGGCTTGGGAGAGGAAAGCAAAATTGATTGGAATCTAGTGGGTTTTTTTAAAAGCCCTTTTTTTAGTATTACTAGATGATGTATTCCAGTAAAATGATGGTTGAAATCCTGGAAAGGCATAAATCTGAAATAGTTACAATAATGTAGAATCGAGTTGTACTTGTGTAAAATAGTTTCTGTGCAACGCATGACATTCTTCGGGCACGTGTGGACTGAAGAGCTGGCCGCTGCCTATAAACAGCAATACTATTTTAGTGGATCTTACGCATACAGTATTGTAGCACAGCTGGTGCAATTAATACTGCTGTGCTATAGGTTGCATTCTATTTCTGTTAAACATTGACTTGCTTCTCAATGTCTGTTGACGATGGTCGTTTGGCGCATATGCAATGGAAAACTGACTCAATTGTTCATGAAGATTATGGATGGATTTTCCTGTTTTTTTTGGTAATGGGTTGTCAGCCAATTAAGTGTAAAATTGAAGTGTTCACCATTAAACCCAACTTGTGTGCTTCCAGCTACTGCTCCATTCCTCCAGCCTGCCTTGTACATGCCTCGCTTCCCCACCCCTTTTATTTTAAGATATACTTTCAGCAACTGTAGTTGGGGAATTGTTCTGGTGACTTGCAGCAAGATGAGCTGTGGCAAATGTATTTCCTATCTTTTTGAGATGCTGAAATCTCACCTCTAGCACTTGGCTTTACATCTCTCTGCCTCAGAAATAGAACAAACTGCTGCAATCAAATGCCAGAGATTCAAACATTCTGGGGGAGGGGACTTGTGTTTTCAGTAGTACAATTGAATTGAGCATCACTCTAACCTATTCTATGTCCCAAACCTTTGACCAATCGTGGAAACTAATTGAGAAATATAGCATTGTGCAGTCACAATCCCAGCACTCTGCTGCCAATCAGAATTGAAGGGCCTTTTGTAACTGGCAACTATTCTGGGTGGAAGTGTGTAAGAAGTGGTGTCTGGCAGGGCTTGTTGGACTAACACTGTTATCATTGCCACAAATGACCCAAGTGCATATCAGTAGGTTCACTTCAAAACGCACGCGCACACGTGAGGAGGAAAGGGCGTAAGAGAAGAGAGCCATCTGTGGTTAACTAAGGAGATAAAGGACGGTATCCAATTTTAAAAACCAGGGCATACAATGTGGCCAAAAATAGTGGGAGGACAGAAGATTGCTAAGTATTTAAAAGCCAACAAAGATGACACAAAAAATGATTAAGGGAAGATAGACTATGAAAGTAAACTAGCATGAAATAGCTTCTATAGGTATATAAAAAGGAAGAGTAGCTAGAGTAAATGTTGGTGCCTTAGAGGACAAGACCAGGGAATTAGTAATGGAACATGGAGATGGCAGAAACTCTGAACAAATATTTTGTATCAGTCTTTATAGTAGAGGACACTGACTATCCACTGTTGGAATATTGTTAATCACAATCACTAAGGAGGCGGTATTCGGTACTCAGTAAAATAATGGGACTAAAAGCGGATAAATCCCCTGGACCCAAAGGCGTGCATCCTAGGGTCTTGAGAAGTGGATGCATTGGTTGTAATTTACCAAAATTTCCTGGATTCTGGGGAGGTCTCAGCAGATTGGAAAACTGCAAATGTAACACCCCTATTTTCCTTTTTTCAAAAAAAGAGGCAGACAAAAAGCAGGAAACTATAGACCAATTAGCCTAACATCTGTGCTTGGGAAAATGTTGGGAGTCCATTATTAAAGAAGCAGTAGCAGGAAAAGTGAAATTCGGTCAGGCAGCATAGATTTATGAAGGGGAAGTCATGTTTGACAAATTTGCTAGAATTCTTTTGAGGATGTAGTGAACAGGGTGGATAAAGGGGAACCAGTGGATGTGGTATATTTGGACTTCCAGAAGGCATTTGACAAGGTACCACATAAAAGGCTACTGCACAAGATAAAAGTTCACGGGGTTGGGGGTAATATATTGGCATGGATAAAGGATTGTTTTCTGTTAATTAGCCAGAGTAGATGGTTCATTCTCTGGTTGGCAATCAGTAACCAATGGGGTGTCACAGGGATCAGTGCTGGGACCCCAACTATTTACAATCTATAACTACTTGGAAGAAGGGACCGAGTAACGTAGCCAAGTTTGCTGACGATACAAAGATGGGAAGAAAAGCAGTGTGACAGGCTAAGTGAGTGGGCAAAAATTTGACAGATGGAGTATAATGTTGGAAAGTGTGAGGTCATGCACTTTGGCAGAAAAAAAAAATCAAAGAGCAAGTTATTATTTAAATGGAGAAAGATTGCAAAGTGCTGCAGAACAGCAGGACCTGGGGATACTTGTGCATGAAACACAAAAGGATAGTATGCAGGTACAGCAAGTGATCAGGAAGGCCAATAGAATCTTGGCCTTTGTTGCAAAGGAGATGGAGTATAAAATCAGGGAAGTCTTGCTACAGCTATATAAGGTATTGGTGAGGCCACACCTGGAATACCGCGTGCAGTTTTAGTTTCCATATTTACGAAAGGATATACTCACTTTGGAGGCAGTTTGAAGAAGGTTCACTAGGTTGATTCTGGGGATGAGGGGATTGACTTATGAGGAAAGGTTGAGTAGGTTGGGCCTCTACTCATTGGAATTCAGAAGAATGAGGTGTGATCTTATCAATGTATAAGATTGATGGGGCTTGACTGGGTGGATGCAGAGAGGATGTTTCCACTGATAGAGGAGACTAGAACTAGAGGGCATGATCTTTAGAATAAGGGGCAAAACTGAGAAATTTCTTCTGAGGGTTGTGGAAGCTGGGACATTAAATAAATTTAAGACCGAAATAGAGAGTTTCTTAAATGATAAGGAGTTATGGAGAGTTATGGCGGGGAAGTGGACCCGAGTCCATGATCGGATCAACCATGATCGTATTAAATGGCGGAGCAGGCTTGAGGGGCCGTATGGCCTGTTACCGCTCCTATTATGTAAAACTCTGGTGGGATGTGCCAAGTGGTGGTCCCCAGGGATCCACAAATCTTTGAAGGGAATTAGCTGCTTGATCTCTCCTGGTTAGTCTTGGAATTGTGTGGATAGCTCTACCTATGGAGTTGCACCTACATCTGTTCAAGCTGGGTTAAAGCCATAAACTAACGGTATCTCCCTAAAGTATCAGATTCTTCTATTCAACCAATGCTGTCTGTCTGAGACTTGGATACTTTACTGGTGGACCAGAGATGTACACAAAGGCAGACCAATGGCCGGCCACCTGTGATGTTTGGATATGCTGTTTACGAGGACTATCCTAGTTAGATTGTTGATTAGTAGCCCCATGGTACATGTTAATTCTTTCTAGTACTTGGTGTGCTTGATAACTTTGTCCAGGTAAATGTCTACCAGTAATGGGTATTGCATTGACCAGCCTTTTGCACAAGTTATTTAGAAGGTCATTTTTCTTAATCTATTTTTAAACTACAAAAGTGAGAATATTCAAACTGTAGAAGATTAGGGACATGATGAAGTAGAGTTACAATGGTGGTGGCAGAAGTCAGGCGATACAAGCTTCAAATCTGATTGCAAATCACCAGGCCCGAATGACTGTTGCATGTTGTGCTCGACAATGTCTTCATGTCCTAAAATTATTCGTACTCCAGACTGATGGAATAATCTTGGAGTACTTTGCATCTATCTTCAATAGAAAAGGGAATGCTGCCAATGTAGCAGTCAAGGAGGAGGCAGTAGCGATATTGGAAAGGATAAAAATAAAGGAGATACTTGGGGCCCAAGTTTCGAGCCGCGCCTAGAACGGCGCAGTCCCGACCTGGACGCCCGTTATTCATGCCACAAAGTGCGCCTAAATAAAACCTCCGTATTCTCCACCTCCCTGCAGATCCACTGGCCCTCGGTGCAGCGCAGCAGGAGCTGTAGGGGGCAGTGCCGGGACCTCTGCACATGCGTGCTACAGTGGGCACGCAAGTGCAGTAGATCCAGGTGCCCAAAACTGTGGGGGGGCCGAAGCACGCAGTCCCGAGCCCTGGCCGAATGGCCTCACTGGGGCTGCGTGAATAAGGCTCCTCCCACGGTCAGCTCCTGCTTCCCGACCCGGCTCGACTCCCGCTTCCCGCCCCCGGACGGGACCCGACACCCGCTCCTGCCCCCGGACCGGACCCGCTACCCCCCCCCCCCGGGACTGGATCCGACACCCGCGCTCTCCCCCCCCCACCCCCCCGGCCTCCGGACTGGATCCGACCTGATCCCCCTCCCTCACTCCCTCCTCCAGACCCGATCCGAACCGACCTCCCTCACACCACCCCCCCCAACGCCACCTATCTGTAAATCTGGTGCTGGGGACGGGCCCTGCCCGTTCAGCCCCCCCCCCCCCCCCCCCCAATCTCCTCTTCCTCCTCCTTCTTCCTCTTTCTCCTCCTTCTTCCTCTTTCTCCTCCTTCTTCCTCTTTCTCCTTCTTCTTTCTTCTTCCTCCTCCTTCTTCTTCCTCCTCCTTCTTCTTCTTCCTCCTTCTTCTTCTTCCTCCTTCTTCTTCTTCCTCCTTCTTCTTCCTCCTTCTTCTTCTTCTTCCTTCTTCTTCCTTCTTCCTTCCTTCTTCCTTCTTCTTCCTTCTTCTTCCTTCTTTCTT